>NC_090437.1:1211979633-1212292247 GCF_031143425.1 Pleurodeles waltl
CCCATGATGGCCTTCATAACCGGATGCTGAGCGTGTCCTTCTGCAGGTGAGAAATCAGCCTTTGTTTTCCTTGTACTAACATGTTGGTGTTACATTACAGGAGATGCCTGGCTCCTGACATTGACTCCCCGATCGGCCAAGACCCTATTATTTCAAGTTTATGATTTTCATTTTTCTTGCTTATTTTAACTTTTACTTGAGGGGAGCCTGAACCATGGTTACTGGACCCGACCTTGGTTGTTTCTTTGTCCAAGCATTTCAAGATTGAAGCGCTGCCTCGCGCTCAAACCACGCCCCCGGCCACGCCCCCATGCCAGCCTTCATGACTGGATGCAGAGTGCGTCCGCGCAGCGTTCTGCAGGTGAGAACTCAGCCTCTGTTTTCCTCGTACTAACACGTTGGTGTTACATTATAGGAGGTGCCTGGCTCCTGAAATTATCTCACCGCTCGGGCGAGACCAGATTATTTTAAATTTATGATTTTAGTTACTCATGCTTATTTTAACTTTTACTTGAGTTACCAGTAGCTACCTGGTTCAGGGGAACCTGAGCCCTGGTGGTTGGGGTTGCTGGACCCCAGTTTGGTTCTTTCTTTGTCCAAGCATTTTAAGATTGAAGTGCTAACTCGCACTCAAACTACACCCCCAGTCACGCCCCCATGCTAGCCCTCATAACTAGATGCAGAGCGCATGCGTGCTGCTGGCGCGCCAAAGGCACACCTAAGGCAAGCCCGTCTGCGACCTATTTGCGATCAGCGTCAAAAACTCTGCCCAAATTTTTAAATACACTAAGAAGGAACTTTTACAAATCGCAAAGAGAGGTAAGTTGTATTTGTCATGTCCTAAACTCGACCTAAGCCAGGAGAATCACAGCTTTAGGTGTAATAACTGTCAGTATTCTTGCAACACCAGGTCTTCACCATCTTTAAGCACGTAAAGGGGGTCATTACAATCCTGGTGGATGGTGGTAAAGGTGCGGTAATACCGCAAACAGGCCGGCGGACAAAAAAAGGGAATCATGACTGTGGCGGAAACCGCCAACATAGACAGCCACTTTAACACTCCGACCGCCACGGCGGTACAGACAAGCAGCGCGACGGTCACCACCAACAGACAGGCGGGAGACAATGTACCGCCCACAGTATCACAACCCGCCAATCCGCCACCTTTTCTGGGGCGGATTCACCGTGGATAAAAACACGGCGGAAACAGCTTTTGCAATGGGAAAACGCTCACCTTCTACACATCCCACGAGGAAGGAGGACACCATGGAGCCGGAATTACAAATCCTTCCTGCCCTTGTCTTCCTACTCATTTACGAACACCAGCAACGGCGGCGGCGAAGACAACGGTGAGTACTGCACCTACGACATAGGGGAGGGGGGAGGCAAAAGTCAAGGGGACACACACGAAACACCCCCACCCCCACCCTCGCACATTATAACACACACAGCTATGAATGTCAAAACATCACAGTAACAACCCACAACCCCCCCGGAAGAATGCAAAGACCAAAGGAAATCAGTCGAAAAATTGTAATGTATCAAAATACAGTTACCAAATATATACAGATATATATATACACATTCAAAAGTATATACATTACGAGAAGCAGTGCAGGTATGCACATATCAATGTCCGTGCACCACTGGTCCAAAAATGCATGGGCGAGGCCCACAATAGATACCTGTCCACAAACGGAGAGAACACTGCTGGGGCATCAGATCGAAATACAACAGGCACCTCAGGGGGAAGGGAAGGGGGGGGCACCTCAGCCGGATTACAGCACCACGCCAGATCCACAACGGGTCTCCATGCCCATTGATGTATCCTGGGGAGTGCAAAGTCACAGTCTCTCAAGTCTCTACAGTGGTTGGTTTGCCCACTGAACAATCCTGGGGAGTGCAAAGCCACAGTCTCTCAAGTCTCTACATTGGTTGGTTTGCCCACTGAACAATCCTGGGTTGTGCAAAGCCACAGTCTCTCAAGTCTCTACAGTGGTTGGGTTGCCCACTGAACAATCCTGGGGAGTGCAAAGCCACAGTCTCTCAAGTGGATAACAGTCTCCACTGGTTCTGGAGGGGGAATGGTGCCCACACTGCATTAAGCTCCCCGTGACGGTTCCTGTTCCGTCACAGTCCCAGCTGTACATGGGATAACGATGCTTGATGTGGCGGTGTTTCCTTGTTCAGCGGTGCTTTGCCATGGCGGTCTCTGATCTGTTCAGCGGTTCTCTGTCCTGTTCAGCGGTGCTTTGCCCTGTTCAGCGGTCTTCACCATGGCGGTGATTCCCTTGTTCAGCCGTGCTTTGCCATGGCGGTCTCTGATCTGTTCAGCGGTTCTCTGCCCTGTTCAGCGGTGCTTTGTCCTGTTCAGCGGTCTTCACCATGGCGGTGATTCCCTTGTTCAGCGGTGCTTTGCCATGGCGGTCTCTGATCTGTTCAGCGGTTCTATGCCCTGTTCAGCGGTGCTTTGCCCTGTTCAGCGGTCTTCACCATGGCGGTGATTCCCTTGTTCAGCGGTGCTTTGCCATGGCGGTCTCTGACCTGTGCATTGGTGTGTGGCATGACGGTCCCTCATTTTCCAGCGGGGCTGTGGTAGCCGGGGCCCTCCTGGGCACTGACTCTGGCGGTGGTCTCCTGACCAGTGACAATACTCCTGCCCTCCTGGGCACTGACTCCGGCGGTGGTCTCCTGACCAGTGACGATACTCCTGCCCTCCTGGGCAATGACTCCGGCGGTGGTCTCCTGACCAGTGACGATACTCCTGCCCTCCTGGGCACTGACTCCGGCGGTGGTCTCCTGACCAGTGACATGGTCTCCTGACCAGTGACGATACTCCTGCCCTCCTGGGCACTGACTCCGGCGGTGGTCTCCTGACCAGTGATGATACTCCTGCCCTCCTGGGCACTGACTCTGGCGGTGGTCTCCTGACCAGTGACGACGGTGCTGGCGGTGGCGTCCCGGCCGCCGGGGAGGATGACGCCCTTCTCCGCCGTGCTGCTCTCACCAGACTGTGCAGACTTCCTCTGGCCCCTCACCACCTTTGGAGGAGTCACAGCTGACTCTGCAATCCCCCTGGGACCGTTGTGAGCAGTTTTGCCACCAGGAGTCTTCACCCTGTCCTGTCGGCCACTTTCCAACTTGAGATGCTTTACAGGGGGTGGACTGGCAGTGCTTTGGCTCCGTGTCACACTGCCTGCGCTGGTGGCCGGTGCACTCCACACACCTGTAACACGCACCACTGGTACTGGAGTCTTTTTGGCTGAGGCGCTACTACGGGACTTATGAATTGGAGGGGTGGGGATGGGGGCAAAGAGGTCAACGTTGTTGAGGGAGAGTTTATGACGAACACTGGGATGGGTAGCTGGAGGGGGTCTGGGAGTGGAGGAAGAGGAGGTGGTTGTAGGAGGTGTCACTTTAGGTGTTTTCGGTGCAGGTGCAGGTACTGGAGGCTGTCGTGAGGTGGATGGATGTTCAGTGTGTGGGTGCCCGCGTTTGTGTACTTTGGCAGGGGGCGTCACAGACACACTGGGAGAGGACACAGGGGACGTGTAAATGGGAGTGGGGGTGGTGAGTGCAGGTGAGCGGGGTGTGGTGCTGGGTGTTCTGGTGCGAGTCCTAGTGGCTGTAGATGTAGTGCATGCAGGTGAGAGTGTAGACGACACTGGGAGGGAGGAGGGAGACGATGAGAAGGGGGACACAGTGGAGGCAGTGGATGTTGCTGTGTCTGTATGTGTCTGATGCTTGTGTGAGTGCCTGTGGGATGTGTGGTGCCTATGTTTGCCTGAGCTACTTTTGTGTGTTGAGGTGTGTGCATGCTTGTCTGATGGTGTGCTTGGGATAGGCTGGGGTACAGGGGCTTGGGACTGGGTGGAGGAAGTTGGAGGGGGGAGGCTAGACACAGGGACAATGGCTGCGATCAGTGCTGAGGCCAAAGATTGCAGGTTTCGATGAAGGGCACCCTGACCAGAATGAATGCCCTCCAGGAATGCATTACCGTGTTGCAACTCCCTTTCTACACCCTTGATGGCATTCACAATGGTAGACTGCCCAACAGTGAGTGACCTGAGGAGATCAATGGCCTCCTCACTGAGGGCAGCAGGGGTGACTGGGGCTGAGGTGCCTGGGGCGAAGGTGATGCCCACCCTCCTGGGTGAGCGGGCACGGGGCGAAGGCTGAGGGGCTGCTCGGAGGGCGGTGCTCGTAGGGGAGGTGGCGGCTGTACCTGTAGAAGTGTGGAGCACAGATGGTGCCGCCACCACAAGGGAGCTCCCATCGGTGGACGAGTCCGTGTCGCTGGTTGGTGATCCGGTGCCGGACGTGAAGCTCCCCTCGCCCTCCGTCCCACTGGTGCATTCTGAGTCCGTGGTGTGGCCCTCCATGGCCATGTGGGATGCAGCTCCCTCGTGCTCCGGTGCCACTGTACCGCCGCCTGATGATGCTGATGCACAAAAGAACAGGGAGAGCAGAGAAAGGGGGGGAACAACAGAAGAAAAACAGGTTGAGTGCATGGCTTACTGCTACCGTTGGCTGACAATACAGACACAGCAGCCCCCTGCACTACGCCGTGCTCCTGGCCTCTACAGATGCAATTCCTGGGATATAGCCTACATCGCTATGGTGGACATCTGCACACATGGATGCCACAGGGGCATGTATACCTGTACTTGGCACTCTACTGCGGTGGGGTGGACTGGCACATGGCCTGCATTACGGAGGGGCCTAGCCTATGGAAGTCGCCCTGGCCTAGGGAAACCCACAGCCCTCCTCTCACACCTAGACCCCTCAACTGCGCGCAAAGTCCCCAGAATGATAGTGTACTCTCCCCCTTGTGTCTGCTGTGATGCCCTCAAGCGCCCATCCAACTCAGGGTAGGCCACCGCCAGGATCCGGAACATCAGGGGGGTCATGGTGCGACGGGCACCCCTCCCACGTTGGGAGGCCATCCCCAGCTGAGCCTCCGCCGTCTTCTTGCTCCAGCGGCGAATGTCCTCCCATCTTTTACGGCAGTGGGTGCCCCATCTCTGGTGGACCCCCAGGGTCCGGACGTCCTTGGCGATGGCATGCCAAATGTCCTTCTTCTGGTGGGCGCTGACCTACATGACATGCACAGGGGAAGAAGAGAAGTCATCAGCAAGAGCACCGTCGAAGTGAGTGGCCCCCATCCCTGCCCTTGCCATGTGGCACATGCATTCACAGTCCTTCATGTTCACTGCACTCTGCCCCCTTCCCTCTTACAACCAGCCCTCTCCACCCAGGCATAGCCCATACAACGTGCTCCCTGTGTACTTACCTGTTGGTCTGGAGGACCGTAGAGTAGCGTGTACTGGGGGAGGACCCCGTCCACGAGCTTCTCCAACTCCTGAGCAGTGAAGGCAGGGGCCCTTTCCCCAGACGCAGCAGCCATTGTCTCTTCCAGACCGAGGTCACAGCAGCAGCACAGCAGCAGCACAGTGTCTGCTGTGATGCCCTCAAGCGCCCATCCAACTCAGGGTAGGCCACCGCCAGGATCCGGAACATCAGGGGGGTCATGGTGCGACGGGCACCCCTCCCACGTTGGGAGGCCATCCCCAGCTGAACCTCCGCCGTCTTCTTGCTCCAGCGGCGAATGTCATCCCATCTTTTACGGCAGTGGGTGCCCCATCTCTGGTGGACCCCCAGGGTCCGGACGTCCTTGGCGATGGCATGCCAAATGTCCTTCTTCTGGTGGGCGCTGACCTACATGACATGCACAGGGGAAGAAGAGAAGTCATCAGCAAGAGCACCGTCGAAGTGAGTGGCCCCCATCCCTGCCCTTGCCATGTGGCACATGCATTCACAGTCCTTCATGTTCACTGCACTCTGCCCCCTTCCCTCTTACAACCAGCCCTCTCCACCCAGGCATAGCCCATACAACGTGCTCCCTGTGTACTTACCTGTTGGTCTGGAGGACCGTAGAGTAGCGTGTACTGGCGGAGGACCCCGTCCACGAGCTTCTCCAACTCCTGAGCAGTGAAGGCAGGGGCCCTTTCCCCAGACGCAGCAGCCATTGTCTCTTCCAGACCGAGGTCACAGCAGCACTTGCAGTGTAGGTCCTCTCCTGTTGAAGATCAGGTATCAAGTGATTGAACAGATAGAAAATGGCGGTCACGTCCGCGGCGGTGACGTCCGCGGCGGTGCGTATCATCACCGCCGGCGCACTTCATCATTGGCTCCTGGGACCCATAGGGTCCAATGTTAACCAATGCAGCTTTGCGCAGCGGTCTTCGACCGCCTACCGCAACGGTGTACAACACCAGCGCAGTTACCTCACATCCCATTGTCCCAGTTTAGAGGTCAGGCAGCCGCCATTTCAGGGGCCCACATGGCTTAATTTGCAACTGCATCACACATACCTGGGCCTACACTCGACACACATACAGGAAGATTTTTGTCTTTGGTGTCGTGTTCTGTGTATCTGTGGGTACATACCTGGGATTTTGTTGACTCTGTGGTCGCTGTTGTCCTTCCTAGGCACCGTCAGCTTGGACATTTGAGAAGATGGCGGAATCCTCCGGTGTACCGACCGCTGATGGACCTGTTGACAATGGAGGAGCGACATTTACTCATCACCTACAGGTTTGACCTTGCCACTATCCAGGAACTATGTACCCAGTTGGAGCCAGACCTGATGTCACCAATCCGCCATCCCACAGGAATCCCCCCTCAATTGCAGGTGCTGTCATTGCTCCATTTCCTTGCAAGTGGATCGTTTCAGACAACAGTGGCCATGGCATCAGGGATGTCCCAGCCTATGTTTTCCAACGTGTTGTCCAGAGTGTTGGCTGCCCTGCTGAAACACATAAGGAGCTACATCGTTTTCCCTCAGGTGGAGGATTTGGCTACAGTGAAAGGTGACTCCTATGCCCTTGGACATATCCCCAACATCATAGGTGCTATTGATGGGACCCATGTAGCTCTGGTCCCCCCCCACAGGAGTGAACAGGTGTACAGGAACCAGAAGAGTTATCATTCCATGAATGTACAGATGGCATGTTTGGTAGACCAGTACATCTCGCAGGTAAATGCTATGTTCCCTGGCTCAGTGCATGACGTTTACATCCTGCGCAATAGCAGCATCCCTTATACGATGGGTCAACTCCAGAGGCACCGGGTGTGGCTATTGGGGGACTCTGGTTACCCCAACCTGTCCTGGCTATTGACCCCAGTGAGGAATCCAAGGACCAGGGCAGAGGAACGCTACAATGAGGCCCATGGGCGGACTAGGAGGGTGATCGAACGCACCTTTGGTCTCCTGACGGCCAGGTTCAGGTGCCTCCATATGACAGGTGGTTCCCTATTCTACTCACCAAGGAAGGTGTGCCAGATCATCATCGCCTGCTTGATGCTTCACAATCTTGCTTTGCGACGCCAGGTGCCTTTTCTGCAGGAGGATGGTCCAGATGGCGGTGTTGTGGCAGTTGTGGAAACCTGTGGAGCCTGTGGACAGTGATGAGGAGGACGCTGAGGAAGAAGACATAGACAACAGGGAGTCAGTCATACAGCAATATTTCCAGTGACACACAGGTGAGAACAGTTTTCTTTTTACCATTACATTCACTTTCACACTTCTACCTCTATCCTGTCTGTCAGTTCATTGCAGTATTTGGTCACTGAGTTGTACCTTTCCATTATGGTTTCACAGGTGTGGTTAGCAACGTGTGTCATCTGCTTGCATCCTTCAAGGACTTGTGATGTGTGACATAGGTATGTTGGCTTTAAAATTGGAAACGCATGTTGACACTGTCATTGATTATACATATTTACCAAATCACAGACTGACTCCAGATTGTTTTGTGGTTCAAGGGTGTTTATTTCAGGGGGGTAGTGATATGGTGATGGGGGACGGTGGAGGAATGTCCATTGCAGAGTCCAGTCCATTAGTCACACAGGTGCACTGCCCATATGGGCATAGGAAGTGGAGATGGGGCAGTTCCAATCGGGACAGGGTAACAAAGTGAGACAGTGGGAGGACAATCAGGGTTGTCTCATTTCCTGGCGGGGGTCTTGCCATCTTGCTCTGTCCTGTTCCTGGATCTCAGGGACCGCTTGCGGGGTGGTTGTCCGTCTGCAGGGGGTGGGGTGCTGGTGTGGTGGTCCTGTGGTGGGGCATCCTGTCCACTAGCGCCGGCGGTGGTGGTGGACAGTTCATCGTCCATGCTAGTGTCAGGGGCCCCTTTGGAGTGCCACGGTGTCCCTCATGGTCTTTTGTATGTCCTTCAGCACCCCTACGATGGTGCCCAGGGCGGAGCTGATGGTTCTGAGCTCCTCCCTGAACCCCAAATACAGTTCCTCCTGCAGGCGATGGGTCTCCTGAAACTTGGCCAGGACCGTCACCATCGTCTCCTGGGAGTGGTGGTAGGCTCCCATGATGGAGGATAGGGCCTCGTGGAGGGTGGGTTCCCTTGGCCTGTCCACCCCCTGTCCCACAGCAGCCCTCCCAGTTCCCCTGTGTTCCTGTGCCTCCGTCCCCTGGACCGTGTGCCCACTACCACTGCCCCCAGGTCCCTGTTGTTGTTAGGGTGGTGGGTTATCCTGGGTTCCCTGTAGTGGTGGACACACCGCTGATTGACGTGTCCTGGGTACGGAGGTATGGGCCCGCTGGGTGGGTGCTGTGCTGGTGTTACCAGAGGGTGGAAGGTCAGTGTTGGGCTGTGCCTGTGCAAGGGGAACCGACTGTCCCGAGGCCCACAATGGTCCGGGCTGGTCATCAGGATCCAGTAGGGCACAGCTGCTGTTGTCACTGTGGGCCTCTTCTGTGGGTGGAGTGGAGTTGTCTGGACCCTCCGGTGTGGTGACGTTCCGTAGTGGTCCTGCAGGGATATAAGAGCATGATTAGTGCATGTGTGTGAGTAATGGTGTGCAATGGGTGGGTGTTTGTGTACCCCAGTGCAAGCATTCCTGTGTGTGGGTTTGTGTGATGATGGTTAGGGGGTTGTTATGGGTATGTGCAGTGAGCATGCTTTGGTGAGGGCTGACCATGCTTTGTTTTTCCATGCGGGGCTTGGTGTTGGGATGGGTGGTTTGTGTTATGAGTACATTAGTGAGGAGTTGGAGTGATAGGGGAGGGGGTGAGGGTAGGGGCGTGTGATGGCATGCAGGTAGGGTGGGGGATATGATAGTTGAGATTTAACTTACCAGTGTCCATTCCTCCACCGCCTCCTCCGAGGCCCTCTGGATGCATGATGGTCAAGACTTGCTCCTCCCATGCTGTTAGTTGTGGGGGAGGAGGTGGGGGTCCGCCGCCAGTCTGCTGTACCGCGATGTTGTGCCTGGATACCACAGAACGCACCTTCCCCCGTAGGTCGTTCCACCTCTTCCTGATGTCCTCCCGATTTCTTGGATGCTGTCCCACAGCGTTGACCCTGTCCACGATTCTTTGCCATAGCTCCATCTTCCTGGCTATGGATGTGTGCTGCACCTGTGAGCCAAATAGCCGTAGGATTTCCTCCACCATGACCCTGAGCTCCTCCTCGGAAAACCGGGGGTGTCTTTGGCGTGACATGAGGTGGTGTGGTGATGTGTGGGGTGGTGTAAGTGTTGATGTGTGTGGTGATGTGTAGTGGTGTGTGGTGTATTGTGCGTGTAATGTTGTATGGGTGATGGTGTTGTATGCCTCTGTGTGGTGGGGTTCTCAGTTGCTGTGCTCTCTGTCTATCTGACCTTCGTCTCTGATTTTTGGTCGTAGGGGGTTGTGGGTGATGTGGGTGTGTGTTTTATATTGTGTTGGGTGTGTGGAAGTAGTGTTTGTATGTGTATCAGGTGTGTGTATTTGGAATTGTCCAATGTGGCGGTGTTTTGGAGATGTGTGTGTATTTTGAGCGCAGCGGTGTGTACCGCCAATGGAATACCGCGGTTGAAAGACCGCCGCGTGGATTCGTGGGTCGTAATAGCATGGGCGTGTTTCTGTTGGCGTGACGGTGGAGGTTTTGTTTTCACCAGTTTATCACTGACCTTTGGTGTGGCGTTCTTGTGTGGGTGTCTGAATTTCGGCAGATTCCGAGATGTGTGTCATAATAGCTGTGGCGGAATTCCGCGGCCGCGGCGTTGTTTTGGCGGTCTTCTACACGGCGGTAAGCACCTTTTACCCCCAATGTTGTAATGAGGGCCAAAGACAGGTAAATCTATGGGTGCCCTCAGCCAAATAAAGTTCACACTTTTCTGGTCTTAAATGCATGTTGCTGAACACTAGATCAGCTATAAAGCACAAATAGAATTTTTTGACCACCTGGGCACTCAGGTCTTGGATATTGCCTTTCTTACCGGAACCTGGACAGACAGTTCTCAATCCCTGACTTAGTCACACTTTTACCCCCTGGCAATAATATCACCAGACTCGATAAAGTGGGAAAGCGTGGGAGGTGGATTAGCAATTATTTATCATGACCATTTTTCCTTTTCATGTGAACCATTCAATATCAAAGACTGTGAGGTTCTCCCCTTTAATTGCAAGGTGAGGGGCAATTCCTTGTTCTATGGTGCTCTCACTTACAGGCCCCAAGCCCTAAAATTAGATTTTTAGAATCACTTAACAAATTTTTGGAGGCCAGTATCCAATTCGATAATTATATGTTATTAGGGGACTTTAACTTCCATTTGGACGATTTAAATAACAGTGGCACAAAAGTCCTAATTGATAACTTAACAGGCTTTAATCTTGTATAAATAGTCAATGCCACCACTCATGAAGCTGGGCACATGTTGGGTGGCATTTTTACTAATCATCCTAATTTGCTGCTGGAAGAAATCCACCTCATGACATGGTCAGACCATATGGCGGTTGGTTTCACCCATAGTATGGATACAGATAATTCCAACATTAAACATTCAGCCCAGACCAAGCTGGTGAGGGCCTGGAATAAGATAGAGATGAGTGAGCTTAAACATACCCTGGAAATACCCCAACCTTCCATGACTAATGACCCTCACAAGGACGCTGTAGAGTACAGTGATTGACTTAACAAAGCTGCCAGTAAAATGACTCCGACCATAATTGTCAAAATGTTTAGAAAGAAGGCCACAGCCCCCTTGTTTTCCTCTAATCTTAGAGAGATGAAACAGAAATGCAGAAGGCAGGAAAGGATTTGGAGGAGTCATTACCTGATAGAAGAGAAGGTTCAATACAGATGTTTGATCCAATAATAAAAAACTATGATTGCAAATGAAAAAACAAATTTTATACAGATAAAATCTATAAAGCTCTGAACTCTTCATGAGAACTGTTCAAATCAGTACAGGAACTTATTTGTCCCCCCTCCTGCAGTAAGATCTCTCCTAACCAAGACTTGTGTAAAAGCTTGGCAGACTTCTTCAAATTTAAGATTGGATCAGTTTACAACGCTTTCAATGTCCTTAATACATCAGTAAATGTTGATATCAGTCTCTCAACCAAGGTAGAAATCTAAAAGGACCATCCAAAGCTTTCCAGCTTTCCTCTTCTCTCCACCTGTGAAGTGCCGAGCTGATTATATTGACCAAATCAGGTTTTCTATCAGGTCCAGTCCACCTGAAATATGTCACACGCTAGCTGATACGTTAGTGCTTCCCCTTACATCAGTCTTCAATCAGATGATTAGGACCGGGATATTTCCTGACAACTGGAAAAGAGCCAATATTTTGCCTATATTGAAAAAAGCTACTCTAGATCTAAAGGAAGAGAAGAATTATCGTCCAATTGTCCGCCTTCCTTTCCCTGCAAAAATCCCTGAGAAGCATATGAATATTGCAATCTCTGAATATCTTGATCAAAATCACATTTTAGATATTACCCAATTCGGTTCCAGGAAAACCCATAGTACCAAATCAGCTCTTCTAGTTGCAGCGGAGGAAATGAGGGACATCATGGATAGGGGTGGCAAGGATGAGGTGATCCTATTGGATTTATCTGCAGCCTTTGACACTGTCAGTCATATAGTTCTGAAGGACAGACTGGTGGAAATAGGAATTGTTGGTTCTGCTTATGACCTCCTGTGCTCTTTCTTAACAGATAGAGAACAATTGGTCGCACTTGGGGACTTCACTTCCAACTCCTTCTCTTTACCGTTTGGTGTCCTGCAAGGGTCTTCACTTAGTCCTACCTTGTTTAATATTTATGTTGCCCCCCCTGGTGAAACCTATAAGATCATTCAGCCTGGCTACAATTTCCTATGCAGATGACATGCAAATTGCGTTATCCATCAGTAGTGATATTGAGGTAGCAGCAAGGAGGTTCAACAATTGTATGCAAGCAGTGGTCGCTTGGATGGAGAACAACTGTCTTAAATTAAACTCCAATAAGACGGAGGTGCTGCTCTTTGGAAATTATAAATCCTTTTGGAATGCCTCATGGTGACCGCAGCATCTTGGACCCCTTGGACTCCAGTAACAAAAGTGAGAAACCTTATAGTAATTTTAATCTCCAAACTCACCTTTGCAGACCAAATTAATCATCTTATTTCAAGTTGCTTCTTCCAGTTCTGGATGCTAAGAAAAATCCTGCCTTTTCTCCCATTAGATCTTAAGAAATCAATTGTGATTTCTCTGGTGTTGTTGAAGCTGGATTATTGCAACACCCTATATCTGGGCTTACAGCAGACTTCTCTAAAAAAACTACAGGGAGTTCAAAATGCAGCAGCCCGGTTGATCAAACATATTAAGAAGTTTGACTCGGTCTCACAAGCCCTCGAGGACCTTCACTGGCTTCCCATAAAAAAGAGAGTTTGACACATAAAGCTTCTTCATGGCATAGGTCCAGAATATTTTAGGAACAAGCTCTCCTGGTATGTCCCAGGTAGGAGTCTTCGACCAACCACCCTAAAGCTAGCAAAGACACCTAGCATTCATACAGCTTCTTGGGGTACCACAAGTTTCATCTTTTTGGCAAGTAAACTGTGGATCCAACTGCCTTTCCAGTTGAGAAACCAACCAAATCTCTTGATCTTCAGAAAGTTGCTCAAGACTTGGTTGTTCCAGCATAGTTTGTAGCCTTTTTAAGTCTTTCCTTTGTGCCAGCTTCTTTTCACCTGCTGTCGTAAGAGTCAAGATGCCATCGGCCATTCGTTGCACAATAGAAATTTCTTAACATTAACATTCCCTACCCCTGTGAGAAGAATTGATCACACAAAAATCTTTGTGTATGTCAATCATTTTAATAGTGGAAATTCACCTTATGAGAACCCCAAATGTATTTTGCATATGTATATGCATATGGCTATTTGTGTATGCAAGACACTGCAGACACAAAAAGGTTTACGAATTGTGCCCTGAGAGTTTACCATTACCATTGAAGTCTGTCTTTGTACAATGACAGTTGGTTCATGCACAATAGATTCTGGGTGCTTTTAGTTAGTCCTAAGTGTCCCATTGTGAATGAAACAAGCATAAATCAAAGTGCCTTTTCACTAAATCATCATACATGCGCTCCTTCATTCATCTTTATACTCATACATTCATTCCTCTACAACTGACTCATTCTTGCTTTCACTTACTAGCAAATCCACAATGAGAAATAAACTCAACAACATATGCATGGTAAATTAAAATATTTAAATATTTAAAGTAGAAAAAAGGAGATATGCTACTGCCTAAAACATTTCAGACATTTGCTTGTCATGACATATAAAATTGAAAATAACAGCGGATGGCCATCTTGCAACTGCATTCTACATAGCATTGAATTGTTTTAAAGATCCAGCATGGCTGCTGTCGCAGTTATATGTTGGCCATCTTGGGATGGTAAAACAATGATATACCAAGGACAATATCATTCTATGATGATTGCCTGGTGTAGAGGAAGTAGTTGGGTAGGTTGCGGCTTAATGCAGGTGGATTGAGCAGCAAGCAAGCAGCTTGTTAGCACTGATTGGGGAGCTGTATTTTTCTCCAGAAAATAAGAGATAGAAAGCAAAAAAAGGGAATCTGTAAAATGAGAACATGGAAAACTAGAGGACTGGCACACCAGTCCTGGTACTGAAGCACCTTCATTTTCAGGCAAATGTGCACAAGTGACCAGACAAATGCCATCACTCACAGGCCAATACAGCCAATGGCTGAAGTGAGCTCACCCATTGCACCATGCTGCATGTGATCACGGTTGGAAGCAGAGAGTAAATGACACACTCACATATCAGTAGCAGAATAGGGCAGACCTAACATAATCCTGCCAGGACTTCCAAAGATATTCTAGCAAGACATGTTGTAGTGCAAGTCTACTACTCATATGTCTTGTCGATTGTAGTAATCAAGACCAAAATAATTGCCTACAAAATCTGTGAAATGTAACAAAATGCACACCTGGAGGTTTTAACACTGCATTAATAATCCACTTATAAAGTCCTAGTGTCTTTAACATAAATGTTTCACAATAAATAAATGAAGCCTACTGTCTTTGTTGTAACTTTTCGTAATAAAGAAATCAGACCTATGCCATCTGGCATAACTTTTCCGAATGAACCAATCAAGTCTATATCCTTTATCATTGGCTTGTCACCACAAGGCAATCATCAGGCAAACAGTCCAAAAACTACAGATATGTACAAAATTACAGTTTTCAAAACAATGTAAAATGCCTCCTAAGAGAGTCAGTAAGGATTATCATATTGCGAATCATCTAACCACACTGTTTGATTTTGACTTTGACAGGTGTTCATGGCATGACATTTGTTATAACCTTTCATAATAAAACAAATCAGACCAATGACATCGGACGTTACCTTTTCCCAGTAAACCAATGAGGTCTAAAGCCTTTATCATTGGCCAGTCACCATAAACAACGTAGGCCTACCGTATTGAGTGTAAACCTTCCCACAGGCAACCATCAGCGTAAAACCATAAAATTACAAATGAATATAAAATTACAATTGGGAAAGCAAACTACTTTCTCTCCTAAAAGGGTCGAACTAGGATAATCGCAGTGAAAATCATCTATCCACAGTTTGTCAGAGGGATTAAGCAACAGGAAAGCCCTTGTCTACTACGGTATTCAGTGTAACAAAATACCTTTCTGTAGGCGTAAGTACAGAGTATAAGCAAATCACTTTAAATGCCTATTGACTTTTACATAGGCTTGTCACAATAAATATGTTAGGCCTACTGCCTTCACTGTGACATTTCATAGTAGACAGATCAGGTTATCTGTGATAGTCAGTGATAGTCCATACAACAAAGTGTCTCTATGCAGACATTAATACAGAGTAAAAATAATCCATCCTTAAATGCTTAATATATGCTTTTCACAGATAATATATCACTATACTTCCTAATTTTCATAATTAATATATCAGGCCTTCATCATTGGTCTTACCAACATAGCCAACACAAACTTGTTGTATTGAGCATAAGCTTCCCTAGAAAGTAAAAAGTGCAATATATGCACTCTTTATTAGCGGAAGCCCATAACTTCTGATAACGCGTCCAGCTCTTATAAATTACCTGTATCTGGACACGTTGGAGGTCGGTGAACCTTTCAGTCATGAATAACCACACCAGTTTATTAAAAATTAGTGAATTTATTTCCCTATATTAACAAAGCTAGCACAATGTATATAAGTCTCAAAACCAAATGATACATGTATACGAACATTACTAGCTGTCCATAACGGCGGAAGAAACGCAGTCTACGAAATATCTGAATAATGGTGCATTCAGTTATGGCAATGCAAATCACTAATATGAGTAACTGTATTTGACTAATCTCATACATTGGTCAGCATAACAAGATTTCAATTCAACATGGTGCATCAATTGTATACCTCGACTAACCTCTAATTAGCATTGGCATGTGTGGGCTTCATGCAAAACAAATTTAGTCAACACAAATTTGGAAAACTTCTAGCTTGGGCCCTATAAAAATAGCAGTTGGTACCTAGAGGGAAAAACACAATGCATAATACAATTATCCTTTCATAATTACCAATTACAATCAGCATTCACGAATATCTTCGTCCTTCAGGTACCGTTTCAGTCAGCATGGGGCAGAATTTCAAGGGGGCAAAGTTAAGGGCAAGTTTCCTTGCAGCAGCAAGGAGAATGGGCAAAGTTATTGCATGGGCAGGACGGGGACAATTTAAAGTTAAAGTCTCTAGGGTGAGAATTCTCAAAGTCTCTTTCTCAGTAATAGAGAAAAGGGCATCAAGATGTCGTCTAAGATGGCGTCTGGCATTCGGCTTCAAAGATGGCATCAAGGAAAATGGCTGACTTCTCTTTGTCCAGTGGGTTTAAATAAGAAACATTCCAAATTCAGCAGGGTCTTCCATTGGAGAGTTCATAAGGTGGCTTCAAATTGACCAATGAAAAATGTCTTTCTACTAGCACTCATTTATGCATACATTGTCCTTGGAGCCTTGGAACACAAGTTGCAACATGGGTTGCCAATTATTTTGATATCTGTACCTTCTTTGTCTGCACCTGCAGAGACTGACCTTGCTTCAAAGGGGATGAAACTGGCCTAGTACAAAACCTTGGAGATAAGTGTATTAGTCATCTTCTACTGGAAAAATACAACTTTTAAACGTGAATATATGTTACATTAGTTCAAGGAAAAGTCACGCAGTTAGAATTTGAGACCAGGCAACTAGGCCAAAGCCTCTACTAAATTTAAGCTAAGCACAAACAGTTTCAATAAGAAATCATAACACACATTTGCAATTATGACGGATTAATCAATTTTTTCAATTCTCCGTGATTAATAAAGCACGATTATAATATTGGCGAACTACTCCGAGGGCACAATTTCCCTCGTACATTATTTTCTTCACTAAAATCACACTACATTATACGAATTTGGTTATGAAATATGTGGATATATGTAGGACTTTCTTTCTCTGCGTCATCAATCCCTCCTCTGATGACTAATTATGTCATCACATCAAATCTTCCCACAAATTTTATTCCAATTAAAATTCTGTCCTAGTAACTTGGTATGTCAGTCAATTCCCTCTTTCTTTTGGTTCCCTTTGATTTTTCTCTGTATATTTCTACTATTTTGTTCTCTATTTTCTCTTCTCTTTTCCTTTTGTTCCTTGCTTTTAACATTTTGATAGCTTTCCATATTCCCCAAATGCCTAATACACAAATTAATATGATTAATATTCCCTTTATTATTTTCAATAGTAATCCGTTCCAAACGTTGCTGAGCCAATTTCCCACTGAAGCAAATCCTTTTCCAACCTTCTCCCATACTCCTGGTTCTTTCAATTCCTTTAAATCTGTACTTTCGTTAGTTAAGTTAGTAAGCATCTTTCTAATTCGCCCACTGCTGTCCGGTATATACAGGGAGTGCAGAATTATTAGGCAAATGAGTATTTTGACCACATCATCCTCTTTATGCATGTTGTCTTACTCCAAGCTGTATAGGCTCGAAAGCCTACTACCAATTAAGCATATTAGGTGATGTGCATCTCTGTAATGAGAAGGGGTGTGGTCTAATGACATCAACACCCTATATCAGGTGTGCATAATTATTAGGCAACTTCCTTTCCTTTGGCAAAATGGGTCAAAAGAAGGACTTGACAGGCTCAGAAAAGTCAAAAATAGTGAGATATCTTGCAGAGGGATGCAGCACTCTTAAAATTGCAAAGCTTCTGAAGCGTGATCATCGAACAATCAAGCGTTTCATTCAAAATAGTCAACAGGGTCGCAAGAAGCGTGTGGAAAAACCAAGGCGCAAAATAACTGCCCACGAACTGAGAAAAGTCAAGCGTGCAGCTGCCACGATGCCACTTGCCACCAGTTTGGCCATATTTCAGAGCTGCAACATCACTGGAGTGCCCAAAAGCACAAGGTGTGCAATACTCAGAGACATGGCCAAGGTAAGAAAGGCTGAAAGACGACCACCACTGAACAAGACACACAAGCTGAAACGTCAAGACTGGGCCAAGAAATATCTCAAGACTGATTTTTCTAAGGTTTTATGGACTGATGAAATGAGAGTGAGTCTTGATTGGCCAGATGGATGGGCCCGTGGCTGGATTGGTAAAGGGCAGAGAGCTCCAGTCCGACTCAGACGCCAGCAAGGTGGAGGTGGAGTACTGGTTTGGGCTGGTATCATCAAAGATGAGCTTGTGGGGCCTTTTCGGGTTGAGGATGGAGTCAAGCTCAACTCCCAGTCCTACTGCCAGTTCCTGGAAGACACCTTCTTCAAGCAGTGGTACAGGAAGAAGTCTGCATCCTTCAAGAAAAACATGACTTTCATGCAGGACAATGCTCCATCACACGGGTCCAAGTACTCCACAGCGTGGCTGTCAAGAAAGGGTATAAAAGAAGGAAATCTAATGACATGGCCTCCTTGTTCACCTGATCTGAACCCCATTGAGAACCTGTGGTCCATCATCAAATGTGAGATTTACAAGGAGGGAAAACAGTACACCTCTCTGAACAGTGTCTGGGAGGCTGTGGTTGCTGCTGCACGCAATGTTGTTGGTGAACAGATCAAAACACTGACAGAATCCATGGATGGCAGGCTTTTGAGTGTCCTTGCAAAGAAAGGTGGCTATATTGGTCACTGATTTGTTTTTGTTTTGTTTTTGAATGTCAGAAATGTATATTTGTGAATGTTGAGATGTTATATTGGTTTCACTGGTAATAATAAATAATTGAAATGGGTATATATATTTTTTTGTTAAGTTGCCTAATAATTATGCACAGTGATAGTCACCTGCACACACAGATATCCCCCTAACATAGCTAAAACTAAAAACAAACTAAAAACTACTTCCAAAAATATTCAGCTTTGATATTAATGAGTTTTTTGGGTTCATTGAGAACATGGTTGTTGTTCAATAATAAAATTAATCCTCAAAAATACAACTTGCCTAATAATTCTGCACTCCCTGTATGTACAACAGTGGCGAGTACCAAGCATTTTGCAAACACCACCATCCTTTGCTAAAAGAATGTCTAAGGCAAGCCGATTTTGAAGAGTCAAAGCTCTTTCTGCAGCGAGTTCAGCATCCATCGGGATTATAGCTCCTGAGAATTTTGTCAGCATGTTATCCATAATAGTAGACAACTTTCGTATTTTGATCGAATTCAATATGACTCCTACTGAAGGAATCAAAGCTCCAAATATATCTCCTACCACACCAGAAGCTGTCTCTCTTTTCTGAACATGATGTGATTCAGGCAGCTTTGGAAATTTCTTTAAGTCGTCTAGTTGATAAATATTTGGGAATACTATTCCCAAATAACACCTCCCATACCATCCTTTAGGAAGACGATAATAGGCGTTAAGTCCACAAATATAGTATATCCCTGGAATAACTGGGTCTTGTCCATTCAGCATGAACGTCCATTTAGGTTGAAACAAAAACGTGTGTTTACACTCACTCGTTCCCACAAAGACTGTGTCATAATATGATTTGTGTCTATGTATTCAGAATCTCCCTACATGTAATGTATCTAAAGCTATTTTCCCTTGTGTCTTTATCGCGGCAAAAGCATAGTTATCTACAGATGTCCTTTTGTGTAATTCCCTTTCCAATTCTTCCTTCATTTCTTTCCTCCTGTCGTCAGTGCGGTCTAAGAAGTTTATTTCCACCGGTGAAAGCAAGCATGTAAGGTTCTCTCTGTGTGCGTGAGCTGTGTGAAAAGGTGACAATGGCTCAAAGAAGCCTCTCATCAATTTTATATAATAATCTCTGGCCACTTTGCTCAGGTACTTAATTATGGGGACATATGCAAATGTAACATCATAATTAGAGTAAAAATAATGAATGTACGCCTGACCATAAAATCTGGACATTATTATACTACATGTAATTCCATACGTAAGAGGCATGCTATGATACGTCACCCCTTCCACTACTGAGGTAGGTATTTGTGTACACACATAACAATCTTTCGCATCCATGGTCTCAACATACTCACTCAACAAGCGATAGAAAACATTAGATGAAAGTTCCTTTTTATCATGCAAATGTCTCTCGTCTTGTTCGAGTTTCTTTAAAGCTGTTAGTTCAGTACTAGTAGCAGGTCTAGAAGTAAAAGCGTCATTCGTTTCTCTCTCATCCTTCCCATGCATTCCAAGAACTATTGCTACAATGATTAGTACGCATGCAGTTATTAAGCCTATACACATGTATTTACAACACTTCATTTTATGCCCCTGTGTAGTGTAGCCTGTCATGATCTGTATAGAATCAGAAAGTTGAAGACACTTTATCAAATCGGATTTGCAGATATATGTACAAAGCTGAACGAGTTCAATGTTCACACAGTTTTCTTTAGCAGCTTAGTCTCTCATCGGTTAGCAGCTTTGTCTTAAAATCGGTTTCAGAGTCAATCAAGTTTAGCAATGTCTTAGCCGGTTTAAAAGTCAATCAGGTTATCAAAGTCTTATTCGGTAAAGTTCATGGAGTTTCACTTCTCAAGTGTCAAAGTGAAGTTCTGCCTCTTCGTTCTCGAGACTGAGAGACAAGAATTCGTCTGACCAATCGTTAGTGGCTATGTATGCCCACTCCGGACCAGAGTACCTTCTGCTCGGTATTCTTTTCCTTTTCAATTTTGTATCTCCCTTTGATTCTCTCTCACGGGTGCTTTCTTCCTTGGTCAGGTCTTTCTCTTCACTTGGTGTTGCTATTGCGACAGACACTTCTTTTCTTTTCTCTTTCAGCTTTGGCTCTTCATTCTCATTTGGTATTTCTTTAATCCTTAGCTTCACTGGTGATATACTTTGCCTCCGTTTCGCAATGTTTTCACTCGAGGGACCTGCAACTGGTTCCGGAAGAGATTGAGCGATTTCACTTTGCCCCTCTTCTTTTTCTTCCTCCTGGAGGTCGATCAGATTTTCCTTTTCCTTTCCTGTATCGTCTGCTTCTAGGAAAGCCCTCCTCTGATCAGGCTCTCCTGCTTCTTCACTTGTTGCAGGCTCTTTGTCACCCTCAGGGTCTCCGTCGCTTTCTGATGTCTCTCCTCCGTTCTCCTCAAATGGATTGGCTGTTTCTTCCTCTGAGATTCTGTTTGTTCACCTCTAGGTTCTCGCTGCTTTGTCTCGGTGTCTGGTACTTTCTTGTCGGTCGCTGGTGATTTCAGTGCTTCAACTTCCTCTTCTGTGGGGCACGTCACCCTTTTCGTGTGACTAGCGTGAATCCAGTTGGGAACTACCGCACATTTCACAGCTGTAGTAGTCGTCAGAATCACTTGGAAAGGCCCTTTCCAACGAGGTTCCAGACATGACTTCCTCACGTGCTTCTTTATCACGACCCAGTCGCCTGCTTTCAGTGCGTGTCCTGGACCTTGGATCGGTGGCAAGGTGGTTGCCTCCACCTGGTGAGAAAAAGAGCGTACCACATCAGCTAGACCTTTGCAGTAGTCCAACACCATATCATCTGTAATATTCAAAAGAGCATTTGCAGGAACTGCTGGAAGTCTCATAGCCCTGCCCATGAGGATCTCGTGCGGGGACAGTCCAGTTTTCCTATCAGGGGTGTTTCTCATAGACATTAGTAACAAGGGCAATGCATCAGGCCATTTCAAGTTTGTTGATGCACATATTTTTGCCATCCTTGATTTCAATGTGCCGTTCATTTGCTCCACTAGGCCTGAGGCTTCAGGGCGGTAGCTACAATGCAACTTTTGCGCAATGTTCAGCGCTGCACACAGTAATTTTATTACTTCGCTGTTGAAGTGACTTCCCCTATCTGATTCTAAAGAGATCAGGAATCCGAAACGTGGTATTTGCTCCCTCAAGAGCAGTTTGGCAACTGTGAGACTGTCATTTCTACGTGTGGGGTATGCTTCAATCCAGTGACTAAAAATACACACAATCACCAACACATACTTCAAACCTCCATGCACAGGCATTTCAATGAAATCCATCTGCATCCTGCTGAATGGACCTCCAGCTCTCCCAATGTGGTTCAAATTTACTACTGTTCCTTTCCCTGCGTTCATTTGTTGACAAATGACGCAACAGTGGCAAACCGCTTCAGCAACTTGACGGAATTTGGGGTTAAACCAATCAGTTTTGAACAGCCTGACCATGGCGTCCCTCCCAAGATGAGCCTGTCCATGGTAGAATCTGGCCAATTGTGTCAACAGACTGTTAGGCAGAACCAATTTCCCTTCACTTGAGACCCACAAATCATCTGGTTTCTTTACACATTGTAATTTGCTCCATGAGAGTTTCTCTTCCTCACTAACATCGTTCTGTAAAGACTTCAATTCATCTATTGTATCTACAACTTTTAGAGCAAAGGCTTCGTTTGGTTCAATTTCTGGCTCATTTATCAAGTTCCATTCATCTCTGAGCAATATACAGTTCAATGCGCAAAATCTTGCGACTTGATCTGCATACCCGTTTCCCAAAGAAACATAGTCTTGTGACTTTGAATGTGCACTGCATTTTACCACTGCAACTTCTCCTGGCAACTGAATGGCATGTAACAACTCTCTTATTCTTTCACCATTTTTCACTGGCGATCCTGAAGAGGTCATGAAGCCTCTTTGTGACCACAACTGTCCAAAGTCATGCACTATTCCAAATCCGTACTGACTGTCAGTGTAAATGGTGACTTTCATTAATGCGGAAAGTTGGCAAGCTCTAGTAAGTGCCACCAGTTCCGCTACCTGTGCAGAGTAAACCCCCTGAAGCCAAGATGCTTCCAGAACACCTGTTATCGTACATACAGCATATCCTGCTTTCAATATTCCCAGTGCATCTCTCAAACATGAACCATCAACAAAGAGGATTTGATCATTGTCTTCCAATCGGGTGTCTTTGATGTCAGGTCTTGGTTTCGTACAAAATTCAGTCACCTGAAGACAGTCGTGCTCGACGTCTTCAGCATTCTCAATTTCGACATTCTCACTGGGAAACAATGTTGCTGGATTCAACGTAGTGCACCTTTTCAGCTGCACATTTGGTGATCCCAAAATTATTGTCTCATACCTTGTAAGCCTAGCACCAGTCATGTGCTGTGTTCGGGAACGTGTCAAAAGTATCTCGACTGAGTGAGGGACCATGACTGTTAAAGGATGTCCCATCACTATTCCTTCACTCTGGGTTAGGCTGATACCAACTGCTGCTACGGCACGCAAGCACCCTGGCAGTGCTGCTGCGACCGGATCCAAAGTAGCTGAAAAATATGCTACTGGTCTGTTAACGCCGCCATGGGCTTGAGTCAAGACAGACAAGGAACATGCATCCCGTTCATGACAAAACAATGTGAAAGGTTTTGTGTAGTCAGGCATACCTAACGCAGGAGCCCTGCACATGCATTCCTTTAATTCGATAAAAGCATCCATCCCATCTCCTTTGAACTCTATTTCATCCAGCGCATCCTTCTGGGTCAGTTTCAGTAAAGGTTTTGCTAGAGTCGAAAAATTGGGAATCCATTGGCGACAGTAGCCCACCATTCCCAAAAACTTTCTCATTTCTCTCCTCGTCTTTGGTGGACTCATCTGAAGCACACTTGTTATCCTTTCTTTCATGATTCTTCGTGACCCTTTCTCTATTTGGTGACCCAAATATTTCACCTTCTTCTGGCAGAATTGTAATTTTGAAGGGGACACTTTGTGTCCGTTCCTTCCCAAATGATTCAGTAGGGCAATGGTATCAGCTGTACAGTCACTTTCTGTCTTTGATGCAATTAGCAGATCATCAATGTATTGCACCAAGGTTGATTCGAACGGTAACTCCAACGATTCCAAATCTTTCTTTAGAATCTGATTGAAAATTGACGGTGATTCCGAAAACCCTTGAGGAATTCGACACCAACTGTAAACCCTGTCCAGGAATTTGAAACAAAAGAGAAATTGGCTGTCCTCATGAAGAGGCACAGAAAAGAACGCTTGTGACAGGTCGATGACTGAGAACCACTCAGCATCACAGGGAACTTGAAACATTATCACAGCTGGATTTGGCACCACGGGACAACATTTGACTATTATGTCATTTATCTTCCTCAAATCCTGAACAATCCGGACCTTTCCACTCGGTTTTATCAGTCCCATAATTGGTGAATTACATGGGCTGCTTAACACTTCTTTTAGTACTCCCTGTTTTACAAACTCATGAATGAGTTGGGCGACTTTCATGAGGGTGTCTTGCGCCATATGGTATTGTGGGGTCTGGGGAAAAGTTACATTGGGTTTCACCGTCACCTTCACTGGTTCTACTCCTTTAACCAGTCCTACTTCTTTCCCTGTCATATCCCACACTTCCTTTCCGACTGTTTCCTGTAACTCAGCAGGAACGTCTGCTTCATTGAGCATTGGGTAAAGAGTAATCAGGGGATATTCTTCATCGACAGTTTCCGCTTCGTCCCCTCCTACACTGTCCTCGTCTTCCCCATCACTGTTTGTCTGGATTTTAATTCCATCATTTGAACACATAATCGAACATCCCAATTTGCACAATAGGTCTCTCCCTAGCAGTGATATCAGGCTTGAGTCACACACCACAAATTTATGTGACCCTTGATAGTTACCAATTCTGACTTGCACTGGGTCAGTGATTGGGTTTGTCAGGTATCTATTTGCTACTCCCACCACTTGAACTGTTCTCCCTGAAAGTGGCAAATTTGGTACTTCGATGCTCCTAACAGTAGAGCGTGTAGCTCCTGTGTCAACCAAGAATGAAACTCGATGACCCATAACTCTTCCTTCCACATACGGACCCTTTTGATCAACTTCCAAGGATGCTGCAAGCATCCAATTTCCTTCCTCATCTGAACTTTCACTCTCCCATACATCGTTTATTCCATCCTCACTGTGTAAAGGGAATTGGTGTACTGTGTCACTTTGGTTCATCACTTGACCCGTGACCTGCTGAGGAAGCATTACCTGTTGCTGATTCATTGGTGCTAAGAGTATTTGCATCTGCTGATTAGGTACCATGGGAAACTGCTGTTGCATTGACTGCAACTGCGCCATTTGCGCACGGGGCATTTGCACCTGTTGCGGTTGTATGGGTTGTAGACCCTGCATCTGATTCATATTATTCTGAAAATTTGGATTTGGACCCCTCAATTTCGGTCCTCTCATATTCTGCAATGCATTGACATCATTGTTTTGCTGACCTACACCTTCCTGCACCATCATTGGGCACTCCCGTTTCCAATGCCCGACGATTCCGCACGTGTGGCATGGCATCACCTTTTTCATTGCCTGTATACCATTTGGGATCATAACAGTATTTATGTCAGGACCATTATTCACAAAACCACCTCGACCTCTGCCTCGCATCTGCGGTTGAAACATAGCATTTCCCTGTTGTTGTTGCTGTGGCATCTGTTGTTGAAACCCTTGCAAACCTTCCAAACCTGTCTGAGCTGCTCTAAGCTGCATCACCATCACCTTTTCCTTCAACCTCTTCTGTTTTGTCTCAATCTCATCACTGCAGTATTTGGCATAATTCAACACTTCATCGATCGATTTTGACTGCCAACAAATCAAATGCATTTTGATCATCTGACTGACCTCAGGTCTCAGCCCTTCCACAAATCTGAACACAAAATGGAGCATGTCCTTTGCCTCTATCGTTTCCGTGCCACTATAATCTTTAAACGCTTTCAACAATCTCTCATAGTATGCATGTATCGACTCTTTAGCCTCTTGTGCAGTCCTGTCAATCCTCTGCCAATCCACATTTTTCGACGCAACCTTGGTTTTCAAATGCTCAATCACCTTATGGTATAAACTCATTACCGTAGGTGATGGTGCACCTGTGTCCCTATCTCTTTCTGGTTCACTCGTCGGCCAACCTACAGCCCTTTTGCAATCTTCCCATAAATCTGCCGGAACCACAATTTCAAATAAAGTATTCAGGTCTTCCCAGAGACATTTTGCGAGTTTCACGAATCTATCTGTCTGTTGATACCATTCAATCGGTTTCTCTCTCAATTTGGGGAAATCATCCGTAAAGGATTGAATATCGCACCTGTGCCATGGTACATGTACAAGTTTTCCCCCTGCTGTCTCTCTCATTGGCAACATGGTTATCAGATCATCATTCTGTTGTGTCTTTTCATTCCGATCTGGGGTACTCTCATTCTTTTTGTCCTTTTTCTTAACCCATCTGCTTTCCCACTTATCTAGGCATCTCCAAACCTGCGCGCTCTGCAGTATCTCCTTGAGGTGCGTTTTCATCCCTGCCGATCTCATGTGCTCAAAATCTTTTGTCCCAAAGTCTAGCCTGTAACTTCTGCTCAAGTGTTTAGTTTTACCTATATCGATCTCGTTTCTGTCTGCATTTTCTTGTAACTTCTTATGTATGTTGCTCACTTCTCTTGTAATCCTGGGGCACATGTATCTCAGCTCTTCTTCTGTGTATGACTCTAACCTGTTCAGACCCATTGTTCCCTCTACTAGTTCATCTGCTTCCATGCCCAATCTTATCCTATTCAGGTATTCTTCTCCCTTCCCATTGGATGTACTCTGTGGGGAGTTCAGACTGTTGAACCATTGTGCTAGCTGTTGCGCGTTCAGTCCCATCAATGTAGCATTTACATCAACTGCTACTGATGGTTGCGGTAATGTTTCAGTCTTTGAGGTTAACGGTATTAATAGTGGTGGATTTGACCTTACCACTGTCGACGGAGCACAAATTGGAATTGGACTAAATCCCGACAAGGACCCAGATCGATTTGGCAGTGTGGCTACCGGAGTCGTTTCTGGAGTAATTTCTATGCATCTTCCCCCTGTCTCACTTGGTGTTATTACCCCTTGGTCACATGCGTTTGAATTTGCCTGTATATACAGTGGTACTGGTGGACCCACAGTAATAGGCAGAGATATTGCATCTGGATTCTGTCTGTTCCCCGAATTCTGTGGCATGTTAATCCCCACATTATGATTCATCATTGCTGGCAAACCTAACTGACCCTCTGTTACTCGAGTGTGCCTCGGCACTTCTTGTACCTGCTTTTGAGGCATCGAGAATTGTGTTGATTCGGCCTGGATCAATGCTGGTCTTTGGTAACTCTGTCCTCCCTGAGCCCCTAAGTCAGAAGTTGTTCCCAAGTTATGCTCATCACAGCAGTGTCTTTGAATCTGCGGCTGATAATTATCGACAGGTTTCAATAGAGCCACGTCAGGATATATTCTCTGAACTTGTGGTATTTGTGGTGAAAAAGGCATATCGGGACTGCTCTGTCTTTGCGATGTTCTCAAATTCGGTGTCACATTACCCTGTACTGGTTCTGGAGGGGCAATACTAATGCTTGATCCTTTTTCGTTTTCCACATATGGTGGCGGGCGATCATTCAGCAATTGTATAATAAAATCATCATCGTCTGACTCGTCTGACCTTTTCGAGTTTCTGTTGTTCTCTCTATCTCTGGACTGACTCCTATCTGTTTTATAAGTAGCTTTCCTTCCTTCCGTCTCTGCCTCATTAGTAATTGCTGGAAACAATTTAATTCCCTGTAGTACGTCTGATCTCCAAACCTTCTGTGTGGTATCCCATCTAGCATCCGCTAGTGTCTTTTCTACTTTTCTTATTCTTGTCTCAAATTTCTTTTGTTGTTGGATCTAGCTATCAACTCCCAAATTGCTAGTGCCTCAAACTGTGCTGGTCTTGGAGGTACTTTCATGTCGTATAGCGCAAATCTTAAATTCTCCAAAACCCTTAGGTTAAACGACCCATGGATAGGGAACGCTACACTTCCATGCTTCTCTGTTAATTTGCACCATTGCTTTAGCCAAAGACATGGTGCGACACCCTTTTCTTCAATTACGATGTAAGCTGGTGTACCCTCAGGCGGTGTTTCTTCTCCTACATTTGCTTTAATGTAAGCATCTCCCCTCATGGCACTCTTAAATGCTTTGAAAAATTTCATCTTTCTGTCTTTTATTTTTTTTTCTTCTCAAAAATAAGTAATCAATAAGTGACTTTAATTCCCGGAATACTCTTCGCTTGCCTTTCCCTACCAATTGCGCTTCATGGACTGCGTCCAATCCGTTTGTGACCCTTCTCACCAACCAACCTATCCCAGCGCGGCTCCTAGTGACGTCACACTCACACACTGTGGCTGACAAAGTCCCGCGGCTTGTCCTCCTTCATTCGGCTTCACTCAAAACCAATTTCTGCAATATATCGCAAGCACTAACCAAAAAGAAGAAAACAAATCTGTCGGTTTACTACAGGAAGGGGTAACACACTCGCTTCAGAAACCTTAGGGATTTTTCACTAGCCTCGGCAGTTATTCCATCTTTCTCGGTCTCCCACTTTCGCAAGTAAAATTTGACCCGCAAACTTTACTCTCAACTGATCAATCAACTATCTAGCGCGCTTTAGAATTCGGCAAATCTCAAAGTCGAAAATTTTCTTTCATACCTCAATATTCATACCAACTTGTTGACCACGCCTGGTCAACCTACGAAACCGAACAGATTACATCAATCAAGTGTCTCATACACTTTTCAACATACTCCGGAGTCTCTTGACCTCGCAGGGCCCGTCTCAACATCAACAACCATGTGGACAATTTTTTCTGCACAAAGCGCTACACCCATGTGAAGTTCGACGACTTCCCTACTCTCACACTTTTGGAGTCACACTCCTCTCAAAACTTCAACTGGAGTTCGTAACCCCCCTAAAATCCTCACAAACTTCTCAATTCATCTGCGGCAATAAGCTGTGCAAGCGCAAAACCCTAACTTCACTCATACCGTCACTAGAAACGCCGAAAACATTCTTACACCTGCATGTCCTCCATTCGCAAGCTCCGAGATCCCGGGAAAGTCATTGGGGACTTAGGGCATCATCATCTCTTCAACTTGTTTTGTCAAAGAAATTCTAACTTAACTCCGTCTATTGCTCGGATGGGGTCCCAAAGAGCGAAACCATCCTCTTCTACCATCTACTGATAACGCGTCCAGCCCTTATAAATTACCTGTATCTGGACACGTTGGAGGTCGGTGAACCTTTTAGCCGAGTTGGGCTCCCCTCATCCTCGAATAGTCGGGTTATTTAAATCAATAATCAATGACTGTAGTACGCGATAGCCAATACTCAATTAGCAGATCTAAATAACACATTAGGAATCAATAACAGTTGGTAATTCGACGCGCCATGACCTTTCAGTCATGAATAACCACACCAGTTTATTAAAAATTAGTGAATTTATTTCCCTATATTAACAAAGCTAGCACAATGTATATAGGTCTCAAAACCAAATGATATATGTATACGAACATTACTAGCTGTCCATAACGGCGGAAGAAACGCAGTCTACGAAATATCTGAATAATGGTGCATTCAGTTATGGCAATGCAAATCACTAATATGAGTAACTGTATTTGACTAATCTCATACATTGGTCAGCATAACAAGATTTCAATTCAACATGGTGCATCAATTGTATACCTCAACTAACCTCTAATTAGCATTGGCATGTGTGGGCTTCATGCAAAACGAATTTAGTCAACACAAATTTGGAAAACTTCTAGCTTGGGCCCTATAAAAATAGCAGTTGGTACCTAGAGGGAAAAACACAATGCATAATACAATTATCCTTTCATAATTACCAATTACAATCAGCATTCAAGAATATCTTCGTCCTTCAGGTACCGGTTCAGTCAGCATGGGGCAGAATTTCAAGGGGGCAAAGTTAAGGGCAAGTTTCCTTGCAGCAGCAAGGAGAATGGGCAAAGTTATTGCATGGGCAGGACGGGACAATTTAAAGTTAAAGTCTCTAGGGTGAGAATTCTCAAAGTCTCTTTCTCAGTAATAGAGAAAAGGGCATCAAGATGTCGTCTAAGATGGCGTCTGGCATTCGGCTTCAAAGATGGCATGAAGGAAAATGGCTGACTTCTCTTTGTCCAGTGGGTTTAAATAAGAAACATTCCAAATTCAGCAGGGTCTTCCATTGGAGAGTTCATAAGGTGGCTTCAAATTGACCAATGAAAAATGTCTTTCTACTAGCACTCATTTATGCATACATTGTCCTTGGAGCCTTGGAACACAAGTTGCAACATGAGTTGCCAATTATTTTGATATCTGTACTTCCTTTGTCTGCACCTGCAGAGACTGACCTTGCTTCAAAGGGGATGAAACTGGCCTAGTACGAAACCTTGGAGATAAGTGTATTAGTCATCTTCTACTGGAAAAATACAACTTTTAAACGTGAATGTATGTTACATTAGTTCAAGGAAAAGTCATGCAGTTAGAACTTGAGACCAGGCAACTAGGCCAAAGCCTCTACTAAATTTAAGCTAAGCACAAACAGTTTCAATAAGAAATCATAACACACATTTGCAATTATGACGGATTAATAAATTCTTTCAATTCTCCATGATTTATAAAACACGATTATAATATACTACTCCGAGGGCACAATTTCCCTCGTACATTATTTTCTTCACTAAAATCACACTACATTATACGAATTTGGTTATGAAATATGTGGATATATGTAGGACTTTCTTTCTCTGCGTCATCACTTCTGCCCAATCAAATGCTTTACTCAAGAACACAAACATGTAGGCAGCATCTAAGCCCCTCACTCAGTAGTACTTCTGAAATTGAAGGTCTGGTGACAGTTGTGCTTTCAACCCAGCTCCTAAAGGAGCTTAAAACATATAAAGAAGTTGGACCTATACAATAGGTATTTTTAAGATAGCCTAACACACAGACAAAGCAACCCTTTTCAAAACCTTGGCTGCACCCTAAGAGAGCATAAATGTACATGTAGGCTATTTGTACAATGAATATGTGTAAGTGTTCCCCTCATGATAATAGAGCTAGTTCTCCTTTAGTAAAACAGATGTCCAGTTAGGATGTGAATGCAATATTAACTAATCAAGTTCATAGGGAGAATGCAAGGCCACGAGGGACAGATTTAACCCAAATTTTAAGAGTGACTATGCACTATGTAAATGAGTGTAAGGTACATCAATGTAAATATATATGTTTGTGGGTTGGGGCTTGTAGAGTAGCTGCCTCCAGTGTTGAAGTAAGCCTCAGCAAGGCCTAATAGTGCAAGGGGTTCACCTTTCTCTGCACAAAGTCCTCAGACCATGTAGGAAGAAGTTGGCACAGAAACTGGAATAAAAGACAAAAGTTTATTAACCTCATGAGGTGGTACTACAGTTCAAACAGCACCCTAGGGTAATGTCTGAAGTAGCACACTGAACTGAGAGAGCATGGTCCTTTTATACCCACACAGGGGCTAAAAGGAGATGGTACAATTATGGAAACAAGACTTGTATACATGTAAGGTCATGTGGAAAATGCACAGTCGACAGGTAGGAGGAGCTAACAGTTTCCAAGGACTAACAGCTGCAGACCTTACTGAGCATGTGCGAAAGTAAGAGATGCTAAATATAACTTGTCACTAGGCAGATTTCAAGAGCAGTTAACAGAAAGGTAGGACAGAGCACATGGTGAGCACATGGCAGCATGTAGCAGAGAAAATGGCTGCCATGAATACAAAATGGATTCCGCAAAATGTTCACATTAGTTACTAAATACAAGATGTCTTCTGCTAATGTTTAATCTAATCACTGCTAAATTACAACAGACGACCCTTTCAGCATTAGCTGAAGACATTCGTCTTTCTGGGATAATCTAAATATTCATCCTGTATATTTATGCTCATCATTTCAGCTATTTCCTTATCTAACATATGTTGTGCCTTCATTTCTGTAATATTTCTTTTGGTAGGCATACAAGCAGTAATACACATGGAGCAGAACATTGGACCACACTGAATACAGATACAGCATGTAAAAAATATTGCAATTATTACACACAGGATAGTCAGTAGTTTCCAGCCCCAGGTGGAAACAAGAGCCCAAAACCATCCAGAAAAAGTCCAAGTACCAGTCTCTGTATGGATTTCTGCAGCAATTTTATGCAATTTAGATATTGCATCATATACTGAAGGTGAGTGATCTGGGATAAAAACACAACAACTACTACCGATGATTCGACATGCACCACCTCGATCAGCTAATATCACATCTAGTACCATACGATTTTGGAGCGCTACAATCCTCGCAACTTGGAGCTCCTCAATAATATTCCCAAGTGCCAGAGCTGCCTGATTGGTAACAGCTTCCACAACCCTAGTCAATTGTCTCACTTTCCTACTGTTTAACGCAACACCTACAAAGGGGAACAATCCTAAATTAAAATCAACATATTGTTGCAGGCTAGTATCCGTTTGGTCTACCTCATTTGTACTTATTTCCCTTTTATATCTATTGTTAATGATGTCATTGAACAGTTTTAAATTTCGGTGATATGATGAAGGAGCCAAAAACACAGGGGGTAATAGAAAAGATACATAACACACACCTGACCACCAAACAGGTAGTTGGTAATACCCATAGTTACCAGAAACAAAATATGTATTATGTGAAGCTGTAAAACTACTATTATTTACACTCTCAATAGTTAAAATCAAGGTACAATCGCTTATCCCTACTGGAATTCGTCCAATGCTTCGTATACATAAATCTGCTTTAGTTTTTGTAACAGAAATCACAAATTGTTCTTACTTGTCAGAGTCTCTTATATTTGTGAAGACATTTGGTATTGAAACATTGTCCAGTTGATACTCTTCCGATTCCCATTTAGTTCCTTTAGCTTGGGGATACCCATCTTTGTCTTGGTAGCACACTTTATTAAGGCGAAAAAGAAGTCCGCCCTCTGTACGTTTTCCAGATGCAAACAAAAGCATGTACCAAGCTTGACAAGAACCATTGTGTGAAAAAGGAAGAGGAATGAAAGGTGTTCCTCCTTTCTTTTGATGCGCAGGTATCATTCCACATACCCAACAGTTAGTAGTATTTGTAGCATTATGAGTATGATGCAACATCTGAATGAAAGTATTATTGAAGTACGATTGACGGTGCTTCTGCTCCTGATAGGGAAGCGTAAAGTAATAGTGATCCTCTGGTACTGGAGTAGTGGCAACAAAAAACTCATGAGCAGGAGACTTCTTTTCAATAAACCAGGTGATTGTTGCTGTAACCACCAAAACAACAACAAACCTCATAATACTAATGATCAATTTGTTATTCATTTTAGCAACAGTGATAATCGACCCTTTCAGAAATGAATTAAAAACAATCGTTGGAGCTCTTATCCATGGGCAGCCGCTGATTTCTTCACCACGGGCCAAGACGGGTGTCACTACTCTAATGCATGGCTGATCCACCCCCCTTGCCACATTGGCTCTCCGTTTCACTAACCCAGGGCGGTAGCTCAACCAGTCTTTTCAAAACAATTTTCAGATTCTTTCCTTGGTCTCAAATTATATCGCGACACTCCAGAAGTCGTATGGTCCGGGAAGACCTCTGCAGATTCGTCAGGTGATATAGCACGGCCTTTCTCCGTAGTCAAAATCTCTCGATGATCGGTCAGCACAGCAGGTTCCACCAAAGTAGGTAGCACTCTCTTGCAGTGAGTACTATGGACCCAATTCTTTCGGTTCGTCACTCGAACTGCTGTCCTTGTCGCAAGGAGCACCTGTTCTGGGCCTCGCCACCTTGGTTCCAAGCTGCTTGATCTTTCAAAAGACTTAATCATCACCTGGTCACCAGGTCGGAGTTCATGGCCTTCACCTGTAGATCTGTCAGGAAGTGCTTCTCGAACCTGTTGATGAATAGAAACCAAATTGTCGGTTAACTGTGCCAAATAATCATTCATCAGGACACAAGGTACATCATATACAGATTTTGGTTTAGGAACTCCCCAAATATTAATTGGTCTCCCAAATACTACTTCATAGGGGCTAAGGCCAAGTCGGGAGTGTGGCACTGACCTAATAGACAATAATGCCAATGGTAATGCATCCGGCCAAGTTAAGGATGTGGAAGTCTGTATCTTCGCTAATTTCAGCTTCAATGTAGCATTATACCTTTCCACCAACCCTGCTGATTGTGGGTGGAAAACCGCATGGAACTTCTGTTTGATCCCTAATCCTTTCAGGACATACTTAATAACTTCCCCAACAAAATGAGGTCCGTTATCCCTCCATAAAAGTCTGCAAACACCAAACCTAGGGAAAAATTCTTTCAAAACACCTTCGCTGTGGTAATGGCAGTATTATCCTTTGTGGGGTACGCCTCTATCCATTTACTGAAGGCACAAACCACCACCAAGACATACTTTAAATTGTTGCAGCGTTCAAGCTGAATATAATCCATTTGTAGAACTTCAAAATGTGCAGTTGGTGTAGCAAACCCTCCTGCAGGAGTACGTGTCCCTTTTCCAGGATTGTATTGTAAGCAGATCAAACAAGACTGTACTACTCTCTTAGCTGTACTGGAAATTTCTGGATGCTCCCAAACTTGCGTAAGCAACTTCGTTATTGTTGAAGCTCCAACATGTGTGCTATCTGAACCATAGGTTGTACAAAAGCTATAGGCAATTTCCATTTATCCATCTGCTTATTCCGCCAACAGCCCTCATCATCCAATTCTCCATCTTTAGACCATTGCTCACGTTCTTTCACAGAAGCAGATTTCTGTATATCTAATACGTCTTGTCTAGCATTATGCCAACGTTCAGCTTGTGACTTCACTACATACATACTGTAGAAGTAGTACTTCGCTGCATTGCAGTCTCACGTGCTACACGGTCTGCAAGAGCATTACCTTGCCCTATCTTATCGGTCACTTTCTTATGTGCACTACATTTCACAATAGCTAGTTTATTTGGATATGTCAATGCAGTCAAGAGGTTATGCACTAATTCTCCGTGCATTATCTGCATCCAGTGGGATGTGAGAAAACCTCTCTCCTTCCAAAGCAAACCAAAATCATGAGCCACTCCAAAAGCATAGCGGCTGTCTGTGTAAATGTTCACACTTAAATCAGTACTAAGCTCACATTCTCGTGTCAAAGCTATTAGTTCAGCTGCTTGAGCTGACTTCTGTGGTATACGAGCTGTCTCCACTACCGTGTGTATTGTGGTGATTGCATATGCAGCTGAGGTCGTACCATCTGGCAACTTCAAACAAGACCCATCAACCCACAGTTCCCCGTCTACATCTAAAAGGGGCGTATCTTGTAAATCAACACGACCCTTTGTCTGTTCTTCGGTAAGGAATATACAATCATGTGTTTCTTGTGACTGAGGCTGAGTCACCGGATATGGCAACAAAGTAGCTGGATTTAGTGTCGCGCATCTCTTCAGTGTAATGTGAGGAGCCAACAATGTCAACTCATAACCTGTCATACGGGCGCTAGTTAAATGTTGTGTCTTTGTTTGATTTAAAAGAGCATCAACCGCATGGGGTACTAGCACCAACAGCTTATGTGACAAAACTATCCCTTCACTCTGACGTATTGAGACAGCTGTTGCGGCAACTGAACGAAAACACCCGGGCAACGCTCGAGCGACAGGATCAAGTACTGCTGAAAAATATGCACAGGGACGCTGCTTATCGCCATGTGTCTGTACTAAAACTGACAATGCACATCCATCTTTCTCGTGTACGTAAAGTGCAAAAGGCTTCATGTAATCTGGAGTACCTAACACTGGTGCAGAACAAAGGGCTTGTCGCAGCTGCCGGAAAGCAGTCTCACATTCATCTGTCCATGGGAGGGGCATTGGAGTATCTTTAGTCAAAAGTGCTAGCAAAGGTTTGGCAATGTGTGAAAACCCTAATATCCATTGCCTACAAAAAGAAGTAAGACCAAGGAATGCACGAACATCTTTCTGAGTAGAGGGTACTGGTGTGTCTAAAATTGCTTGAATACGATCTGATGTAAGTGCACGGCCCTCCTTAGACAAAAGGTGACCTAAATAGGTTACCTTTGGTCTACAATATTGCAATTTCTTTCGTGACACTTTATGATGGTGTGAAGCAAGAAAAGAAAGTAAGGACAAAGTGCACTTTTCACATTGCTCCGGGGTATCAGCTGCCAACAAAATAACATCAACATATTGTATGAGAGCCACATATTGAGAGCCTCATATTGTATGAGGCAAAACAAAAGAATCAAGTTGTCGTTTTAACGCCTGACTATAAATACTTGGACTCTCCGAATAGCCTTGAGGAACTCTGCAAAATCTATATGATCGTTTATTAAAAGTAAAACCAAACAAATATCGGCTGTCAGGATGAATAGGGATCGAAAAGAAAGCATTCTTCAAGTCTATCACAGAGAACGTAGTTGCTGTCGGGGGAACCAAAGTAAGGAGTGTCGTGATGTCAGATACCACAGGATATTGTGGTATCACAATCTTATTGACTTCTCGTAAATCAATAATGAATCGGTAAATCCTAGTATCAGTATCCTTTTTCAGAATAGGAAGAATCGGACTGTTACAAACATTATACAGAACTTCCTCGACAACTCCAACTGCAATAAGATCATGCACAATTAGTGTGAGTGCTTCTTCGCCCTCCTGTGAAATTTTGTATTGAGGCAAACGTGGCAATACAGCTCCCTCCTTGATACTAATATGTACCGGTGGAATAATCATTTGTCCCACATCAGTATCTGAAGTAGCCCACAAAGTACTAGGGAGTGAAGCTAATGCAACATCCTCTTTAACAAGACAAACTCTTTCCATCACAGGATGATTATCATTTAAAATAACACGCACCCCTTCAGGAGAGCATCGTATTGTAGCCCTGAAATACTTGAGCATATCAAGACCCACAATATTGTCTGGTGTATTTGGAGAAAGCAAAAATGGATATGGAGCAGTAAATTTATCAACATGGAATGCAAGTGGTTGTGACAATGGGCTAGGGGAAGGTGTTCCATCGAAACCTATCGATGTAATGGTTAAGCCAGACAGGGGAGCCCTTGGAATCAATTGTTTAGACAAGGCGCTACGAGTAGCTCCTGTATCAACCAGAAACTGATCAGTAAGACCCAAAACATGTGCTGTAACATAGGGACCCCTCTGATCTACTGGAACTTCAATTGATTCCCTACCCCATCCTAGGCAATCCTATGCATAAGCAGAATCTTGGAAATCAAGCTGCACATGATCAGACATCTGGTATTGGTTCCGTCTATCAAAAGTGTTAAACCCATCCTACCCTCGTGTATTAGCATCAACCCTAGCATGATCATTTGTGCTTCTTCTAGGTCCTGAATATCCTGAGCGATTTCTCATTTGTCCCCGACCACGTGAACACTGCTGAACACGTAGTGCTGGACAATCGGCAGCCCAGTGCCCAAAGTTCTTACAATACGCACACTGATCATCAGACAAATTCGAACGAGTGTAAGAAGAACCATAAGATCCACGTCCACCTCTATCACTACCTCTAAAAGGCGGACCATAAGCTTGAGCCAACATAACCTTCGTCTTTAATTCTTTAATCTTTTTCTCCTCGCTACCTTTTGCTTCTAATTCCTGTCGTTCATAATACTGAGCCATAGTCAAAAGAGAAACCGGAGTAGAGGTAGTCCATGAACTTTCACTAGCTTTTAGACGACTAGCTATTCCTGGTAACAGATTTGCAACATATTTATCGACGAACAAATGTCTGCCCGTATCATCTGACAATGACTGACCGCTAAAATCATGAAATGCTTCTTCAAAGCGTGTAAAGAAATCAGAGACCGATTCATCTGCCTTTTGTTTACAAGACGCTAAAACAGTCCAATCTATCTTTTTAGGGGGAATAATTGTTTTCAACTTAACTAATATGGCTGCAGGAAGATCTAGAATCAACTGATATGGCTTTTTCGCAGGTTCCCTATCCCCGTCCATCTGTTCTATTTCTTTCCATGATGCTCCAAAAACTGTACGATCATCAATTTTACGAACAGTTCTCCACATATCTGGCGGTAATATAAATCCGAAAAATAAATCAATGTCAGCCAAAGTCATAGTACAAGAACTAATTGCTCCCTCAACTTCCTCATAAAAGGCGGCTGGATTTTTCCGCGGGTCAGGTAATGCTGTTTTAAGTGCCATTACATCTGCCCTATTCCAAGGAGTATACACCCAATTATAAATAAAATAACCCTTAGCATCAACAGAAGTTTTATCATCAATTGTACCCAATCCTTTAGGAGGAACATACAAAGGCACGGCCTCCCGCGTTGGTTTCGCGTGAACTATCATAGTCTTATCTGTTTCAAAGATGGAAGCTTGCGCCCCTTCGGTCTGAGATGCTCGTGCAACTGCGTCCGCAGCCCTTTTCTCTTTGCAAACGGACTGCAACAATACGTAATTTCATTAAACACCTGATTGCATCAGCCACCTGGGAGAAAACAAAAAGACCATCACGCATTTACTTATGATCAGCTGCTACATCATCGGGCTCTAACTCATCAGAATATTTCCGATATAGTTCAATAACTTCTGAGCCAAATGCCTCAGTAAAATATAGCTGCTCCTTTTCCGTCCACCCTTTCATGTTGTCTAAAAGTTCAGAAGCAGAAACAACGCTACGAATTGTTTTACGAGCAATAGATCTAAGCTCAGACGCACGGTCAGCAGGCAGCATAGAGCGACTGTCCCGCATCTTCTGTTGCTCCGAACTGGAGACTTTAGGTAACTCATGAGGGGCAGAAGGGACGACATACGGAGGTGGAGGGCGATCTAGTAAGAATAAATCATCATGTGGTTTATTAAGGATAGGATAGAGAGGTTGCCTAACAGTGTATTGGCCAGTTACCTGTAGCTTACGTTCTTTCTCCTCTAGCTCCTTTAAGTCATTTATTTCTTTCTTTCTCATTTCCAATGCTTTCACATATACATTCTTCCGCTGCTCTTTCTCAATCAAGGCTTGCTCACGCTTCACTCGTCCACACGCTTCTTTCTCCCACATTCGTACACAGTCAAACATATCTTGCCTAGACTTTCGCTTACACATACATTGTTCCACATACTCAATCTTTCGCAAATCAAATGACCCATGCATAGGCCAACGTAACTCAGGATCCGCGCGGGTGTATTTATTCCATAATGTGCTGTACATTATAGAAGAAAGACCATGTTTAACATACATATCTCTATTTGGCGTCCCCTCTGGGGGTGCCGATTGCGATTCTTCCAATCTCAAATTGGTACCATTACAAAAGCAACACATCCTACGAAGTGCGCTAAAAACAGGCATGCCAAAAGTAGTGCAGAATATGCAATATTATAATCAAAGTAGCACTTAAGGTGCCGTTCAAATCAAAATTAAATTGGAGAAAAGTCTCCTCATTACCTGCCTATATAAATTGCAATTTATATATCAAATCCAAAGAATACAAATTGACTAGTCACCCAAATCACGAGAGCCACAGTAAGTAGTGCTAAACTACATTACCAAACACAGGCATCAAAACCCACAGCAAGTGCCGTAAAACGGCTCTTACCAATCACAGTGTGTCCAGGTTCCAACTGCCAAGTTCTAAAATCGACCAAATGGTCACTGCATGACGAATGAACAAAAAGGATCTCAGTCGAGGACCGGCGCCACCTGGATGGTCAAATCAGAAAGAAGGGAAAAACGCTGTGGTTGCCAAGACTCTGGTCTCCTCAGGCATTGATCGTCTGCAGCGAGATTCCAATCCTTCGTCGCGACCAATCCGTTGGGCATCCGAGTCGCCGATGAGTCCCTGTTCGGGCGCCAATTTGTTGAAGTAAGCCTCAGCAAGGCCTACTAGTGCAAGGGGTTCACCTTTCTCTGCACAAAGTCCTCAGACCATGTAGGAAGAAGTTGGCACAGAAACTGGAATAAAAGACAAAAGTTTATTAACCTCATGAGGTGGTACTACAGTTCAAACAGCACCCTAGGGTAATGTCTGAAGTAGCACACTGAACTGAGAGAGCATGGTCCTTTTATACCCACACAGGGGCTAAAAGGAGATGGTACAATTATGGAAACAAGACTTGTATACATGTAAGGTCATGTGGAAAATGCACAGTCGACAGGTAGGAGGAGCTAACAGTTTCCAAGGACTAACAGCTGCAGACCTTACTGAGCATGTGCGAAAGTAAGAGATGCTAAATATAACTTGTCACTAGGCAGATTTCAAGAGCAGTTAACAGAAAGGTAGGACAGAGCACATGGTGAGCACATGGCAGCATGTAGCAGAGAAAATGGCTGCCATGAATACAAAATGGATTCCGCAAAATGTTCACAATAGTTACTAAATACAAGATGTCTTCTGCTAATGCTTAATCTAATCACTGCTAAATTACAACACCAGAACCAAGGGGTGGCATGGGATAAGCAAGGAAGTAAGTGTGAGTTGAGTACCAAAGACATTAGTTGTTTGTGTAGTGGCAAGACGTATCAGAAAACTGCGACAGAAACCAACTGTAGGAAGCTGGCTCTTTATATAGTGGACCAAAATGAGGTACACTGTGCAAAGGATCCTAGCAATCCCCAGAGGTATGACAGAGGTACAAATGACATCCCAAATGATCTCTTTTTGGGTAGTGTGGTCAAGCAGTTAGGCCTATCAGAGGGTAGTGCTAAGCATGCAAGGCACACACTCAATGAAGAAATCCAATGCCAATTTATATATATAACACACACTTTATACAAACTTTGATACCAAGATGACCAGAGTCAGGTGAGTACTTTTCAAATTATGATTTTTTGAGTTTTTAAAAGTAAACACTGCATTGTTTAGAACGCTGCAATGTTGTCCTATGAAGGAAAACAAACACAGCAATCCAGGTAGAGTACAATGACTTATAGGCCTAATCTCCTGAACTTAAGGAGATTTTGGGGCAAGGGCCAAGGCCACACCAACAGGACACTTTGGGGAACTCTGGTGCGACCGGGTGCAGAGGTGTGTTACAGCGTCGGGTGTCCTATTCAAGCCTATGGGATCGGTCCGGTTACGAAGTCACTGCAGGGATGGACTGGAAGGACAGTCCAGGGGAACCCACAGGGGGTCTCGACCCTTGAGGTCCTTGGGCATGTAGGAACACCATCTGTCCACTCCTCTTCGGGCAGTAGGGAGCGAGTGCAGGGGTGCCTTCTGGTGTTCTTCTGGTCCATCACTGGAGGCCCTCGCGGTTGCAGGGGGTCACAGAAACACTCTGCAGGCACGGACTAGGGGTCCAGTCTGACAAAACCAACAAGGGCACTAAGGTCTCAAGGGGGGGGGAGATGTGTGACACCCTCAGTTCTCTTCTCCTGGGTGTGGGGAGGATGGGTGCAGAGGTGAGATAGGGCATCGTTTTTTTAATTCCTGGTCACTCGCTGTTGCAGGGAGGTCTGCAGAAACAGTGTGCAGACACAGTTGTGAAGTCAACAGTGGGTGAGCACAGGATGGCCTTCTTTTCTGGAGGACCTGGGGACCACGCTGACATCATTGGCCCACTTTAACAAGGTCTGGGCAGCTCAGGTGAAGGGGTGATGCCCGACATCAGGTTTCTGGTGGTCCCTGTCCTCTCAGGGCTGTATTGCGTGCCTGAGGATACAGGGGAGCAGCTCTTCTACTCCAAAGGAGTTCCTCCTGTCAATTGACAAAGCACTGGCAGCTCTCTCCATTTCTTGGAGGCTGCAGCGGCAGGACAGGTCAGTTGCTCCTCATGGGTCGGGTGTAGCCAGCAGGCTGGCAGGGTTGGGGCCAAATCAGTTGTGCTTCTCAGTTCCCGGGTTCAACAGGCTTCTTGTCCACTCCTTCTTTTGTGTCCACTGAAGATCTGGGGATCTGGTAGCAGGAGGTCCCTTAAATACTCAACTTAGGGGGTGTTAAGACATGAAAGAGCAGTAGCTAATGGGCTACTTACCCTTTGGGTCACTACACCCCCTAGATGCCAACTTCCTATAAGGTGTGAGCATCACCCTGTCCAGAGTTCCTACATTCCACCACATGCAAGATGGTGGAATTTCCTAAGTTGTGTCCACTTCAGGCTGGCCACACTAGGGGTGTTCCAAGTCTGGAAGTGTGACACACCTAACTTTCCCACCTATCCAAATGGTGTCAAATGGGCCGTGGGGTAGGGGGTTGGCATCTTCGTCTGAGGAAGGCCAGTTCTGTATATCAAAGGCGGTGGGCTTCTTTGAAGCTCCTGCCTTGGAATGCAGGTCATCCTGTAGGGAGGGGTGGAAAACATCCAAGCCCAAATAAGCTTTTGTTTCTGGCATCTAAAGAGCAGAGGCTCTCCCCCGGGGAGGTCAGATTCTCATCTGTTGGTGGCAGGCTGGCCAGAACTGGTCAGTGAGCTAACCAGCAGTTAGTAGGTTTTTTGGGAGGCACCTCAAAGGTGTCCTCTGGGTGCATGTATTAATAATCCACCAGAGGACTCAGTGAGGGTTCATTAATATGTAATGTATGATATCAAGCATCCCTAGGTTCAGAGAAGCCACCATGTAGCTGGGAAACTCTTAGTCACCACTGCCCAGCACATGTATTTAACTTACTATGTCTAAGAATTGGCAAAGACATAGTATGGGCATATTTGCTCATGCATATATGCCCTCACTTGTAATATAATGCACCCTACCTTAGGGCTGAAGGCCTGCTGTAGGGGTGGCTTACAGATATTACAAGCAGTGATTTAGGGGACATGTCACACAAGTGTGTGTCATGTTGTGTTTTAAATTTTGGGAGCACCTTGTTTCACAGCCTGAAATGGCAGCCTGCATAAGGCTGGTGCTGGTTCCCTCACTCTTCAGTAGCCATGCCCCAGGTACCAGGAGTATAATTTATTAGAGACTCACATGGGGCTGAAGGGTCAGGTCACTTGGGGATCAAGTGACCAGGGGCTAGATGTACGTTTGCGAGTCGCAAAACCCAGATGCTGGATGGTGCAAAGACCCACCTCATGGTGGGTTGCAATTTGCGACTCACTTCCGATTCGCATCACTCACAGGAATGGTGGCCTGCTGGAGACAGCAGACCACCATGTCTGTGACTGCTTGTTAATAAAGCATTTTTTTTTGTATTGCAGCCCATTTTCCTTAAAGGAAAACGAGTTGTAAAACACTCGAAAAAATGTAACATTTTTATTTCATTTTTTCAGAGCCATTCCCATGGAGACCCCTTCCCTTTTGCGAATGGGTTAGCACCCATTTGAAATGGGTGCTAACTGCAAATTGCTTTGCGACCGCGTTCACGGTCACAAAGCAATTCTACATCGCGATGCGAATCGCAAATAGGAAGGGGAACGCCCCTTCCTATTTGCGAGTCGCATTCCCATTTTGCAAGTCGGTAACCAGGTTACCGACTCGCAAAATAGGAATTAGCTTCGCGATGTGCATTTTGCATGGCACAAACAGTGAAATTCGCTGTTTGCACCATGCAAAACGCTTTCTACATCTGGCCCAAGGTGTCTTGTTTTGGGGAAGGAACACTGGCACTGGGGACCTGGATAGCAGGAACCCAATGCAATTCAGTCAAAGTTGCATTTTAAAATGAGATAAAAAGTGGGGTTGAGGGGTGGGATATGCAACCAGAACCCAGCTCCCTACACCAACCCACTAGAGCTGAAGCTGGATGATATTGAAAAGTTGAGAGTGTCCAAAAAGATTTGAAGTGTCGGAAGAAGGAGCATGAAGATGAAGATGTAGTGAGTAGTGCCGATGGTGACGTTGGGATCAGCAGTGACAACAGAAGTAGGGAGCAGATGATACATGAGAGAATGGGCTACATTCTACAGCCAAAACATGCCAATAATCCAACACAGTTTGTATACTCTCCATTTAGGAAACTTGCCCGGATTTGTGAGGTACAGGCTGGGAAAGATGGATGCTGCCCCAGGTTGGAGCATGGAGAGTCTCAGAACTGATTTACACTTCTGACTTGTCATTTTTTTACATGCTTGAGATACTATAATTATTTTCTCTTTTCTATTACATTTGGAACTACAGATCCATGTCTTGTGGCTATACTTATACTCTGGCCCAGATACAGCCCTCCTTGACCTGTCATGGACACTGCTGTGCTACCCGTTTAGAAATTCAATCTTAGCAACAATATCTGATTGCAGTGCCTAATCTGTTTATAAACCTGAGATGATCATTCGCATGCTTTGCTGTTATAATAGCCTGTGGCACTCATGAAACAATGATATATATTAAAGAGCTAACTCAAAGAATTGTTTTGACTGTAAAAATAAATCAAATAATTTGTGTGAAATTACTGCAGATGTTCTGGAAGACTTCAAAATACATTTCTAGGATGGGAAGTGTAAGAAAAGGCCTCTTTTGTATGGTCACACCCATTTTTTTTGATTGATGCCATTGGATTTGTGAACTCTGCATGCTGAGACCCTGCCAACCAGGCCCTAGTGTATGTGTTCTGACCCCTTGAATGTTGCCAAATTGGCTAAAATCCCTGAGTGGCATATTTAACTTACCTGTAACTCCATAGTATATGCTATCTGGTGTGCCCAATGCCTGTAAGTTATTGTACCACCACTAAAGTGACCATGTGAAGCATTACTCCAAGCCTGCCACAGTAGCTTAGGCGAACAGTTGTAAAACTTCCATTTCATCCTGTCAGAATCACCATTTGCCAGGCTTAAACCTTCCACTTAAACAGTAGTAAGTGACCTCTAAACTAGGTCTTTCTGCACTAAGGCAGGGTGCATAGTATTTAACAGTAGTATATATGTATTCAATGTTTTTACATGTCCTTACGGTAAAGGCCCCATACAGGTTTTTCACTGTAGCACAGCTGGCTGTGCCATAAAAAACACAAATTACTTTATTACACTCAATAAAGCTAACAGATTGCCACTAGCAAGAAAAATACTTCATACACTCATTTTCAAAGTTAAACAAAATTCAACTTAATGCTAAAGGCAATTTGTGTCTAACTATTTCAGAAATGGGGACTTTAGGAATCCACTATTTTTCTGCCTAAAGCCTCTCGTAGCCTGTTCAGAATTAATCTGCAACTGTCACCTGGCAGCCTGCTGAACCCCTGCAACGCTCACAAATGGCTCCCAGAAAATGGAAAAAGGGCCTTGGGTGGGCAGAGGTGTGTTGTTCTCCTGACAGGAGGGCCTGGGAATGTTCCCACCAACTGCACAAGCTTCAAAGCCGCATCAACTCTAACAGGCGGATGTTACTCACACCTATGCCTGCCCTTTCCATTGTCTAGGAATTCACGATAGCATCAAATCTGGTGTGGGTGAAAATCTGTTTCTTAACTGGTTTGCAAGGGGAGTTGATCATTTCCCTAAACACACTTCAGTGGTGTGGCCAGAGCTCTGGCCAGGCTGGATTTTGGCAGAACAGTGGCAGAACCCCTAGATAATAATGTCAAAGTGGGTAAGATTTCCCTACTGGTCATGGAGTCTCCCCCACCCACAGACTGCTGCCAGGCATAAATGTGGCACCCCTACATACCCTCTTCAGAACCCATCTGGACCTGTGAAAGACAGGAGAACTACTGCACCTACGGTTGAACCTGTGGAGAGGGACCCTAAGGTATGACCTGCTCCCACTCAGGACCAAGAAGTGGGCTCCAGGTGTCAAATGGCTGACCGACTGTGAAGCTACAGGGCCACAACAGGAATTGTGAAGTTGATCCGAGACCCTTGGCTGGTGTTAGAGTGTACTCCTCTAACCCTAAACCCTGCAAAGCTAGACACTTAGAAATGTTTTCCAGAGAACCAGCAGAGATGGGGACCGACCCCATAGCCACAGTGTCAACGTTGAATCACCGGTCAGATTCCACTCACCGGTTTCCCTCGCTGAAAGGATTTTGACTTCCAGAAAAGTTTCTAAATCCAAAAAGATTGGGCCTTCACTGAGGCTGACGTTGAATAGCATCCGACCGCTGACTAGACCTTTCTGGGTACAGATTCCAGGCTTCGCTTACTCGGGGCTTCCCAATGTCAACAAAAACTTCAGCAAGTTTCCTGCCAGAGCCAAAACTCACACCAATGACCTGCGCTCCTACAGGCCACCACCGCTGAGACCTTCTTTGGACCCAGCCTGCATCCCAACCCACAGATGACCGGTCAACAAGAGCTTTTCTTCAGAAAATCTTCTAAGTTGCAAGGTAAACTTTCCCTCAGGACAAGCCTTGTCCCTGTACCCAACTGGCAGTAGCTCGCAGTCAACCTTAACTCTTGACGTGTGACCACAAAACTGCAATTGGCTCTTTGCACTTTTAGGTGCCATTTTGAGGTAAAACATCTATTCATAGCTTTGGTTCCCTACATCTGATTTTTTACATTTCAGTGTCTATTTATTCATAAAATTTTACTCTATCAATATAAATTAGAGGGGGATTGCCATTGTGTTGTGTTTTTACTTTTTCTACTTTCTAACTATTTGGTACTGATAAATGCTTGATCCATTTCTCCCAAGCTAAATCTGTCTGCTCAGTGCGGTAGCTACCAAGGGCTGAGTTTGGGTTTAAATTATTGAGATCTGGTGTAGAATTGTGACATTATTACTTGGTGAGGACTCGCATCCTCTCCAACTAATAATCTACTTTTTCACAGGAAGGATGTAAACTTGATGGACATTCTGTCTTGAAGAATCTGTCAGCGGAAGTGAATTAATATATGCTAAAAAATATCTTTCAGCTGTCCACTGCCCAAAAAGACGGGCCATATTTCTGTGAGGCCAGGAAGAATGACGAGCAGTGCTGGGTGGATTGAAGTCACATCAGTGCAACAGCACTATATATTGTCCGGAAACTATATGTCACATGCTGCAGCAATAACCACGTTTTGTGAAGGAAAGTGTTGTTAAATTTGACATATGGCCTAGATTTACTAAGGGCCTCATTATGAGTGTGGAGGTCCAAGGACCGCCACACTTGTGTTGACGGTCAGACCACCGTAACTTTGGTGGTCCAACCGCCCAATTACAGCCCTGGCGGGCGGGCAGACCTGCCAGGGGACCACCGTCCCCACCGGCAACATGGTTCCCAACGGCATGATGGCGGTCGAGCTTGTAATCAGCCAGGACGGCGCGGAACTCAGTGCTCCTGGCTGACTACAACCCCTGTTTCCGCCAGCCTTTTCATTGCGTGGACCACGCCATGAAAAGGCTGGTGGAAAGCCAGTGCTGGGGACTACGGGGGGCATGGGCAATGCAGGGGCTACCCTGCCCAGCATCATCTGAATGCAGACAGTGCGCATTCCAAAGGTGCTGGTGTGTTAGGATATTGCCCTCGGCTCCCTTAGAGGAGCCAGGCGGGACCAATATCCTTGCACTGTTCTGCCAGTCAGCCCAGCAGAAATGCGTATTACATTGTACACACCAGTCGGCCTAGCGGGAACATTGTAATACACTTAGGGGGAATGTCATGGCTGTGGCATCGTGCCTGTGACTTTGGCAGTGCCGTGGTGGAACCGCCAAACTCATAATGAAGTCCTAAGACTTTTCACTGATGCAAGCATAATGCAACACAAAGCACGTTGGCACAAAGATGCAGCTTGGATTTACTTTACAGTGCAAAAGATGCATATCTGCTGGAGTGGTGTAGTTTTGTCTGCGCAAAATGGCTTTACATCTCTTTGGGCCTGATTTCAAGAAAGATGGAGTGAAATTACCATATGGAATTTCACTATGCTTGAGTCAAGCTGAGTAGTTTTCAACACCCATTGTTTTCTAGGAGTGGGCAACCATATCTGATTTTTACGGCTTATAATGATGATGTAGGCTGGAAAAATCTCATGAGGCGTTGGCTGCAGTTGCAGTGAAGCCTCATTCCCTGTTTTTGTTTTTTGACAGGGTATTTGCTAAACAAAACGTGCCCCCCTCACCCTACATCCCTCTTTGATCGCCCACTCCACCCACAGTTCGCCACATAAATTTACCACCTGCTGTGAGCTTGCATTTGTACCATGGAATTTGTACCTTCATGTGATTTATGATCAGAAAAATCGGTTCCACCTGGTAACTCCCCTTTATCTGAGGTTTTACTCATAATTGCATGGTACTGGTTCAGAGTTACCACACAGTAACGATAAAAACTGCATGAGATTTTACTTTTACCCCTGTTCTGTGCAATCGTCATCAGGACCTTTGTGTCAAGAGGGCATTACTGGGCAGACTGGTGCAAACGCCCATAGTTTGTGATGGAAAGTCCAATCTACAATGATAGCCAGACCAGGCCCAGCATCAAAACCTGACACCTTCTGGGAGTAGGTGGAAACAATGGGGAATGTATTGTTATCACCATTTGCATTGCACAGCACATATTTAATGCATCAGAACAATCTGCGCTTGTCTGTGCATATGAAGTTGCACTGAAAGGTATGCTTCCAGTACAAATCTAATGCTAGACAGCACACACACATGTGCACCATGGTGCCAGGCTGTACGTCATACAAGGAAAACTATTTGGTCACCAGCACAGAGAATGACACCAGCAACAAGCCGAACTTTGTAGATTTGGTACTGTGCTGTATTTTGTCTTTTCATGCAAATCAGCACAGTATATTATGAATCTAAACATCCATTGCATATAATCTTAGGAAATCTAGGTCACTGTCTCTCCTACAAGTGGTAGGATTAGTAATTGGTCAGTTATGGGTTTGACAGAAATACACCAGAGACCTCATCGGCTGTACTGATATGCATTGAGATTCCTGAGATCTCTGCAGACAGTTTGCCAGTATTGTTTCTCAAACTCCCAAATTGTTTTTCCTTTTTTTTTAAGGAAAAACAGAAAAGCAATGACCCTGGTGCAGAGGGAGTCTTCTCTGTACACATTACTGCGATTAATTTATGTCCTTTTAATGTAAAAGCCTTGCCTCGCATGGCGGTCCCAAAAAGTAGAATCTAGTTATGGTCAGCATGTATTAAGAAGGGCTGGGAGATCTTCACTATGACATGATGGGGAAGTGGCTGACTGGCTGTCAGGTCAAGAATACTGACAGCAGAGACAGCTAAGGCTCCACAATCAAAAATGCTGCAGTTCCTCCACATCTAAATAGTAGAGGGTAACCACAGGTTTGTTGGGTTGGATATCCAACCTTTTTTAGGGTATGCATCGCATCTGCTAAAATCAAAATGGTGTACACTGTTTTAAATTATTTCTCTAGTAGCTAAATTAATTCAATAATACTGAACCATTCTCTAATACTGAATGGGTACACATAAAAATAAGCTGTAGCCTAATTTCATATATATTATGTTTTTATGCAGTACATGATGTAGTTCAGATAGAATATAGGCCTCAAATAGTCTAGAATAAGTTATATGAAAACATTTTGTTTTCTGTGATGGTGAATTGTATCTGCATTACTTTAATGGCTGCAAGTGTAAATTCTAAGATATGACTTGTGTTGAGATTTAAAAAATCTATTTTTTTCTTTTGAGATGTGGACATCCCACCTCCTGAAAAGTTACCTCTGTGGTGGAATATGCAGGTTAGTGTCTGTAGCCATTTTTGTCTGGCATGATTTACTAGACCTGAGATAGAGATGGCGGTAACTTGTACCACAAAGAAAACAGTGTGTAGGAGATTGTTATGTTATGCAGATGGAGGGCATCCTTGCGCTAAGCAGGTGTGAGTCTTGCCACACGTAGAGCCTATTGGGACTACTTGAAAAGTCAGGTCTTCAGCTTCTTGAAGAATTCAAGAAGTGAAGAGGAGGCTCTTATGTGCAGCAGCAGGTAATTCCACGATTTAGGAGCAATGTAGAAGAAGCTGGACCACTGGATCTGGTAATCCCCATGCGTGAGATTTGTACAAGTAGGAGTCCGGACAAGCAAAGGCTTCTGGAAATTTTGTGAAAGCAGATGCAATTGTTGAGATATGCTGAGCCAGTGCTACGTAATGCCCTAAAACTGAGGAGTTTGAATTGTGGTCATTTGTGAGTGGGAAGCCAGAAGAGCTCCTTCAGGTGTGGTGTGATGATAGTGCAGCATGGGGGCTTAAGAGTGATTCAGGCTGCTGAGTTCTGAATTGTCTGCAGCATTCTGGTGAGTTTTTTTGCTGATGCTGGCATGGGGGGTGTTCCGGTAGTCCAGCTGGCTTGTGACCAGGGCGGTGTGTGACGATTTTCTAGGTGATCATTGGAATCATTTGAACATCTTCCTCAATCTCTTCATGGCGTCATTGAAACAATGATAGTTCCAAAGGTATCTTAGGTATAATGGTAGTACTTTATGGAACAGGGGTAACAGCGTCTCTGTCCTTTGTCTACTGCATTTACATTAAGGGTTATGGATAGATTCACTTGAAAAATTGCACTGGTTCTGTTGTCAAAAAAGGGCCATATGGATGGTTTAATGCTATCCTTTATTCCATCATCAGCACCTTTTGTCTGGTACAGTTCAGGCACAGGAAGAATTCCCTCATCCAGTGGTAGATGTGGGTTTCTTGCTAGTGTTGTAGACTAAACATTCATGACTGGCTCAAACCAGCTACATGAACTGTTGCCAGTTGGCTTGGAGGTAAGTATGGCTCATTGTTCCTGTATTATGTTTTTGGTAGTTACACACACAGAAGTTGAAGCTGTTACACCATTCTACAGGGACATAATTTAGGCCTGGCCAAGGATCACAGCTGTGACCCCTGGTTTGCAGCTTGCCACCCCTGGCACTGCCTTTGATCAGAGGTGGCACCTCAAAGGTGGCAAAATAAGTGCCACAAACACAGGGCTAGCTCGTTCTTAAGGACATCGATTCGGACTCCACTCTCCTTGTTTTCTTCATTTTTTTAATACACTAATAGTGAATAATACTACAGTTTTCACTATTAGCATACTACAGGATTCACTATTAGTGTAATAACATAGTACAATTGGGTGGAATATGACATTCCCTTAAAGATGAGGTAAGTTAAACAATGCTGTCAAATCTATGTTGCATGCATGCTTGCAGGTGAGTGCGTGTTTATGTGAGAGAGTGTTTGTAGAAGAGGATGTTTGTGTGTGGGTGAAAGTGAAGGTCAAAGAGCATGTGATGTCATTTCCGCTACCCCTGGAATTTTGGTGAATTGATGTTCATGCTATCCTTATAAACTGCTATGATTGGCCACTGTTATCAATCAGAGGTGCTTTGGAGATTATAGAGGATTCAGATAACAGCATTTCATTGCCAATGCCATAAACGCCGATGCTCAGGCATGAAGCTCTCTTGTACTGCTTCTGTGGGGCTATGGAGAGAGGGAGGGAGGGGAAGAGAGAGAGAGAGGGGAGTGAGAGAAAGGGAGAGGGAGGGTGAGCGAGAAAAAGAGACAAATAGTGTGTCTGTCTGTCTGTCTTGGGGGAAGCTTGCACTGTATATATTTGACCTACAGCTTCTACGAAAGTCTTGCTGCTGCCCTTATTGTGCATGTTCTGTTTGTAAACAAGGAGGCATATCTACAATCCCAATGCACAGCTGGAATGTCACTTTTTTGACCCACTGGTGGGGCAGAGTGCAGATCCATATCTACGAGGCCCCCAAAGCCACTTTGCATGTATTTTCATGGCCTCGCAGATATGGTGTATGGTTATGCAGGGCAAGTTGCTGCATTGCCTTATCCTGCATCAGAGGGACGTTCCATGGGCATTGCGGTGGGTTTCCCATGCAACACTGATGGGTTTTGATGCATTCCCAGATTTACAAGGTGCTTTAAACCTGGGAATGTGTAAAAACCATACTCCTCCCCAGGAGAGGGGAAGTAAATTCCTCAGTGGATTGTTTTTGTGTGGGAAGGTGTCCCTCCCTGCACAGAAACAATCCTGTATGCAACGCAGGCACCCATGCACCATGGGGAAAGGGTGCCAGTGTTGGTGCTAGGCAGCCAAAAGGGCACCAGCGCAGGGGAGAGGACAGAAATGCACTCTATTTTGTAATTACGGTACATTTCTGCCCTTTCCCTGTGGTGCAGAGCAGAGCAGCAGCTCACTTGTTGCGCTGCCCTGCTCTACTTCCTTGTAGATATGCCCCAAGGTGTGGACTGCCTCTACCTATTTTGTGTTAGTGAATCTTGAAAAATCCTCTTTGCCACGGAATGGCCAAAAGTACAGGTTTTTATAATGCTTGTTTATATACCATCTGGTCCGGTTAAACTAGAAACGTAGAATTTCGACCAGATTGAGGAAAAATATTGGGGCATATTTACAAGCCCCTAGCGCCTCCTTGCGCCACATTAGCGTATTTCTTTTACGCTAATGTGTCGTTAGGAAGGCATTTTTGCTGCACCAGATTTACAAAGTGGTGGAATGCATGCATTGCCCCACTTTGCACCCCCTTGCTCCACATTATGCCTGCGCCAGGTATAATGTATACAAAGGAAGCGTTTCGGCTCAGAGAGACCCAAACAAATGGCGCAGTGAAATCTATAAGATTTCACTGTGCCATTTCTTTCTGTCATTTTGAACACCTACTAAAAGCAGGCGTTCAAATGATGCACCCATTGAAATCAATGGGCCTCCCTGTATTTTGCGACAGTAGCGTAACATTTTTTTACACTAGTACAGCAAAGCGCCACAATAGCGTAAAAAATGTTGACGCTATTGTCCTAACATGAGCCATGGTGCGTCATGGTGTCATTAGGTGGAGTAGGCCGGCGCAAGAAAACTGGCACATAAGTGCTAATGCACCAGTTTTTTGTAAATATGCTCCAATTGTGATTCTGCTACTACCGGACCTATCTTCCCAAACGAGAAGAACTCAGAATTTTCCATTCAATAGCCCTGGAGCAACAGTTTTATTTTCATGTTTTTTCCTCTTTGGCCTCAGGTTATCCCTTCGATTTTTGTACAAAAACAAGCCTTAATTAGCTAAAACGCTGATTCCTGTTACTTGCTAGGCGTTTGCTGAAATACATCAGCTTCTCTTTAATTAAACTCGTATCCGTGTGTCCCATTAGTAAAGCCTCGTGCATGCGATAACTCCTTCTAAGCCAACGCAAATACTAGCCGGACCCAAACAGCCTCAGGGTTTCAGGAATGTGCCCGCTGCTTCTCAATATATTCCTGCTGTTCCTGTTATTGGAACATTCCAGGATGGTAATTAATAAAAAATAAGCAGCTAGAAAGGAATGCAAGCGCAAATAACTGCAGATGTTTGTGGGGCGCTGGTCTTTCAGTTTGCATTACATTAAACAATAAATTGAATTGTGATTGTTTCGCCCCACGCTCTGGAGTCCTGTATTGATTATGGATACTGATATCAGAGTTGTTGGTCCTTGACAGTGACATGAGAGCTGACTCTTGTGAAGATACAATTTCCATCTGGTTGACTGGCCTCTTAACCTTTGACCCAGTGCATAATGTTTTGCACTTAAATGTGCAGTGGGAGGCAGGAAATGTGTTGCAATATTTAGGAGACTTGCCTCGTGGGCTCACTGCGACTAAATTTGCTTTCACTGCCAACCTGGTACTGGTTTGCATGTGGAAGTGCTAAATGTGACAAATGAGTACATAAAAGTGTTGTTTGCTGGTCCAGCTAGCACAAATATCAGAAATACTTCTGGTCCTTGCAGATCTATGTGAATCGCGTTACTAGGCATTTTACCTTAGATAGCTCTATATCTCTATATTTCTGAAGATTAAGATTTAGGACCAGACTTAGATCTCGGCGTAAGGGAATACTACGTCACAAACATGATGGATATTAAGATGCTATTATATTCTATGGGAATTGTGATATAGCGGACAGGATATCTGTCACTTTTGTGACAGAGTATTCCCTCCACCGAGATCTAAATCAGGTTCCTTAATTTCCATTCTAGGTGCTCTTCTGAAAATGTCAAATGTGCTCTCTGTATGTTTAGGTTTTCTTTATGAGAGGTAAGACTTCTAGCATGGATTGTTACCTATTTGGCTTCACTAAATGTGTCTTGAACAATGGCAATAGATATCACTAATATAATGCATTCATCCCTAACCTCCCCAATAGGGCCTCTGTCCTAAAAAATGACCCAGCCCTAAATAGACCCGAGCAATCGCTAGTGGCTGATATTAATTCAACCATTCTTTTCATCACTTTTTGGTTTTTTTTAGAAAACACCCTACATGTGATAGGTATGCCCAGACATAGGTCTGGTGTACAGTATGCCTCAGCACTCAAGCCAAACGTCACTGACAAGGCCAAAGAAGAATTAAACCTATCTGAGATTGCTTGTGTTTGCATCTGGAGGAAATCTGGCCTGGACATTCAGCAGGAACAAGACTGATTTACATATGGCTGGTCTCTGTCTAGAGTGGCATAGTGAGTGAAAAGCTATGCTCTGGAATGTGACCATGAGTGATCACTAGTGACTATGATTAATTCAAGCATTCCTTCCATCTGTTTCTTTTTTGTTCCCACCAAATACCCAGCACTATTTAGATGTTCATTACGTGTGGCCCGGAATTCCGCCAGGTGAGTTAATCTCACTTGAGTCACCTGGGAGAAATCTCCACTGTCATACCTGGAAGAGTTAGTCTCCTGTACAAAGCCAGCAATTACAGGTTTGAATGAAAGAATCAATATGAAAACACTAATGTTTGTATTTTATTCCCAGGTGCAAATGTGTGATCACTTGGTAAAATGAGGACTCAGTCTTACAGCTGTCCCAGAATAATGTGCAGTATTATTGGCGTTAAATATAGAAACATGAGGTGTCTTGCTACATAACCCACCCTTACATGGCTTCTGCCACCTCCTCAGGACATTGTTCAGCATATGGTGTCTTGCTACTGTCTTCCAAAGGAAATAATGCCTTATTTCCTGTGATGCTTTTCTGTGACTCTTCCCTAAATTCCTCAGCGCCTTGAGACCCTTACGGGTGAGTAGAGTGCGCTTTACAAATTCCTGACTTATTGATTGATAGCCCCATCCTTTCCATAAAATGTAGCATAACACTGGTCATCAAGCCAACATCCCTCATAGGCATCAAGACTTCCTCCACCTCTGAAAAAAGTAATACATGGTATCTGTTGGAACAGGAATGTCCCCTGCATGAACTCTGAGCATTTTCTACTGCCCTGAGTGCCCAGCTGTATGTGTGCCTGGCATTCTGACTTTTATATTGTCCCTAATGTCATGTTAACCTAATCATGTGCTTAGAGGCCTAGACCTGACCCCAACTATGTGAGATCTGGACCTGTCCTGTGACATGAATGGACTGTTTCACTGGGAGTGAGGCCTACTGTCCCACTTGTGTAAGGTTTTGTAATGTATTTGCCCAGACGCTTTCATTGGTATCCTGCGTATACGTCAAGTATGTGCACATGTGTAGTGTGTGTATCACATGGGTGCTGATAAATTCTGAGTGTGAATGAGCCTGAGTAATGGGAGCTAGCGGGATCCATTTTGGATATCCCTGGCCTGGCACAGCAGATGAAGGGTGAGGCCTGTTCTCCTTCGAAGTGGAAGTGTATTGGCTACATTCCTGTAGCTGGAGGGAGGATATCCAGAAACTGTAGTGAGGGGGATGAAGACAGGGCTACCCTTAGAAATTGCACAAGACCTTTGGTTAGCAAGAGCAAGGAATTACTGTTTAGCTTTCATAAGCCCTGACATTCGGTGAAAGGTAAGGGTGAAGGATAGGGCAGTAGTGTATGTTGTGTGAAGTAAGGAAGTTTCTAAGTGAGGCCAGCCCTTTAGTCTGTCCTTGATTATTTCTTCAATTGGGCTGATGACAGCCAGGAGCAGAAATCACACACCCTTTTGTGCCAGTGTTGTTTGTGGTTCAGTTTGATGAAGCACTAGTGCTCCCTGCTATGAGAATCATTACTCTGCACAAAGGCCACGTCTGGAAAACAGCATCAGTTCTACAGTTTAAGACAGTGGATCCACATAACCTGTCCGGAAAAGGTGTATAATAGTGGGACCCAAACCATCCCATTTTGTTTGAGTTCTAGTCCTTTATGACCAGGAAAGGAAGTGCTATGCAGAGTCAAACCATGGCTGGTGTCTGCCTATCGGCTAATCTACCATGAAAGAGAGATTAAATAAACTAAGGAGTCTGCTGAACTAATAAACATTGCTTTATTCATGTTTCTGGCAGCTGTTTGGACAGCTGTGAAAATGTGGCCAGGCAGGGCCCCTCATTAATGAATGATTGCCTTGGATGTTGTTCGAAGTAGATGAGCTGAAGGGCAGGATTTGAGAAAAGGCATCTTTTTACCATAGTTAGCCCCCACTTTATGCCTGGTGTATGATGTAGCCTAGAAGTTGTTGGTGCCTAAGGCCCCTGCTGACCAGGTTCCCTGGGCCAGACCTCTTTCCCTAAACTATTGTGATGCAGTGGCACAATTGGAGACACCTTTGCCTGCCGCCACAAGCCCTTACTAAATGTTACTTAGGTGCCCAGGGCAGAAGGTACTAATGATGGGCCTCTGAGGGCAGCAGCCCTGATTGTGACACCCTCTAGGGCCCAGCGTCCAGGTGCAACCCGCCCTGCCAGTGCAGGCTGAGTGCCCGATGCAAACCTAAAATGAAAACTCAACATGGCACACTATCTGTGTGCCCTGTCCACTACACACACATGCAATATAGGTAAGTCACACCTCTGTCAAGCCCTCCAGCCCTATGGCAGGGTGCACTACACTGTATGTGAGGGCATAGTTGCATGAGCAATATGCACCCACTGTGTCCTTGCCAAACATGGGACATAGTGAGGACCAGAGCAGCCATTTTGAAAATGCTTATGCTGGACACTGGTCAGTACGAGTTTCACAGCCACATGATAGCCACTCTGAACCCTGGGTTGATTGGTATCAAACAACTCAGAATGATAAATCCACTCTGGAACCATTGTTGGATTTATTATAAAATGTACCCATGGGTCACCTTGGAGGTGCCCTGTGCAAAAGCTACCTACCCTGGCATGGTTGCTGACTGGTTCTATCCAGCCTGCCACCACCAGACATCCAATCTACAACCTTGGAGTGAGAGGATCTTTTCTCTGGGTTTCAGAACAAAGCCCTTCCTGGGTGGAGGTACAAACAACCCTAGGGCTTACCATCTTTGAAACTCGACCCCCAGGCCTGCTGCTAGCAGCAGATGGCAACTCCCATTGCAAACCCCTACTTTTGGCAGGAGCAACTGCGGAAAAATCAAACAAAGAGCAGGAAGAGTGGCCACACCTGGCATGTATCACCCCTACATTTTTGCCTGTGAGGTGGACACTCCATTTCATTTCCCTCCATCTTGGATGGAAGGAAAATAGCCAATCAGGTATAGGGAAGTGACCCCTCTGCACAGGAAGTGGTCACTTAGTGGGTGTAGTGACCCTAAGGTAGATGACCCATTGGTTACTACCAGGTTCCCAATACAGTATTTAGTGGGCATCCCTAAACCAAGAGATCAGATTCGATGGACAAAAGAAGACCAGATCAGCACCAAGAAGACCTGAGGCACGAGGACTTGGACCTGCTGCACCAAAGAAAAGGAGCCAAACCCAGCCTGCTGCACCCAGGACCCGACAATCGCCACTGAGGAGCTGCTGGACAACTGGACAACTCTACAAATACCCCATGGGATCTCCAGGCTTCACCAATCACCAGATAACTCCTTCCAGAGTGGACGTACCACTCTAAAACTTCAAGAAATCAGCAAGCCAGTGACAGTCACTTCACTGACCAGCCGCTAACTCTCGAACTGGATGCAGCAGCTAAACCAAACTGCACTTCGAAGGATGCAAGGAGAAACCCTGCCAGTGTGCCAAGTTTGGTGGCACTGCACCCTCTATTGGCCAAACTGTGACAATTTCCTGGGTATTGGTCAGCCAACGTCAAACACTAAGAAAAACAGCCCACCCGGGGTTGCAAAAGGACCAGGAGGAAGCCTCAGTCAAAGACCTTTAAGAATACCCTGGACCTCCTGCCAGAGTGCCTCGTTGTACTGCAAACGACCCTTGAACCAACTTGCCTCCTGCTCCTGAGGGCATCCTTGTACACAGCTTCTGGCTCACCAATTCGCTCTGTACCCAGCCACCCTGTGCCCTGCACCAAAGAACCTGCTGTGCCCTAAGGGTCCCCACCCCTTGTGACCTTGACACTCCAAGAGGACCTTCCAGATTAACCTTTAACCTTACCTGTGCAGTGCCTTTCCAAGTGGTCCCCTGCAGTGGCCCTGCACCAGCTCCAGAGACCTTTCATCCCTGGTCCAGCCAGAACTGGGAGCCTCCTGAACTTCTCCAGCTGGCACAGCATGCCCACCGATGACCTCAACCAACCTGCAAAAGAAGAACTTGGTAAACCAACTGTACAATTTTATATGTATTTTTAAAGGTGATCCTCCATTGATTCCTATGGTGCGTAATTATACACAAAAAGATTATTTTTATTAAATTTAAAAAATCCATATGTCAAAAACTACTTGACCAATTTCAATAATCTTGGTCTTACAATGTATATCAAAATCTGACATATTTTTATTAATTGGTCTTGAGTTATTCCTTTGAGTGTGTGAGTTGTAAGATTGATGCTATTAGTACAACAAATGCTTTGTACTTCTGCAAGATTGGCCTAACTGCTCAACCAAACTACCTTAAGAATTAGAGCATTAGGTGATCTAGTTTTTACCCCTGTAAACCAAAATGTGGTTGCCTGGACCCCCTGCACCGGGTGCCTAGTTTTGCTCACTACATAGAAGTTCAACCTCCTACATAGGAGAAGTTGGAGCTGTCGCCGGAAATTGCTGGAAGTTGCTCAAATGTAACTGAGCTTGTCTTCCTTCACTTGTGTCTCCACAATATTTATGATTTAATGTGCAGGCTGTCTTTCATTGAACATTCCTGCTAACTATATATAGGGGGTGATTCTAACCCTGGCGGTCGGTGATAAAGCGGCGGCCAACCCGCCAACAGGCTGGCGGTCCAAAAAATGGAATTCTGACCCTGGCGGGAACCGCCAACACAGCCCGCCATATTAACACTCCGCCCGCCACAGCGGTACAGACAAACAGCGCGGCGGTCAGCACCAACAGACAGGCGGCAGACAATGTACCGCCCACAGTATCATAACTCACCAATCCGCCACCTTTTCCGGGGCGGGAGCCCCGCCGATAAAAACACGGCGGAAACAGACTACGAACGGGAAAACGCTCACCTCTACGCACTCCACGAGGAAGGAGGACAGCATGGAACCCAAATTAAACATCCTACATGCTCTCGTCTACCTGCTCATCTACCACGAGTACGAACGCCGGTGCAGACAACAACGGTGAGTACTGCACCTACGACACACGGGAGGGGGGAGGAGGAAAGCTTACGGCACACACATATGCGACCCCCACCCCCCCAAACTATGTACACACCAATGCAGAGCAACAAGTCACAGTGACACCACCCAAACCCCCCTGAAAAATGCAAAGACATAATTAAATTGTGAATAAAAATGTATGTACAAAATAGGCTCTGAAAAGTAATGGTCAACTAGCCAAAAAATCAATATCAAAATAATTGTATATACAGTGCAATGGATAACTGAGGCAATTAGTCCTGCACATCAAAAGAAAATTGAAGTGTCCGTGGGCCAAAGTGTAACAACACAAGGGCAAAGCCCACACAGGAGACCTGAGTCCTCTGGAGAGAACACTGCAGGGGCATCTGATGAAAAAACTACAGGCACCTCAGGGGGAAGGGAAGGGGGGGCACCACAGCCACATGAGTCCACGACGCCAGATCCACGAAGGGGCCACCATGCCTACTGTGCCATCCTGGGGAGTGCAAAGCCACAGTCTCTCAAGTCTCTACAGTAGGTGGGTTGCCCACTGTTCCATCCTGGGGAGTGCAAAGCCACAGTCTCTCAAGTCTCTACAGTAGGTGGGTTGCCCACTGTTCCATCCTGGGGAGTGCAAAGCCACAGTCTCTCAAGTCTCTACAGTTGGTGGGTTGCCCACTGTGCCATCCTGGGGAGTGCAAAGCCACAGTCCATCAGGTGGATTACAGTCTCCACTGGTCAAGGAGGAGGCATGGTGGGCACAGTGAACCGTTAACAGTGCATGCAGGAAGGGCCCAGCGGAGCGGTGCTTGAGACGGCGGTGCCCAGCGGAGCGGTGCTTGACAGGAAGGGCCCAGCGGAGCGGTGCTTGACAGGAAGGGCCCAGCGGAGCGGTGATTGACAGGAAGGGCCTAGCGGAGCGGTGCATGAGACGGCGGGGCCCAGCGGAGCGGTGCTTGACAGGAAGGGCCCAGCGGAGCGGTGCTTGAGACGGCGGGGCCCAGCGGAGCGGTGCTTGACAGTAAGGGCCCAGCGGAGCGGTGCTTGACAGGAAGGGCCCAGCGGAGCGGTGCTTGACAGGAAGGGCCCAGCGGAGCGGTGCTTGAGACAGCGGAGCCCAGCGGAGCGGTGCTTGACAGGAAGGGCCCAGCGGAGCGGTGCTTGACAGGAAGGGCCCAGCGGAGCGGTGCATGAGACGGCGGGGCCCAGCGGAGCGGTGCTTGACAGGAAGGGCCCAGCAGAGCGGTGCTTGACAGGAAGGGCCCAGCGGAGCGGTGCATGAGACGGCGGGGCCCAGCGGAGCGGTGCTTGACAGGAAGGGCCCAGCGGAGCGGTGCATGAGACGGCGGGGCCCAGCGGAGCGGTGCTTGACAGGAAGGGCCCAGCGGTGCTTGACAGGAAGGGCCCAGCGGAGCGGTGCTTGACAGGAAGGGCCCAGCGGAGCGGTGCATGAGACGGCGGGGCCCAGCGGAGCGGTGCTCGTCAGGAAGGGCCCAGCGGAGCGGTGCTTGACAGGAAGGGCCCAGCGGAGCGGTGCTTGACAGGAAGGGCCCAGCGGAGCGGTGCATGAGACGGCGGGGCCCAGCGGAGCGGTGCTTGACAGGAAGGGCCCAGCAGAGCGGTGCTTGACAGGAAGGGCCCAGCGGAGCGGTGCATGAGACGGCGGGGCCCAGCGGAGCGGTGCTTGACAGGAAGGGCCCAGCGGAGCAGTGCTTGACAGGAAGGGCCCAGCGGAGCGGTGTTTGACAGGAAGGGCCCAGCGGAGCGGTGTTTGACAGGAAGGGCCCAGCGGAGCGGTGCTTGACAGGAAGGGCCCAGCGGAGCGGTGCTTGACAGGAAGGGCCCAGCGGAGCGGTGCTTGAGACGGCGGGGCCCAGCGGAGCGGTGCTCTTCTGCACGGCGGGGCCCTGTTCAGCGGTGCTCTTCTGCACGGCGGGGCCCTGTTCAGCGGTGCTCTTCTGCACGGCGGGGCCCTCTTCAGCGGTGCTCTTCTGCATGGCGGGGCCCTCTTCAGCGGTGCTCTTCTGCACGGCGGGGCCCTGTTCAGCGGTGCTCTTCTGCACGGCGGGGCCCTGTTCAGCGGTGCTCTTCTGTACGGCGGGGCCCTGTTCAGCGGTGCTCTTCTGCACGGCGGGGCCCTGTTCAGCGGTGCTCTTCTGCACGGCGGGGCCCTATTCAGCGGTGCTCTTCTGCACGGCGGGGCCCTGTTCAGTGGTGCTCTTCTGCACGGCGGGGCCCTGTTCAGCGGTGCTCTTCTACACGGCGGGGCCCTGTTCAGCGGTGCTCTTCTGCACAGCGGGGCCCTGTTCAGCGGTGCTCTTCTGCACGGCGGGGCCCTGTTCAGCGGTGCTCTTCTGCATGGCGGGGCCCTCTTCAGCGGTGCTCGTCCAGTAAGTCAAGGGAGCCAGACCTGGCCTGGACTCCCTGCTCAGTCGCCCTCTGACCGTGCTGTTGCTGGACCCTTCGGTGATGGAGTCCTGGGCCCTTTGGTGTCCTCCCTAACACCCGGGATGGGGCTTGTGGGCCCCTCCTGCTCCGTGCTCCTGCTGGCTGACTTCTCCGCCCTGCTGCCCTTTCGCTCCTTAGATGGGGCTCTCGGGCCCTTGCCTCCCCTAGATGTTGTGGCTGGTGAAGTGGGCGAACTTTGCTCCTTGGGGGCAGCCGTGTCAGTCCTCTCACGGCGGCCCTTTAGTTTCCTGGTCCTCTTGCCTGGGGGGGGGCTGGCTGTCCCCTTGCTGCTGATTGAAGTGTCACTGCTGGCAAAGGGTGGACTCCAGAACCCATGCACCACAGTGACACTCGAAGCTGGGCTGGTGGTGGCTGAGGTGCTCTTGGGACTCTTTGCAGATGGAGGGGGTGGGTCAGTGGAGGGAAAGAGGTTAAGATTAGCGAGGAAAAGTTTTTTAGGACCAAGGTAAAGGGTAGGAGAAGTGGTGATGGGAGTGGAGGAAGAGGATGTGGTTGTAGGAGAGTCAGGTGTGCTGTCTTTGGGTGCAGGTGCTTGTGCTGGAGGCTGTCGTGAGGTGGATGGCTGTTGGGTGGGTGTCTGCCTGCGTTTGTGTGTCTTGGAAGAGGGGGTGACAGACACAGTGGGAGAGGACACAGGGGACGTGTAAATGGTAGTGGGGGTGGTGACTGCACGTGTGCGGACTGTACTGGAGGGTGTGCTGGTGATGGAAGCACTGGCTGATGGTGGTGTGCATGCAGGTGTGAGTGTAGACGTCACAGGGAGGGAGGAGGGAGACGAGGAGGAGGGGGACACAGAGGTGGTAGTGACTGTTGGAATGTCTGCATCTGGGTGTTGCTTGCGTGAATGCTTGTGGGTTCTGTGGTGCTTGTGTCTGGATGAGCTGCCCTTGGGTGTTGAGGTGTGTGCAAGCTGGTCTGATGGTGTGGATGGGATAGGCTGAGGAACAGGAGACAGAGACAGGGTGGAGGCAGTCAGAAGAGGGAGGCTGGAAACAGGGACAATGGCTGCCGTCAGTGCTGAGGCCAGAGCATTGAACGATCGTTGATGGGCAGCCTGACCCGAATGAATGCCCTCCAGGTAGGCATTGCTCCGATGCACCTCCCTTTCTACCCCCTGGATGGCATTCAAAAGGGTAGTCTGCCCAACAATGATGGTCTGAAGGAGGTCAATGACCTCCTCACTGAGGGCAGCAGGGGTAACAGGGGCAGGGGCTGAGGTGCCTGGGGCGAAGGAGACGCCCGCCTTCCTGGGCGAGCGGGCACGGAGCGTAGGCTGAGGGGCTGCTGGGAGGGCGGGGCTGGTGCGCTGGGTGGCGGCTGTACCTGTAGAGGCGGGGGCCCGGATGTTGCCGCCACCGCTAGGGAGCTCCCATCCGAGGACGTGTCGGTGTCGCTGGTGTCACCACCGGTCCCCGTTGTGGTGCTCCCCTCGCCCTCCGGATCACTGGTGCCCTCGGTGTCTGTTCCTGGGCCCACCAGGGCCTTGTGACTTGCAGCTCCCTCGTGCTCCGATGCCAATTCTCCTCCGCCTGATGATGCTAATGCACACATGCACAAGAAGATGAAGAAGAAGGGTGGGGGGAGAAAAACGAAGACCAGGTTGAGTGCATGCAATGTCAACACCGTTGGCGGAGAGGACAGACACAGGAGCCTCATGCACTAAGCCGCGCATTCGGGGTACACTACTCAGTACTTCTGACTAGGACAACAGGTCTAGAGACGACAAACGCGCACATGTGTGATGCTGGACCATCGATAGCTGTACTTGTCACCCTACAGAGGTGGGGGCCGGGAGCACAGGGCCATGCCTAAAGGAGAGGACTACACTACAGAAAGCGCCCTGGCCTAATGTCACCCACAACCCTCCTCCCCCACCCAGACGCCTCCACTGCGCAGAGAGATAGCAGAATGTGCTGATACTCACCCCCTTGTGTCTGCTGTGATGTCCTCAAGCGCCCATCCAAATCAGGGTAGGCCACCGCCAGGATCCGGGACATCAGGGGGGTCAGGGTACGACTGGCACCCCTCCTAGGTTGGGAGGCCATCCCCAGCAGTGACTCGGCGGTCTTCCTGGTCCCGCGGCGGATGTCCTCCCACCTCTTGCGGCAGTGGGTGCCCCGTCTGACGTGGACCCCCAGGGCCCGGACTTCCTTGGCGATGGCACGCCAAATGTCCACTTTCTGATGGGCGCTGACCTATTTGACATGTACAGGGTGGGAAGGAAAAATTCATAAATTTTCTGCATGTTAGATGCGATTGGCCCCCCCTCCCCAACCTTGCCATATGGCACATGCTCTCATCTGTCGTGCGTTGCACTCCTCATTCGCCCCCCACCCCACCAACTTACATCCACCCCACTCCACACAGGCATAGCCCATTCAATGTGCACCCAGTGTACTTACCTGTTGGTCTGGAGGACCGTAGAGTAAAGCATACTGGGGGAGGACCCCATCCACAAGTTTCTCCAACTCCTCAGACGTGAAGGCAGGGGCCCTTTCCCCAGTCGCAGCAGCCATTGTCACTTCCAGACCGAGGTCACAGCAGCACTTGCAGTATAGGTCCTCTCCTGTGGATGATCAGGTCTCGAGTGATTAAGCAGATAGAAAATGGCGGTCACGCCCGCGGCGGTGCGTACCTCGTCATTGGCTCCTGAAACCCATAGGCTTCAATGTTAGCCAATGCGGCTTCGTATAGCGGTCTTCGACCGCCTACCGCCACGGTGTGCCACGCCAGCGCATTGACCTCACATCCCATTGTCCCACTTCACAGGTCAGGCAGCCGCCATTTCAAGGGCCCACATGGCATAATTTGTACTGCGTCACACAGGCCTAGGCCTTGCATTGCCACACATACACGCCTTTCAATACATAGATAATCGTGTGCTCGGCATGCTGTGGTGAACGTACCTGTGATTTGCTTGACTCTGCTCCATGTTGTCCTTCCTAGGCACCGTCCGCTGGGACTTGCGAGGAGAAGGATGAATCCTCGCGTGTACCGACCGCTGGTGGACCTGTCGACAATGGAACAACGCCATATCATACTACGATACCGACTTGACCGAGCCACTATACATGAACTGTGTGCCCAGCTGGAGCCAGCCCTGATGTTCCCCATCCGCCAACCCACAGGAATTCCCCCTCTAGTGCAGGTTCTGTCAGTCCTCCATTTTTTGGCAAGTGGCTCATTCCAGACAACAGTGGTCATGTCATCTGGAATGTCTCAGCCTATGTTTTCTAAAATTTTGTCTAGAGTGTTGTCTGCCCTGACGAAACACATGCGGAGCTACATTGTATTCCCTGAGGAGGTTGATTTGGCCACTGTGAAGGGTGATTTTTATGCCCTTGGACATATCCCCAACATAATTGGTGCCATTGATGGGACCCATGTGGCTTTAGTACCCCCAAAAGACGATGAGCAGGTGTACAGAAACAGGAAAAGTTACCATTCTATGAACGTCCAGGTGGTCTGTTTGGCTGACCAGTACATCTCCCATGTGAATGCCAAGTTCCCTGGGTCAGTGCATGACGCGTATGTGATGCGTAATAGCAGCATCCCTTATGTGATGGAACAGCTACAGAGACAACGTGTGTGGCTAATTGGTGACTCTGGTTACCCCAACCTGCCTTGGCTATTGACCCCAGTGAGGAATCCCCGGACCAGGGCAGAGGAACGGTACAATGAGGCCCATGGGCGAACTAGGAGGATCACAGAAAGAACCTTTGGCCTCCTGAAGGCCAGGTTTAGGTGCCTGCATATGACAGGGGGATCCCTGATGTACTCACCAAAGAAGGTGTGCCAGATCATCGTGGCCTGCTGTATGCTTCACAATCTGGCATTGCGACGTCAGGTGCCTTTCCTGCAGGAGGATGGTCCAGATGGTGGTGTTGAAGCAGCTGTGGAGCCTGCGGAGAGTGAAGAGGAGGAAGACGAAGAGGACGACCCAGACAACAGGGACAGAGTTATCCAACAGTATTTTCAGTAGCACACAGGTAAGAATCACCCACGCCATTTAACATTTACTGAAAGCCCCCTGCATCTTTACTTTGTGTATTTCCCCCCAGTTCTTTTAAACTGATGTTTGATTTTCCCTTCCCTTTTCAGTGCTGTATAACCCACTGCGTGACTTCTGCTTGGTTAGCCCATGGACTAATGCTTATTGACATCGGTATGTTGTCATCACAAACATAACAGAACATTATTGATCAGTAATGTGTTATACATTTGTAAATAATACAGGCTGACTCCTGAATGATTTCAGTGCAATGAGTGATTTATTTTTAGTGCTAGATATTGGTACATGATATTAAAACGGTGATGGGTGAGGGTGGAGTTATGTCCATGGCAGAGCCCAGTTCTCAGTTTCACAGGTGCATTTTCCATATGCCTCTGGAAGGATGGAGCAGGGGCAGTTCAAGGTTGGACAGGGTGACACTGTGGGACAGTGGGATGACATCAGGGGGTATCTTATGCTGGCGGGGGTCTTGGCATCCTACTCTGTCTTCCTGTGAGATCTCAGGTTCCTCTTGCGGGGTGGTTGTTCTTCAGCAGGAGGTGGGGTTCTGGTGGGCCGTCGTTCTGTGGGGGCCTCCTGACCACTAGCGCCGGCGGAGGTGGTAGGCTGTTCCTGGCTAGTGACAGGGGCCCTTTGTGGTGCCACATGGTTCCGCAATGTAGTTTCTATCCGGTTGAGGTCCTGGACTATGGTCCCCATAGCGGTAGCGATGTTCCTGAGTTCATTGCTGAACCCCATGTACCGTTCCTCCTGCTGTGCCTGGATCTCGGTGAACCTGGCCAGTACCGTCGCCCTCGTCTCCTGGGAGTGATGGTATGCTCCCATGATGGTGGTGAGGGCCTTTTGGAGAGTCGGTTCCCTGGGCCTGTCCTCCCCCCCCCTGTCGCACAGCAGCCCTCCCAGTTGCCCTGTTTCCCCGGGCCTCTGTCCCCTGGACGGTGTGCCCACTACCACTGCCCCCAGGTCCCTGTTGTTGTTGGGGTGTTGGGTCAGCCTGGGTGCCCTGTAGTGGCGGACACACCGCTGATTGACGCGTCCGCGAGACAGAGGCATGGGCCTGCTGGGTGGGAGCTGTGCTGGTGTTCCCAGAGGGGGTTGGGTCTGCTGTGGCCTGTGTCTGTGTGTGGGGAACCGACTGTCCAGAGGTCCCCGATGGTCCGGGCTGGTCATCAGGTTCTAGGTCGACAGAACTGCTGTCCTCGATGGGGGCCTGTTCTGGGGGTGGGATGGACAAATCTGGACCCTCCGTGGCGGTGTGTTGGCGTTCCGGCCCTGCAGGGGTAAAGGAGTATGGTTATTGTTTCTGTGTGTGCCATGGCGTGCATTTTGAGTGCCCTTGTCCCCCAGTGCTGGCATTCCCTTGTGGGAGGTGTTGTGAGGGTGGTGGGGGGGGGTGTATGGGTATGTGCAATGGTCATGCTTTGGTGGTGGCTGTCTATGGTTTGTGTTGGCATTCAGGGGTTGGTGTTGTTTAGGGTGGGTTGTGCTGGTGAGATATTGGCAGGGAGGTTGTGTGCTGGGGGGTTGAGATTGGGGTTGGGGGGGGGGTTGGCATGCTGGTGGTTGGGGGGGGGTGAAGTAGTTGAGATTCGACTTACCAGAGTCCATTCCTCCGTGTACTCCAGCGAGGCCATCAGGATGCAGGATGTTTACTACCTCTTGCTCCCATGCTGTGAATTGGGGTGGAGTGGGTGGGGGTCCGCCGCCAGTCTTCTGCACAGCGATGTTGTGTCGCGACACCATCGAGCGCACCTTCCCCCATAGGTCGTTCCATCGCTTTCTGATATCTTCCCGATTTCTGGGATGCTGTCCCACAGCGTTGACCCTGTCTACGATCCTTTGCCATAGCTCAGCCTTCCTTGCTATAGTGGTCTGCTGCACCTGTGTGCCGAAGAGCTGGGGCTCAACCCTTATAATTTCCTCCACCATGACCCTGAGTTCTTGGTCCGAGAACCTGGGGTGTCTTTGGGGTGTCATGGGGTGGTGTGGATGAGGTGTGGGGTGGTGTTTGTGGTGATGTGCGTGGTGATATGTGGTGATGTGTGCGTAAATGTGGTGTGGGTGATGAAGTTGGGTTCCTGTGTGTGTTGGGGTTTTCGATTGCTGTGCTCGCTCTCTCTTTCTCTATCTCTATCGCCTTCTCTCCGATTTCCAACTAGTGGGGGTTTGTGGGTGATGTGGGTGTGTGTTTTATAGTTGATTGGATGTGTGGGAGTGTTGTTTGTATGTGTGTCAGGTGTGTGTATTTCAAATTGTCCAATGTGGCTGTGTTTTGGAGCTGTGTGTGTATTTTGACCGCGGCGGTGTGTACCGCCAATGGAATACCGCGGTTGAAAGACCGCCGCATGGATTCGTGGGTCAGAATGGCATGGGCGTGTTTGTGTTGGCGTGACGGTGGAGGTTTGGTCATCTCCAGTTTTCCGCGGCCCGCTGATGAGGCGGCCTTCCTTGGATGTCGGATTTTTGGCGGTTTCACAGTTGGTGGTCAGAATGACCGTGGCGGTTTACCGCGGCCACGGCGGTAGAATGGCGGACTTCTGACCGGCGGTAAGGGCCTTTTACCGCCGAGGTCAGAATGACCCCCATAATCTGCAAAAAGTGTACAAATATCAGTTGAACAAAGTGCATGGGGTGACACACTCCTGGACTTTTGCCCAGTGTTACGTGTTACATTACACTTTACAATGCTAATAAACAGCTGATTAACAACACCTTTGGTGCCTGGTCTATTTATTGGCTGTCGAGGTATCCTGGTGCCTTGGAGCTACAAACTCCTTGTTCAGTTCCATAACATTTTGCTGTGTCAGAAGTGGGATTTCTTGGTTCTCTGTCCGCAGGGGCTGCCATCTCTGTCTCTCAAACAGACAAAAGGCCAGCCAGACTATAGTTTGTGCACAGTCTGTTTCTACCATGGATAGCTGTAATCAGCAATTCAGGGTGGCAAGATAGAAAAGGGATTTCCTATTAAGAAGGGCTTGCTTGACCCCTCTCCATGAGAAAAGGTGGAAGTTCACTCCCTGTGGTCTCTTCCCCTTGAAGTAGTCCGGACCTGAGGTGGATGGGGAACTGATTATGTGAGTGAATCCCCATTTGAATGACTTTCCCAAGTGTGTGATCTCTTGACTCTAGATACATGGTTGTAAGGCACCTGATTGTAATGGTTGTGGGAGTTCCAAATTATAATCACAATTGTTGGTCGAAGAGCCTTTGTGTGCCTGACTTTGTTTTACGCAAACACTTTTCATTTCTCTTTTTCTTTTCCTCTTTCCCTATTCTGTTGCACTGTCACTTTGTTCATTATTATTCCCTTTTTTCGGTGGCATGGGTGGTGGTCCCTTTGTGACTCAACACCTAGTGTGCTTATTATCTTTATGGGTGTGAACCATGCGCTTGAAAGTGAAGTGTGTATATTGCATCAGAGAAAGAATTCTGGGTTCAATTATGGATCGAACGTTTACTTGCCCCACTGGCAATAACCCAGTGCCATATGTGTGTAAACATTTCTCTGACTTTCTGGAAACAGGGGTATTGCCACAGAAAAAGTTGCCATCATTTTGTCATGTATAGAACAGATATATTGTTGGCAAATCAGAATTACAATTTACCAATGATAGTACTTTCCATTTGATCAAATTGAGAAATTTCTGTGATTTTTAGGTGGTGCCCTACTGAGGCAAATTGAATGTTATTATTTGAGGAATAATCAAGCTTCATGAAGATATGATAAATCTGTAATTGATAAGTCAAGATTCTAATAAGTAACTTAAAGAGCAACTACATGACCGCAAAAAGGAGACTAAGGGACAGTCGAATTGTTTGAGCCTGCACTATTGGTTTTCCGCCAAGTACCATTTTGGGGAAAAACAGTAGAGCACCCCTGTGTAACGAGGACATATTGGACTCATATCGTGGTGGAGCTGGTTGCTTGGCAACGGCCACCTCAAATGGACTGGGGACAGTCTCCTCCCCCACAGCCGCAGTTACTGGTGGAAAGATGTCAACTCTCCGCTCCATTGCTGACAAAACATGGGCCAGGGACCAACCAGAGGATAAGGATTCATTTCAAGAGGTTGACAGCAGAGAGGATACCTCTAGCTCAGGCACCGACCATCATATCTTGAGATCAAGGACTAAGGGAAAGAGGACTGAGGGTCAAAAAAAGGTGGGGCAACATCAGTAAAAGTTGCTCAGCTTTGAGCATATCCATTAGAATCTGACAAGGAGTGCACTACAATTGTCCATTTTCCATGAACCACCTCGGACCTCATCCAGTGGGAACAGACCTTTACCAAGTTTAGGAAGAATTCTTGTTTTTTCTACTTGCAACATCCATGATCCTGACTGGGCAGACGAAGATATGATATTAGAGACAATTCTACCAGCTGGTGGTTGCCCAGAAAGTCAAGGATCATGACAGTGACAACACTGTACCAGTATGGCCACTATACGATTCTTACTGGTAGATACAGGCACAGGATAACCATCAATTAACCACCCTGAAGACAGCCTGGGGAGCACTCATCCATGCAATTGAGGGGGTGAGAAAGCCACAAAAGTAGAGTAATTCATGCAGAGAGTGGATGAGCACCTAGTTGAGTTTGCTTCTAGAGGGGTGGGTAACAGTGGAGTGCATGGGGGTAAATCCAGATTTAGAGGACCCTGCAACCTTAGTGGCCAGGGTTGGTGTTAGAAACTCACTTCCCTACTTTAGATGGTACATTGAGGAGCACAGTGTGGGGTGGCAGGGTATAGGACTGAAAGACAGCAATAGCAGTCCAGCAGAGAAAACACAAAAACAAGGTGAAGGAAGGAGGATAAAAAAGCAAGGTCCTTACTCTTCATCTCAAGAGTTTACCAGCTACAGTGCAGAGGCCAGGTTGAGCACTAGCATTGGGGTCCGACCAGTTGAGAAAGGCCCATAGGGGCCAGACAATGAAGGTCTCACTCAAAGGATGAGTCTAGGTATTGTCATGGGAGGGGGTACTGTGCACGGTCCTGCCCAAGGAAGAGGAGTAGGGACACTCTACCTGATGTGCTGTTTATACCCCAGCATGACAAGTTTGAAGGTTCTCATCTTCTAAACCCTCACAATTCCAGTTTTACAAACCCATTTGGTTTCTGAGGGTCTTCTCTGCCCACTGAGGCGCCTAGCACCATAACGTCTTGGACACCCCAGGATCCTCAGCAACTATTGACAGGCATCCATATGAGAAGCTGGGTAACTCTGGGGCATCACTGAGCTCAATGAGGGATGGACAAATATTACCATCAGATGTTAACACATGTTAACACAGTAGTTCAGGGTTTTGCTAGTACCCCAATGAGTCTCTCACTGTGTGAACCTCTTTCTTTCTTTTCTGGTCCCATAAGAAACACATATTTCTTCTTAGCCCACAAACAAAAAAAACTTTAGGTGGTGATCTTCCGAGTAAAATGAGAGCCACAAATTATTGAGAACCCAGAGGGATGACCTCTCTCTCTCAAATGACTGGATACTCAGCCTCTGTTCCATATTAGCTGCAGAGTGACCTGAAAACACCAGACTTGACATACCACCTTGTTTAGACTGTCAACATGTTTGTTTATGGTTTACCCTTATAAATTAAGGTGGATTACTCAGGTTATCTCACCCTGTTCAAATAACGTACAGTACAGCTGCTGGTTTCCATGTAAGCTGCAGTCCCCACTCCCACAGAAGCCATAAAAGGCACATATCCCATTATAGAGTCTCTCCTACCACAATGTGTTTTGGTCCTTTGCACTTTACCTTGTACTACCCCTATTTGCCATGTCAAAAAACTAAAACCATTCCCAGATGGTACACCACAGTACCGCTTCATGCAAAAGCTTAGAGCTGTGAACACCTTTTGTTATTGTTATTCCCTGTACTTCGGTGATTCCCAAACCTGTTGCCATCCTCACCACTACTCCTGCAAGTGCTACATACTTTATTGTTGTGGACCTCTGTTATGCCTTTTTTCTAGTCTACCCTGATTCTCAGTATTAATTTGCTTTTACATTTGAGTCCTGACACCCTTGGTGTACTTGTTCGCCAATGAGCTATTGTGAAATCCCCACTATCTTTTCCCAGATATTATAGGAAGACTTGCTAGATACTGACTATGCACTATGTGGATGAGTAACTGTTGTCCAATTCGTCTGCATAAGTTTCACATTTTGACTCCTTTGTTCTGCTTATCAAATTTGCCAATCATGGCCATATGAATTTCTTTCAAAACTTCTGTTTCATCTTCCAGAAGTAACATATTTAGATCCTGTCATTTCATATGCCTCCACAGCTAAGACCCCTAATTGCGTGCAAGTGATGCTTGCAATTCCCAAGCCTATCAGCAAGGGACAAGTTTCTGGGTGCCACTTGGTTCTGCTGATTGTGGATTCCCAATGTCACTCTCACAGCCAAATCACTCTGCACTGATCACTGATACCACCCCAGACTCAGTCCAGTGGGCACTTCATCACCCTCAAGCAAGCATGGACTTCTGCTCCTGCCTTATACAGCCCTGATTATTAGAAGCAATTCACTCTCTACCACCCCTAACATCTATAGCTCTGTACTGCCTCTAACCCCAGTAACTCTGTAGTACCTCTAAAATTTCCTTATTCTATCTCGACACTGGTTGCAGTTGATCTAGGTAGGATGCAACATCTTGTTCTGATACAAGGCATAGAATGATTTATAATAGGTATAGAATGCCGCACTAATATCCATCTGTGTAGACCATGTCGTGCCCTCCATATCCCTGATCTGGTGATTGTTACTTGTTGAACATCTGCCCTAGTCGGTTGTATGACAGAATCACACTTGGCTTAACAACGCGGTCGGAACCACGACCGCATCTTAACCACGCATGCCTTTACCACACATGCCTTTACAACAAATTTCATTGTAAAATCATGCTTAGTAAAGGTATATTTGGTAACGCCATGTGTGGTTGTGTGATACAACCCCTCCCGACCCCCTCGTCCCTGCCCGAAACCCTAAAACCTACTCTGACGTAAAAACTACCCCGAGCCACCACCCCATCCTAAACCCTAAAAGCTACCCTGCCTTGCCCTAAAACCTACCCCGCCCTGTCCTAAAAACGACTCCAACCCTCTGCCCTAAGCCCTAAAACCTACCCTGTCCTAAAAACTACCCACCCTGTCCTAAAAACTAACCAACCCCCACACCCCTGCCCTAAAACCTACCTTGCCCCGTTCTAAAAACTACCCCACCCTGAACCCTAAAAGCTACCCTGCTCCGTCCTAAAACCTACCATGCCCTGTCCTGAAAGCTACCCAGACCGCCTGCCGCCGCCCTGAACCCTAAAACCTACCCACCCTGTCCTAAAAACTATCCTACCCTGTCTGAAAAACTAACCTGACCCGCCGCCCCTTCCCTGAACCCTAAAACCTACTCCACCCTGTCCTGAAAACTACCCAGACCCACTTGCCCCAGCCCTGAACCCTAAATCCTACCTCACCCTGTCCTAAAACCTTTCTAATTCTCTAAGTTTATTCTCTGCTTTACTCAGGTCGCTTTTTATAGATTTCTCCTTACCACTAAGTTTAATATATTCCACTCTGGTAATGGTGCGGTAACCAATCCCTGATTTTCCTCAAGAGAATTGGTAATGGCTTCTCTCAGCCAAGGGAGTAGTCAGAAAAATAAACCCCCCTCTACTTTGACCCATGTATAGCAATATATGCGCGAGTAAAGTGTGCAATCCCAACCCTTCCTATGCAGTGTCATGGGAACTGTATCCCTGGAGAACATTTTCTGAAAATGGTGCAAAATGATGAATATTATAGCAAGATTTTAAAAGAATTTAAGCAAAATCTATCCATTTACCTGTATTGACCTAATTTTCTTTTTATACTTATTTCCTTCCTTCCACTTCTTTGTTTGTTTTATGTATATTTCATTCTTTGTTTGAATCTTTCCTTCTGTCTACTCTTCTCTCATTCCATCAGTCCTTTTATTCTAGCTTTCTATCCTTTTCTATAGCTGTTTATTCTTAAGTTGTGCCAGGCATTCTTTTACACACTCTTTGCATCTTTTCTTTTTGTATTCCTTTCTTTAGTAAATTATTTATTTCTTTTCTTTCCTTCATTGGCCCATCCTTTCCTCTCACATTTTTTCTTTGCTTTTGCATTATATTTTTCTGCTTTGCTTCTTTCTTTCCTTTCATTTTTTCTTTCTTTCTTTGATCTTTCCTTTTCTTCATCCACTCTTCATTCTTTCTTTTCTTCCTTTTCTTTGTTTACACATTTATCTTAATTTCTGTGTTTAGGTGTACCCTCTTTCCTTCATACTACCTTTCCCATCCTTCATTATTTTCTTTTTTCTTGCTTTCCTTTGATTTGTATTACTCCATTGGCCTCTAATGTTTTTCTTTCTCATCTTTGTCATTTTAATAGTTTGTCTTTCTCTCTGTCACCGTTTTAAGCTGCTCTAAAGTTTTCTTTTGCCCCCCACCACAGCTGTATATTATAGTTTATTCTTGCGAGTATATTGGGTTTAACTTGTGACTTGCGATGACCTTGCTAAAGTTAAGAAGGGCCATTAAACAATTTAATCTGCCTCAGTAGTACCCACGTTTAAGCTGGTATAGCGGGTGGTTCACTGCGTCTTTGCTGTCAGCTCATTGTTGAATATTTGTTCCTCTAGAAGGCATTCTGTAACCACCACATTTGTATGGGAGGCAGTGTTTGTCCCCAACATATATGTATAATGAGAGGGTTATGGTCTGAGGTTGTGGGTGCTAATAATTCCTCATGTCTGACATGGAAGCCATGACCTGATGAAAAGTGGAGAACTCACACTCCATACTACAGTGAGTTGCCAATTTTGTGTCCCTCTTTACCAAAATGTTGTGCTCTCCTAGTGACTGCAGACCCAGCATTCAGTGGGTGTGAGTGATCCAATGCCACATCTAAAATATAATTAGTATCTCCTCCAATCAGCATTGACCTTGAGTTGTGTGATGCCAATTTCCCCACTAGTAAAATGACCATCTATTTGGTCGACCTTCGGGACATAAAGAAAACCCAGAATTACTCAATACCATTTAATTTAACTATGGTCAGCAGAGATCTCCCATCTTTATCTATTCCTGTGATAGTAGCACAAATGGGAATTCCAGGGAAGAAAGATCCAATTTAAAGAATCCTTAGCATAGAATGAGTATCCTTTGGCAAATGTTTGCCCTCGGTGTTAGAAATGGGGTCTTTGGTTGGCAGTCAGGTTACCCCCTGTCCAAGCAAGGGCCCTCACTCTAGTCAGGGTAAAAGAGAATCAACCTCAGCTAACCCTTGCTTACCCCCTTGGTAGCTTGGCACGAGCAGAAGGCTTAACTTCAGAGTGCTAGGTGTAAAGTATTTGTACCAACACACAGTAACTTAATGAAAACACCACAAAATGACACAACACAGGTTTAGAAAAATAGAAAATATTTATCTAAACACAACAAGACCAAAACGACAAAAATCCACAATACAAAAGTCAAGTTATCAATTAAAAACCAAACATAGTATTCATGTAATTTTAAACACAACACTAACGCTGTTAGCGTGGAAATGTACCTGGGTGTGTCAAAAATAACCCTGCACGGGCGAGTGTACGTCAAAAAGGGCTTGCAATGCTTCGATATCACTCACGTGCAAGACCATGAGTCATTTCTCCTTCAGTCGAGTCGGCATGCGTTGTTTCTTCTCTCTGCAGGACAGCGATGCGTCAATTCGAACCACACTCTTGAGTCCGGGCAGGCCTTGCGTCATTTTTGCACACTCAGCGATGTTTGCGTCGGAAATCCTGCGGCACGATGATCCAAAAACCACACAGCGCAGGTTGTGATCTCACCAGCCTCCATCAGCGAAGTTGCGCATCATTTCTCCAGCCGTAGGCATCGATCTTCCAGTCGTGTTGCAAGCGAGCATTGATTTTCCGAACGTGAAGCCGGTGGCCCAATGATTTTTCAGCCGCAGATCGGAGTCTCATCGATCTTTTCCCCGCACGGCGGTCGGCGCGTGGATTTCTCACTCTTGGGCTGCCAGCTTCTCCTTTCAGGGTCCCAGGAACTGGATCGGCACCACTGGACAGAGTAGGAGTCTCAGCAGAGGCTCCAGGTGCTGGCAGAGAGAAGTCTTTGCTGTCCCTGAGACTTCAAACAACAGGAGGCAAACTCTAAATCAAACCCTTGGAGAGTTCTTCACAAGAAGGAAGGCAACACAAAGTCCAGTCTTTGTCCTCTAGCACAGGCAGAAGTAGTAAATGCAGGAGGGCTCCACAAAGCACAGTCACAGGCAGGGCAGCTCTTCTTCCTCAGCTCTTCAGCTCTTCTCCAGGCAGAGGTTTCTCTTGGTTTCCAGAAGTGTTCTAAAGTCTGTGGTTTTGGGTGCCCTTCTTATACACATTCTGCCCTTTGAAGTAGGCTAACTGCAAAGGGAAGTCTCTATGGATTGTGAAATCCTGCCTTGCCCAGGCCAGGCCCCAGACACACACCAGGGTGTTGGAGAGTGCATTGTGTGAGGGCAGGCACAGCCCTTTCAGGTGTGAGTGACCACTCCTCCCCTCCCTCCTAGCACAGATGGCTCATCGGTAAATGCAGACTACACCCCAGCTCCGTTTGTGTCACTTTCTAGTGAGAGGTGCAACCCGCCCAACTGTCAAACTGACCCAGACAGGTAATCCACAAACAGGCAGAGTAACAGAATGGTTTAAGCAACAAAATGCACACTTTCTTAAAGTGGCATTTTCAAACACACAATCTTAAAATCAAGTTTACTAAAATATGTATTTTTAAATTGTGAGCTCAGAGACCCCAAACTCCACATGCCTATCCGCTCCCAAAGGGAATCTACACTTTAATCATATTTAAAGGTAGCCCCATCTTAACCTATGAGAGGGACAGGCCTTGCAACATTGAAAAACGAATTTAGCAATATTTCACTGTCGCATTACTATATGTCCTACCTTAACCATACACTGCACCCTCCGCTTGGGGCTACCTAGGGCATACCTTAGGGGTGTCTTACATGTAAGAAAAGGAAAGTTTAGGCCTGGCAAGTGGGTACACTTGCCAAGTCGAATTTACAGTTGAACACTGCACACAGAGACACTGCAGTGGCAGGTCTGAGTCATGTTTACAGAGCTACTAATGTGGGTGGCACAACCAGTGCTGCAGGCACACTAGTAGCATTTGATTTACAGGCCCTGGGCACCTCTAGTGCACTGTACTAGGAACTTACTAGTAAATCAAACATGCCAATCATGGATGAACCAATTACATACACATTTTGTATAGGAGCACTTGCACTTTAGCACTGGTTAGCAGTGGTAAAGTGCCCAGAGTAACAAAAACAGCAAAAACAGAGTCCAGCACACATCAACAACCTGGGAAACAGAGGCAAAAAGTTAAGGGAGACCACGCCAAGGTTGAAAAGTCTAACATTCAGCAATGTCTTTGTAATTTGCACACCTTTTCTGTTGTCAAATGGGTCTCTTGTAAAAAGGCCAGGTGTACCACTCTTCTTTTTAGGGTCAAGCGTGCAAAGCGCTCTGGCCTGTTGTAATCTCTCTGTGGGCTTTTAACCACACCCACTCTTGCTATAGATTCTTTGTTGTGCTTGTCTTAATGGCTTCATTTTTATTGGTGCATTTTGTGAAATGCCCCTCCTTTGTGTGCTGAGTTCCCTCCCAGACGATTTCTCTAAATGAACATTTTTGTTGGCCATCACACTTCATCATGCTTCCTCCTGTTACAGCATGTGATGGCTTCTCCTCTGGTTCCAGTTTGACTTTCATCCCAGCCGCGATCCTTTCTAGTCATTCACACAGGGAGCCAATAACTCTCAGGCTCATAGCGGCTGTGGCGCTTTGAATTGACTTGCTGTCAATTGTTTTACTTTTCATTTTCACTTTATGTGGCAAGAAAAGTGCAGTTAGAAATTTACAATGCTAATAGCTCTAACTCGAGCAAACGCAACACCCATTACATTGCAAATGCTTGTTAAATATGCATGCACCTTGTGACATTTCACTATGCACACCATTTCTCCCACATTCCATGTAAGTAAGGATTATTTATATTTCACATCAGGAACTAAGGTGTCTGGCCTGGGCCCGGGCACCATAATCAAACCTGTGATTACATGTATCCAGGCGCACAGTGCGTGTACCGTGTGCACTTTATAAAGTCAGATCAATCTGCCCTAACCACTAAATATTGTGTACTCCATGCCCCCATGGCCTGCTGCAAACAGCAGTTCATTCACATAACACTAAACTCTCTCCAATACCCAGTACCCATGGCATAAAGAAACCAGTCAACTGCCAACTACCCCAAAATTATTTAAGATGGTATGCAATCTCCTAAACCCAACTGAACCGTGACTCTCTCGGTGGAGCCAAAGCCTAATTTCATCCCCCATCTACTGGGCACCTCCCAACTTTCCGCTCACCGATGTTGTACCAGTATTACACAATTCTGAGGAACCCCCACATGTCCACCCCCATTCCCTATCCACCCCCATGCTACATTCACATTACCAAAGTTCAAACTGTCCTATATTTTCCAAGGCTACTCATAAATTATTGGCTGTTTGAGGGGTCAAATGTGTTTGAGGTTGGCTGTTTCCAGGGGTCCTGTTCGAATCCGAACTTTCGTGTGAGGAACCGGTGCTGTGGGCATCCTGATCTTGTGACTGTGTTGTACGGATTGTATAGCGCCTACTCGTTCTTCATCCACTTGCCTCCTGGAAGGGTGACAAGCCCTAGCTGTGTCGCTGCATTTCCGGCTGTGTCGTTTCGGATGAGGAGGCTGGTGCCATTCGTGTGTCTCCCCACCCACTCCCATCCATTGACAGGACCGTCAAAAAATATTGCCGTCAATCTGGCATGAAAATGTTAGGTGGCTGCGAACATTACCATGTATTGGAGGCCTTGCTCCCTGATTTGCCGTTTTATTCTAGAAATTACGCTCTCTTGTGCTATATCACTGAGGTATATTCCCGAGAACTCACCAGAGACCTATTCTCGAATTGCAGACACCCCAGGTTTCTCACCTTCCTTAGGAACATGTCCCTGTCTTTATAACAAGGCACTCGGTCTACCACCAGCATTGACGGCACCATGGTGTGTTTTTTTAAGAGCGCCCTGTGCTCTTTCCAGGGCAAAGAGGGTGGACTAGCCTTGCGGGGCTACATTCCCAGTTAGCCATTTCTCCAAAAACACCACCCTGTCAGTTGCTTCTTTACTTTTGGTTAGGCCTACAGTTCGTGTTGTATTCTCTCTGTTCCGGCCTTCTGCGTCTTCTAGTCTTTTATTCGGTTGGTCGAGCCTATCATTCATGTACTTCACTTGTTTCTTTGGTGTATCTACTGTTGGACCTACGTGATGCATATTAATCTTGTGCGGTTTTACTCTGTGAGCCAACGATGATCATCTCGCCTAGATGAACAGCTTTTTCAATTTTACTTCCAGACCTCCCTGGAAGTACTGATGGCCTCAAACATTTGGTCTAATTTAGCCCCAGATGCAAGGGCCTCGGCCTGGATGCTTCTGACCCAATTAGGCTGTCCTCAAGGTGAGGCAGTGTGCTGTCCAGACCTGAGTACAGCTCGCCTTGAGAGTCTTTAGTGGACCTGGTTCTACCCATGTTTTCCATTCTCAGCTAGCCTCACAGTGGTCTAAGCCCAAACAAATGTGCTGTATATTAACTGCCTCTCAATGGTAAGTTGGTTGTTCCACCCAGGGTGGTCTCAACCAGGACCTTTCTGAACCAGCATTTTCCAGTTCGAACCTTAATTGACTACAGCAGCATCAAAGCAATACAGCTCAGAAATCACCACTGGGGTTGCCACAGATGGAGTGGTGTACCCTTAGTTGCAAGGGAAGGGTGGTGGGTACTTGCAGAGGGCGGAGCGCAGGCCTCATTGTAGTCAACCTGTTTTCTCATGTCCCTTGTTATTTCCATAACTCTTTTGCAGGGGTAGGACAGGGGTCATGGGGAGATCCCTCACCCACTTTAGTCGCAATTCCTCAATCCTGTTTTCAACTGTCTTCAATCAAGTGTTGCTGTCCCCAGGCTCCTCTCTTCAGGGCGCTTGTGGCTCCGCACTCTCAGACAATCCCTGGGGCCCTTCAGCAGCTTTGTTCCACCTGCGGTCTGCTGTCACGTCGTTTTTAGGTCAAGTGTGCAAGTGCTCTGACATGTTGTAATGTCTGTGGACTTTTAATCACTTGTTCATGGGCTTGTATTTCAAAAACCCTTTGTTATCATTGGTAAATGCTTAACGTTTGTCCTTCCTTGGGGCAGTTGTGTTACCCTTTTGGCCATCGATCCTGTTACATGGATAATTGCACGTTTGCCGCTACGTTTGACTGTGAGAGCACTTCTTTTTGCTTTTGTGCCCCTCCTTCGCGCTCATGGTGGCCATGGTGCTTTGAATCGGCTCGCTTATGAAAACTGTTTTACTTTTATTTTCAACTTATGTGGGAAGAAAAGTCCAGTTAGGAATTTACAAAGCTAGTAGCTCTAACTTGAGTTATGGAGGGTGAGCTTAGATAGAAAAGAAGGTTCAGAGAGAAATGAGGAAGAGAGGGGAGAAGTACATAGAGAGGTAGACAGAGCAGAGTAGAGAGATGTGGAAATGCATATCAGAAGAGAGAGGTGAGGGTGTGTTGAAATAGAGAAGGACTTGGATAGGGAAATGAGAGAGAGGAGGTATTCATAAATAGAGAAAAAGATGCAGAGATAGAAAAAGTGAGGTAGCGAGAAAGGAGTGAGAGAAGTAGTGTGAAAGGTGAGGTGGAGGAGTGAAGGTAGAAAGAGGTGGAGAGGTGAGCAGGCGAAGAAACAGTGAGATAAATCGAAAGGTTAGAGAGAAAGAGAGATGGGTGGAGAGATATCAAGTATGCAGAGAGGTGTGAGCTGGAGAAAAATGAGGTTGTGAGAGAAGTGAGATACAGAGTTATGAGGGCTGAGAGAGATAGAGAAAGCTGGGTTATAGTGAGCTGGAGAGCGAGGCAGAGGGATACGTTTGCAAGCAGTGAAGTAGATGGAGGCAGAAGACAGAGGTGAAACAAAAACAGCAGAGACAGGGTCAGATGGTAAAGACAGGGGCTAGGCAGAAGTGATGAGGAGAGATATAGAGAGAAAGGAAGAGGCAGAGAAGGCAGATTTTTTTATTTATTTGATTGCCGTCTGAGTGCTGACGGGCAGGACGGGCATGCCCAGTTGTCAAAATAAAGAATAAGCAGTTTTTGCTTTTACGACGTGTTGGTATGTATCTGGGCTTTTAACCACGTCCAGCGCACGCCCATCACTATCACTCGTTTCTTTCTTTTCATTGGTAACTGCTTTACGTTTGTCCCTCCTTTGTGCGGTTTTGTTACCGCCTTGGAGACTGACCATGTTACATGGATAATTGCACTTTTGCGGATAACTTTGAATGCGAGCGAACTTCTTTTTCCTTTTGTGTATCTCCTTAGTGCTCAGGGCAGCGCTTTGAATTGGCTCGCTTATGTCAACTGTTTTACTTTTTATTTTCAGTTTGGGTGGCAAGATAAGTCCAGTTAGTAATTTACAACGCTAATAGCTCTAATTCGAGCAAACGCAAGACCCACTGCATTGCAAATGCTTGTTTAGTCACACAGTTATCACTTTTCTAGTGAACCCCTTGGAAGTGGCGGCCCTGGGGAATTGCGCACTTTGCCAATGCCTTTAAAGTAGTTCTGCCGGAAGCGTATGTGTTGCACATCGTGCAACTTGGTAAACACGCAGCAGCTGTTTACTCACTGCAATATCTTTTTGTACTGGTGGTCTCTCAACTCTTGGGAAGGGCCCCGAAGGAGCCACAAAGATGGATGCAGGAATGGGCAGCACTCATTGCGGGCCTTCAGATCCCTGCAGGGCTATGGTGAAAGTGGTCATTGGCATTTATATTACAGCAAGGCAACAGCCACGCTGTGACTGTCTGTGCAATCCATGCCTTCAAGAAACAGGGGCACTGGACCTTTTGACTGCACTTCGAGTTTTTCCCACCATGAACCCCGTACCAATACAAATCGATAACCATAACAATCAATAACCTCAACAATCAATAGAAATCAGTAATTTACACACACACCATGACCCTGAGGCCATGAATAACCACACCTTTATGAAGACGTTAGAATGTTTATTTCCCTATATTAACAGTGCTAAAGTCACATAACCTAATCTCAGTATCAAAAGATAAACATAAAGGAGCAACACTGGATGACCAAAGCAGCAAAAGGATCGCAATCTAATCAAAGCTTGAGCTATCACACATTCTAAGGGTATGGTACAAATTAATAATAGGAATAGCTGTGCAAACGAAATAGAATACATTTAGATTCAACATGGAAAAGACATCAACTGTCATTACATGTAGCGAACCCTAACTACCATCAGATTAGAATAGCATGTTTGGACTTCATGCAAAATAATTTAGTCACACAAATTTGGAAAAACATCTAACTATGGCTCTTTCATATAATCAAATAGACATAACAATCAGTAACATCATCATACACCTGTCCTCAATATGGTTCAGCAAGCAGTGACAGTCTTCGTCACCAGGACATCAGTTCGATCAGCAAGACATCAGGATTCAGCATCAAAGTTCAGAATAAGCAAAGTTTCTTCATACAATTCAGAAAAGAATAATGACTCAACATTCAGAAAGAAAGGGAGAATGGGGCGGAATGGCTTCTCTCCTCTCGGTGCAGTCCAGCTAAGTTAGATTTCCTAAAACTACTTCCCACGTCCTTATTGGTCAAAGAATCGCATGTTTACATCTAGTCCAATGAAAAAAATAAAATAATCTATTACTTCTCCAGTACACGGTTCACATGTCGATGATTGGCCCTTCTTGTCCTGTTCCCATCGTTCGGCTTGTCAGGTAACAATATTGTTGCAATTTATACACCAGTCAGTGCATCCGTTGTCTTTTCCTGGGAAGGTCAGTCTTACACACTCTACGTTAAACATTGATCCTAGCTAGTACAGCATCTTCTAGCAAGCATTTTCTCATGAGAACGAACTTCAGCTACGAGCACATGGTCAGTACAGTGAAAAATCACAGTTTCATTCTCTAAGCATCCATTTTATAAGTCGCCTAAGAAATGTAGCATGACATGAGGCCATGCAACTAGGCCAAGGCCTCGCTAAGTTAAGGCCTAGAGATTAATAAAACTAATACAAAATAAATAAGTCTTAGTATGACACATTACTACATTAATCAAACATAAACTCAACATTTCATATCAATAAGCCATTAATAAGTACACTTCATGAACATTGGTGGCCGCTCACATGGGTGCAACTTCAAATACGTGCATTATTTTTTCTCTAAGTTAATAAATTTTCTAGGCACATTCAACACTCAGAATACTTGAATATTCATTAATAAAACTTAGCGTTAACAATCCCTCCTCTGATGACTAAATGTGTCATCACACTAAATCTTCCCACACAAACTTTTTCCTTTGCTTCAGCTTAAAATGTTGTCATTTGTATCCCCTTAAATCTTCGCTCCCTTTCGGAATTTTCCCTAAACAAATTTTCCCTTTTAATTTCTTCCCTCCTCTGATCATTTTTCATTTTCTTCAATGTAATCACTCTACATAATTTACATATTCCCCATGCTCCAAGTATACAAATCAAATCACAATAATCAATATCCCTTGTACTCATTTCAATATTATCCCTTTCTCAATGGTGCTGAGCCAGTTTCCCACTGAAACAAATCATTTGCCAACTTTCTCCCAAACACCTGGTTCTTTCAATTCTTTCAAATCGACACTTTCATTAGTCAGATTGGTAAGTAAGCTTCTAATTTCTTTACTATTATCAGGAATATACGAGCAGCAGTGCCTCGAATTAAGCATTTTGCAAACTCCACCATCTTTTGATAAAAGAATGTGTAACGCAAGGCGGTTCTGAAGAGTCATAGCTCTTTCTGCAGCCAATTCCGTATCTGTCAGGATGATGGTTCCTGAAAAATTAATCAACATGTTATCCAGATTAGTAGACAACTTCCGAATCTTTATAGAATTCAGAACAAATCCTACTGAAGGAATCATTGCTCCTAATATATCTCCCACTAAATCAGAAGGTGACTCTCTCCTTTCTCTACTGTGATGTAACTCTTTCAATTTCAGTAATATTTCCAAGTCATCAAGTTGGAATATCTTTGGGAAAACTATCCCCAAGTAACATGTGCCATACCATCCTCTTGGAAGATGGTAATAAGCCATATGTCCACAAATGTAATATATACCAGGAATTGCTGGATCCTGTCCATTCAACATAAATGTCCATTTACTCTGAAACAAAAACACATGCCTACATTTACTCGTTCCCACAAACAAAGTGTCAGTACTAGATCTAGGTCTCTATACACAAATCTTCCCTATGTGTTGCGCATCTAAAGCTAATTTCCCTTGTGTTTTTATTTCACTAAAAGCATAATCATTTCTAAAAGTCCTTTTCTCTAAGCCCTTTTCTAACTTCTCCATTAATGCCTTTCTCCTGTCATCTATCTAATCTAAGAAGCTCTTTTCTAAAGGTGTAAGCAAGTATGCCAGGTTAATTTTGTGCACATTTGCTGTGCCAAAAGTTAATGTAGGCGCGAAGAAACCCCTTACTAATACTATGTCATTGTCCTTAGCTACTCTACTTACATACCTAATTATGGGAACAAACGAAAATACTACATCGTGGTTAGAATAGAAATATTGAATGTACTCCTGGTTATAGAATCTTGCTAGTAACAGACTACAACTTATCCCATAAGGCAAACTATGAAAGGTAACTCCTTCGACTGATGTAGGAATCTGCCTACACACAAAACAATTCCTGCATCATCATCTCACATACTCACTCAATAAGCGATAGAAGACATTAGAAGAAAGTTCCTCTTGTGCATTGTCTACATGCAGATACTTTTCATCTAACCTAAACTTCTCTATCGCAGTTAATGCAGTTAATGCAGTAGATGTCTCTAAAGCTGAAGTATGGTTGGCCTCACTGTTGTCAAGAACAGTCATCCCCACAATCAATATCACACACAATATCACACACACAATTGCCAAAACCAATACTCATATATTTACAGCACCTGTTCTTCCTACCCTGCTGGCTAATGTTACTCATGATCTGTAAAGAATCAGAAAGTAGAAGAGAAAATGTAGTAACTATGCAGCAAAAATCAAAAACAAAAATCGTCTTTCAGCAGTTATTTACAGCATTCAGTTTCACTTCCAGGATTCCTTTTCTCAAAAATCAGTATGTTTGTCAAAACTCAGTTACGCAGCTTGTCAAATCACGTTTCGAAAAGTCAAATCAGGTTATCAAAGTATTTTCCAGTTACTTTCAACAGTCTCTTTCTCTTTGTACTTTTCTCAATTTGTCTCAACAGTTCAGTTTGTTAGCTTCTTTGAAGTGCCAGAATATTGACCTGGAATGTCTCAATCAAAATGAAAAAGACAAAAACTCTCACCACTCACTTGTTGTTGCATGTGCCCACTCAGAACCTGGGTACCTCCGATTTGCTTTTCTCTTTCTTTTCAACTTGAATCTCCATTCAATTCTCCTTCACTTAGGTCTTCTCTCCTTGTCTTATCTATTTTTTCCTCAATTGTTGTCACAACAACTTCTTCCTTCCTTCTTGCTTGTGACTCCAGCCACTTATCTCCTTTCAGCGGACCCTTGGTCAATGCTCTTTTTGGTTCTGAACACAAAACTACTTCTTGCTCTGTAGGATTTTCTCTTGACGGACCTGCAACTGGTTCAAGAGGAGTCAGACCACATTGGCTTTGATGCGCCTCAACTCCTTCCCCCCTGGGGTCTGGCATCTGCTCTATTTGTCTCTCGACTTCATCTACTTCTGAGAGAGCCCTCTTCTGACTAGACTCTCCTGCTGTCTCAGTCGATATTGGCTCACTGTCACTTTCCTGGAGGTCTTCTCCTTTGTCTCGCACAGGAGTGACTGAACCGTTCTCAACTCGCACAGATCCGGTCTCAGTTCCTCTTTCTTCTCTTTCCGGCTCTGAGCCTTGTCTGGTTGTTGTTGGTACTCTCAACAACTCCTCTTCATTGTCCAAAGTACGCGCCACTTTTCTTGTGTGGCTGGCGTGTATCCAGTTCGGAACTCCAGCGCACTTCACAGCTGTGGTAGTGATCAGCACTACCTGGAAAGGGCCTTTTTACCAAGGTTCCAAACACGTCTTCCTCACACGTTTTTGGATCACAACCCAGTCACCACCTCCCAGGTTATGTCCTTGATCTTGGGATGGTAGCATTGTGGTGGTTTCCACCTGCTGAGAGGAAGAGCAACACACATCAGCCAGACCTTTGCAGTAGTCCAACATCATATCATCTGTAATGTTCACAAGAGCATTTGCAGGAACCGCATTTGCAGCATCCTCATTGCTCTGCCCATTAGGATCTCTTGAGGTGACAGTCCTGTCTTCCTGTCGGGTGTGTTCCTCATTGTCATCAGAACTAACGGCAGTGCATCAGTTCATTTCAGATTCTTGAATGTACACATTTCCAGCATTCTTGATTTCAAGGTACGATTCGTCTGTTCCTCTAGTCCTGAAGCTTCATTGCGGTTACTACGATGCAACTTCTGCACAATGTTCAAGGCTGCACATAGCAATTAAATTACTTCATTGTTGAAGTGACTTCCCCGATCTTATTCTAAAGAGATCGGAAACCCAAAATGTGGTATCAGTTCCCTAAGCAGTAATTTTGCAACTGTGAGGCTGTCAATTCTCCTTTTAGGGTACGCTTCAATCCAGTGACTAAAGATGCAGACAATCACCAACACATATCCCAAACCTCCACCCACAGGCATTTCAGTAAAATCCATTTGCATTCTGCTGAATGGACCTCCTGCTCTTTCAATGTGGCTCAAATTTACCACTGTCCATTTCCCCACGTTCATTTGCTGACAAATGACGCAACAATGGCAAACTGCTTCAGCAACTTCTCTAAGCCTTGGATTGAACCAATTCTGCCTGAAAATGTGAATTATGGCACCCCTCCCAACATGTTCTTGACCATAATAATATCCAGCCATTTGAGACAACAGACTGTTCGGGAAAACCAATTGACCCTCTTCTGAAACCCACAATTCATCCTGGCGCTGTACACATTTCATTTTGCTCCATGATCGTTTTTCCTCCCTGTCAACATTATTCTGCAGTGTTCTCAATTCTTCCCACGTATCTATCACATGTAATGCATGACTTGGACATATTTTATCTTCTTCAGATAACAATTCCCACTTATCTTTGAACGATATACAATTCAATGCGCAAAACCTTGCGACTTGATCCGCATATCCATTTCCCATTGACACAAAATCTTGCAATTTCAGATGTGCACTGCATTTCACCACTGCAATCTTTTCAGGCATCTGGACATCTGGATAGCTTGCAACAATTCTCTAATTATCTCACCATTTATCACTGGTGAACCAGAAGAGGTAATGAAACCTCTCTGTGACCACAACTGGCCAAAGTCATGGACTATTCCAAATACTGGCTATCCTTATAGCTAGTACCTTTTGGCTGGGCAGAAACATGGCACGCTCTGGTAAGGGCTACCAGTTCCACTACTTGTGCAGAATATACTCCTCGAAGCCAGGAAGCTTCCAGTATACCAGTAATTGTGCACATGGCATATCCTGCTCTCAGTACTCCTGTATTGTCTCTTAGACAGGAACCATCAACAAAGATAATTTGGTCTTTTTCTTACAATTGGGTGTCTCTAATATCAGGTCTCGGTTTTGTGCACAGATCAGTTACTCCAAGACAATCATGCTCAATGTCTTCCAACTTTTCAACTTCAACATTTTCAGTTGGAAGCAAGGTTGCCGGGTTAAGCACTGTACATCTTTTCAATAACACATTTGGTGACAGTAGGATGCTCGTCTCATAACGCGTCAATCTTGCACCTGTCAGGTACTTGGTTTTGGTTCGGGTAAGTAAAACTTCAACTGAGTGAGGGACCATTATTGTTAGGGGATGTCCCATCACAATGCCTTCACACTGTGTGAGGCTCTGTCCAACTGCTGCAACTGCATGCAAACAGTCTGGTACAGCTGCTGCAACTGGGTCCAGAGTTGCTGAAAAATATGCTACTGGGCGGTTTACACCTCCATGGACTTGCGTCAAAACAGACAAAGAACAAGCATCACACTCATGGCAAAACAACTTGAAGGACTCTGTGTGGTCAGGCATATCCAAAGCCTGAGCTTTACACAAACTCTCTCTCAACTCAGAAAATGCTTTCATGCAAGCCTGGTCTAACACTAGGGAGTCGGTAACATCCTTGTGGGTCAGCTTCTGCAACGGCTTGGAAATGACTGAAAAATTGGGAATCCATTTGCGGCAGTAGCCTACCATACCTAGAAACATTCTGACATCCCTCTGTGTGGCTGGGGGACTCATCTGCAGTATGGCTGTGAACCTTTCTTTGGATATTTCCCTTATTCCTTTCTCAATCTGGTGACCTAAGTATTTCACCTCTTTCTGACAGTATTGTAATTTAAGTGAAGACACTTTGTGACAATTCTTTCCCAAATGGTTCAGCAATGCAATCGTGTCATACTTGCACTCGTCCCCTGTTTTGGATGCAATCAACAGATCATCAATGTATTGTGTCAAGGTCTACTGGAAAGGTAATTCCAACGACTCCAAATTCTTTTTCAAGGTCTGATTGAATATGGAAGGTGACTCTGAAAACCCTTGAGGAATTCTACACCAACAGTAAACTCTGTCCAAAAATTTGAAACAAAAGAGAAATTGGCTATCCTCGTGAAGAAGCACAGAAAGAAAGCCTTGTGACAGGTCTATGATGGTGAACCATTCACCATTAAATGGAATCTGAAACAGAATCATAGCTGGATTTGGCACCACGGGGCAACATTTGATCACACTGTCATTTATTTTTCTCAGGTCGTGGACAATTCAAACTTTCCGACAGGGCTTTTTCAATCCCATTATCGGTGAATTACATGGGCTGCTCAATACCTCTTTCAAGACCCCTTGTTTTACAAATTCTGCAATTATGTGAGCAACCTTCAAAAGAACATCCTGTGCATGTGATACTGGGGGATCTGAGGAAAAATTGCATTCGGTTTTACAGGAACTTTAACTGGCTCAACTCCCTTTGTCAGACCTATTTTTTTCCCTGTTAAATCCCACACTCTCTTTTTGACTGTTCCCTGTAAATCAGGAGGAAGCTCCTTCACTGTGAACACTTGAAAGAAATTAATCAGGGGGTACTCCTCGTTTATTGTCTCACACTGCGTCTCTTGAGCTGGGTCATCGTCATCATCACTATTCGTCTGTATCTCGATTCCATCATTTGAACATGTAATCAAGCACCTGGTTTTACACAGCAAGCCTCTTCCCAGTAGGGATACCGGACTTGAATCACAGACTACTAATTTGTGCAATCCTTTAAAGTTGCCGATCTTAACCTGAACTGGTTCTGAAATTGGGTTGGTCAAATACTGATTCACTACTCCTAAAATCTGGACTGTCTTTCCTGAAAGGGGAAAATTGGGAACTTCTGCAGCTCTCACTGTAGAGCATGTAGCTCCTGTGTCAACCAAGAATGAAACCTTATGAACCATTACCTTTCCCTTCACATATGGGCCTTTCCGATCTACTTCTAAAGAAGCTGCAAGCACACATTCCTCTTCATCCGAACTCTCGCTCACCCAATCATCGTTTATTCCATTCTCACTGTGTAACGGGAATTGGTGAACTGTGTTATTACTTTGGTTAGACCTCTGACCTGTTACCTGTTGAGGAAGCATCACCTGCTGCTGTTCCATTGGGGCTTGAGAAATTTGAATTTGCTGTCTAGGTACCATTTGAACCTGCAGTTGCATTGGTTGCAATTGTGTCATTTGTACACATTGCATTTGTACCTGCTGCACGGGTTGAGAATTTTGCATCTGATTCACATTATTTTGGAAATTCGGATTATGACCTCTCATTTTCAGTCCCCTCATGTTTTGGAATGAGCTGATGTCACTTGTTAGCTGAAGAACACCTTCCGGTGCCATCATCGGACACTCCCGCTTCCAATGTGCGACCGCTCTGCAAGCGTGACAAGGCAACACTCTCCTCATTCCCTGCACATCATTCTGAACCACTACAGTCTTCAAATCGGTACTACGATTTCCATTACCAATTCCTCCGTGACCTCTACCTCTCATGTGATTTTGAAACAACACATTTCCCTACTGCTGTGGAAAATTTCCCTGCATCCCTGTTTGTGCCACTTTAATCTGCATCACCATCTCCTTTTCCTTCAACTTTCTCTGCTTCAACTCAATATCGTCACTACAGTACTTTGCATACTGCAACAACTCATCAATCGGCTTTGCTTGCCAGCAAATCAAATGACTCTTAATCATCTGGCTAATTTCAGGTGTCAATCCTTCCACATATCTGAACACAAAATGAATCATGTCTTTCGGCTCAATCATTTCTGTCCCACTGTAATGCTTAAACGCCTACAACAATCTCTCATAATACACATGTATCAACTCTTTTGCTTCCTGAGCTGTCCTGTCTATTCTCTGCCAGTCAATGTTTTTGGGTGAAATTCTCATTTTCAGAAATTCAATTACCTTGTAGTAATATCTCATTACTTCAAGAGATGTAGGCCAATCTATACTCCACTTACACTCCTTCCACAGATCAGTTGGAACTACTATCTCTAATAGAGTGTTCAAGTCTTCCCACAGGCACTTTGCAAGTTTCACAAACATGTCTGTCTGCTGGTACCATTCTACTGGCTTCTCTCTCAACCTGGGATAGTCATTTGTAAAAGACAGAGGGGCACATTATAACATTGAGGGTAAGTGCCGCCTACGGCCACAGCGACGGCCGCCAAAAGACGGTCAGCTGCGGCTAACATCCGTCAGCCAAAATAGGACCACTGTCGGATTTCCGCCACAAGAAGTGCGGAAATACGGCTGTGGCCATACTGGAAGACGGTTTTAAGGTGGCGCTGCTACCACCAGCAGCGCCACACCAGTAAACCGCCGCCAGCCGTATTATGTCAAATAATACGGCCTGGCTGTTGGTGGGTGCTGCTGGCAGTAGCAGCGCACGTCCCCTGCCGGAAGACCCCCTGGATGCAGGTAAGTCGGGTTTCCGACAGAGGAGGGGGTGGGGGTGTTCTGTGTGTGTGGGGGGAGTGTGCGTGAATGCAAATGTGTGCATAGTGTTGTTTGCGTGTGTGTGTGTGCATGTGTGAGAATCCGTGTATGAATGGAAATGTGAATGCGTGTCTGCGTGTCAGTATAAATGTGTGTACGGATGCGTGCGTGAATTAATGGATGCATGCGTGTATGAATACACGTATGCCTTTGTGAGTGAGTGAGTGAGTGTGTGAATACATGGTGTGTGCCTGTGAGTGTGCATGTATGGGGGGACTGGAAGAGAAGGAGCATGGATGGAGGGGGGCATTTGAGGAGTGTAAGGGGGGTGGGTGGGCCTCCTACCAGTGACGGAATGAATTCCCTGTCAATGGTAGGGCCTACCGCCATGTGGCGTTACGAACGCCATGAAAACCATGGCGGTAGGCTAGGTTAAGATGCCTCCGGCGGTACAGTAGCAGCTGCCGGGTTGGAGATTGTTATCTCCAGCCCGGTGGCTGCTACCGCCATGGCGGTCAGTGTGGTATACTGGCGGGTTGGCTTCAGCCAACCCTCCAATGTCATAATGTGGCTGTATGTACCGTCAGCCTGTTGCCGGTCCTACTGCCACATTTACACCGACCGCCGGGGTCATAATGACCTTCAGAATATCACTTCTGCTCCAAGGGACATGAACAAAAAACCCTCCTGGAATCTCTCTCATTGGTAAACGTTTCAGTGGATCCTTGCACTGCAGCACATTGGCAGTCAGCTCCACAGAATACCTTTTTCTTTTATCTCTTTTCTTTGCCCATCTGCCTTCCATTTGTCTAAGGCTCTCCATGTCTGGACACTTTGGAGTAACTCTCGAAGGAGTGCCTTCATTCCTGCAGACCTCATGTGTTTGAAGTCTTTTTTGTCAAAATCTAACCTGTAACTCCTTTTCAAGTGCTTCATTTTCTCTATTTCTATGCCATACTTCTCTGCCAGATCTGCTAACCTCTGATGCACATTACTCCCTTCCCTCGTAATTTTCGGGCACAGATATCTCAACTCTGCTTGTGTGTAGGACTCTAGTCTGTTTACAACCATAGTTCCCTCAATGAGCTCACCTGCTTCCATTCCTAGTCTCATATAGTTCAAGTACTCCTCTCCCCTAAGAGCACTCTGTGGAGTATTCAGCCTGTCTAACCATTCAATCAGTTGTTGGGCAGTCAAACCTTGCAGCAAAATATTATTGGCCTGGGCATGTGGCACCTATTGTACCACAGCATTCCGGGACAGTGGTGTCAATAATTTCAGACTCTTACTAACATTCAACCCTATGTCAGTATCCGGAGGAACTCCGAATAGACTAAGGTCTAGCAATGATCTTGATCCGTCAAAGGATAGACTACTCGGATATTCTCATTAAGTCCTCCCCTCCTTGAATTCTGATTCAGGACTCCCTATCCGTTTGTACTGTTTTTCTCTTCTGCGAACAAAGATACAACTCGACCAATAGTGACAGGTACAGATACAGCATCTAACATTGGTCTAACACTCAAATTCTGTGGGTGCATAGTTCCCATATTCTGACTCATCAATACAGATGTCACTGTCTGGGTACCTGTTATCGGAGTGTATTTTGGCATTACTTGTGACTGCACTTGAGGCAGTAAAAGTGGAATTGGCTCTGTCTGAACCAACATAGGTTTTCGGGAAAACCTGTCCTGTCTATTAGGATTGTGGCAGCTTCCACTACAGGTACATCAGGGTAAATTCTTGGGACATTCAACTGTGGCACCTGATTCTGTGTAATAGATGCACTAACACTGCTCTGCATTGGGCTCTGTGTCATACTGGGATTAATCTGCAATGGGCTCATTGTTACGTTAACCTGTGTTGGTGCTGAAGGATTTACACTAGTACTCGGACCACTCTCTTGTGCTGCATATGGTGGGGGATGATTTCTCAATAACTGTAAAATAAACGCATCATCGTCTGACTCTTCCTCAAATGACAAAGATCTCCTAGTTTCCTTTGATCTCCGCTCCCTACTCTCAGAAGGGCTCCCTCGCTGTCTTGTTTAATTAATGGAAATAGTTTAATCCCATGTGAAGTCTTGGCTCTCCACAATTTCTGATCACTGTCCCATCTAGCATCCGCCAGTGTCTTCTCTGCTTTTCTCATCCTTCCCAAAAAAATTCTGTTGCTGTTGCTGTCTGCCTACTAATTCCCAGATTGCTAATGCCTTGAACTGTGCTGGTCCCGGAGGGGGTTTCAAATCATACAGCACCCTCCTCAGATTCTCTAAGCTCCTCAACATAAATGTTCCGTGGGCAGGAAACGCTAAGCTCCCATCCTTCTCTGTCACTTTACACTACTGCTTCAGGCAAAGACATGGTGCAACGCACTGCTCTTCGATTACAATGTAAGCTGGTGTACCTTCTGGCAGTGCAATATCTACTATACTCGTTGTAATGTACGTATCTCCCCCTGAAGCACTCTTTAAAGCTTTGAAAAATGTAATTTTTGAGTCCTTTATGATATTCTAAATCAAATCAGGAAGTGACTTTTAATTCCAGAATTCTCTTCACCCACCTTCTCAACCACTTGTGCTTCACCGACGTCGGCCAATCCGTGTGCGACCCTTCTCACTAACCAATCTATCCCAGCGCGGCTCCAATAACGTCACACTCACACATACTGCGGCTGACAAAGTCTTGTGGCTTGTCCTCCCACTCTAAGATTCAGAAAACAATTAAGACACACAAATTTGGGAAAACATCTAACTATGGCTCTATCAAAATAGCGGTTGGTACCTAGAAACAAAAGCAAATAAACATAACAGTCAGTAACATCGCCATATACCTGTCCTCAATATGGTTCAGCGAGCAGTGACAGACTTCGTCAACAGGACATGAGTTCGGTCAGCAAGACATTGGGATTCAGCCTCAAAGTTCAGAATAAGCAAAAATGACTCAACGTTCAGAAAGAAAGGGAGAATGGTGCAGAATGGCTTCTCTCCTCTCGGTGCAGTCCAGCTAAGTTAGATTTCCTAAAACTACTTCCCACGTCCTTATTGGTCAAAGAATCACATGTTTACATCTAGTCCAGTGAAAATAAAACCCTAAATCTACTGCTTCTCTAGTATACAATTAACATGTTAATAATTGGCTCCTCTTCTCCTGTTCCCATTGTTTGGCTTGTCAGGTAACAATATTGTTGCAACTTATACTCCAGTCAGTGCATCCATTGTCTTTTCCTGGGAAGGTCAGTCTTACACACTCTACATTAAACATTGTATCCTAGCTAGTATAGCATCTTCTAGCAAGGAGTTTGTCATGAGAATGAACTTTAGCTACGAGCACATGGTCAGTACAGTGGAAAATCACAGTTTAATTCTCTAAGCATCCATTTTATAAGTCGCCTAAGAAATGCAGCTTGGCATGAGGCCTTGCAACTAGGCTAAAACCTCGCTAAGTTAAGACCTACAGATTAATAAAGCTAATAAAAAATGCATAACCCTTAATATGACAATTACTACATTAATCAAACATAAGCTCAACATCTCATATCAATAAGCATTAATAAGTACACTTTGTGAATAATGGCGGCCACTCATGTGGGCACAACTTCAAATGCGTGCATTTTTTTTCTCTAAGGTAATACATTTTCTATGCAAATTCAACACTCAGAATACATGAATATTCATTAATAAAACTTTTTCTTGAACAATGTTGGAAAATGGGTTATTGGTAGGGCAGGTAGATACCTACACCTAGCAACAAGCCACTAACATCCACGTAGGTACAGTTAGGTCTCAGTAAATTAATCCCAGCTCAACCCTTGGTAGCTTGGCAACGAGCGTCAAGGCTTAACTTAGGAGACAAAGTGTAAAGCATTCAAATATCACAAAACAGTAATTAAATAAAACACAGGAAACAGTTTAAAAATCCAAAACCAATTTATAAAAATAGTTTATATTTTTATCTTTAAAATGACACAAAAACGAATAAAATTGGTTCAGGGGAACCGGAGATATGAATTTTTAAAGTATTATTATTTTTCTAGCGCTTAGAAACAAAAAGCGCCAATCGGGTCATCTGGTTGCACCAGGACCGGGGCAAAGTCAAAGTTTCAGGCCGACCGCGATGGAGCCCTGCTCGGCTACAGGTCGCGGGAGGCCTCGGTTAAAAAGTTACCTTCTGACTTAGTCTTTATTTTGAAGTTTTTCTTCACCGGGACGAACCTGCCAGTTGAATCCGACCTCCTGGAGCCCTTGTCCGGATACGCAATGTGGGTTTCCTCGGTGGAGACTTTTACCTTCGGACTTAGTCGTTTTTTCGAGATGAAAATCCTTCGACCGGGGTAAACCTGGATCTTGATCCGACGTCCATGGAGCCCTTCTCGGATACGATGGCTGGGAGGTCCCGGTCAACTTTTTACCTTTGGACTTAGTCTCTTTTTTGGAGGTTTTTCTTTACCGGGACGAACCACGAAGTCAGGCCGGGTCGCGGTTGAGGCAAGCCGGCTAGAGTTTCCGCGGCGGGTCGGTCCCTCTCTGGAGCTTTTTTCCAAAAATTCTCAAATCTTTTCCAAACTTCTGGGGCTTCACCCAGATGTTCTTTGAAGGTTCTTTTGGGGTCCACAGCTCACCCCAAGGGTCCAGAAGTTCTGTGATGGTCCTTGGGAGGTGCGGACTTCAACTCCCAGAATGCACCTGGCGCAAACTCCTTTTTGGCAACTGGACAGTGGTCAGCTGGTCGCTTTCTTCAGGAGTTGGTGCAGGGGACTCTGGTTAGCAATTTTTCACCTTTAGCAAACAGGGAGTCCCTCCTTGAACCAGTTGAAGCCAGGCAAAGTCCTTCTTGTGGTGAAGCCCAAGTGTGCAGCTGGTGCAGTCCTTCTGAGTGCAGGTTCCAGGTGCAGGCCAGGGGTCCAGCAGGGCAGTCCTTCTTCTCCTTAAGTTCTTTCTTCTTGAAATTTGGTGGGGATCTGAGGTGTGGGTGCAGGTCTGCCAGTTTTATCCTTGCTCCTGGGTGAAAAGCAGGGGGGTCCTGGTTCTCCAATCAGGGACAGGGTCGTCCCTCTGTGATGACCACTTCCTGGGAAGTGTGGCAAAAATCCATCCCAGAAGGCAACAGTCTCTAAAAATCCAACATGGATGAATCTGATTTTTGGAGGTTACATCTGGCTGAGCCCACCCACTGGTGTGGCTAAAAATCATAAACACACCCCTCTCCTGCCCTCTCCTAATCTAATCAAGGGGGCACCTAATTGTCTGGGGTTGCAGGGTGTGGGGGTGTTGCTGGGTGCTCCAAATGTCCTTCTCTGCCTTTGAAGACCAGTTTGGCCGCCCTCCCCCTTCCTGCCTCACCATCTGCTGAGGGGAGATTCTCTCCCCCAAGCACATTCCTTTGTGTGAAGTCAGGCCACTTCACACCTCATCAAGGCAGCCTGGCAGAAGCTGCTGCAGGCTGGCCAATCAGAGCACAGCAGCAAAAACAATGCAGAGCTGAAATTGGCAACTTTTTAGGTAAAGTCTAAACTTTTTACCTGAACAAGTTATATTAAATCCAACAACTGGAAGTTGTGGGATTTATTACAACAATTAATTTGATACCAAATTCTTGGTATGTAACATTTAAGGAGACTTTAAAATTTAAAATAAAGTCTGCCCATTCTAGCCTATGAAGGCCATTTACTTCAATGAGGGAAAAACGAATTTGGCTGTTTTTACCTCACCAGGGTTTATAAATCTATTTTTATAAAGTCCCTGCTTATAGTTACATGGCACCCAGCCATAGGGGCACATAGGGCACACCTTAGGGGTGACTTATATGTAAAAATAAGGTAGTTTAAGACTTTGGAAGTACCTTTAATTCCAAAGTCGAATTTGCATATAACTTTAATATAAAAGCAGCCAGCAAGGCAGGCTTGCTTTTAAAATGACACTGGGCACCTCAGCAGTGCACCTAGGTGTGCACCACCTATGCTGTGGTCCCTAAACCTACATGCCCTACCATATACTAGGGACTTATAGGTAGGTTAACTTAGCCAATTATAATTAGCCTAATTTGCATATCCATTTTACACAGAGCACAGGCCCTGGGACTGGTTAGCAGTACCCAGGGCACCATCAGAGTCAGGAAAACACCAGCATAAAGGGGAAAATGGGGGCAAAAAGTTAGGGGGCCTCTGCAATCAGCCCTGTTTTCTCACACAACCCCCCCCCCCCCCCCCAGCCCACACGCCCAGGAGACTCAGCCCAACCCTGGGAGAGTCTTCCTGGCTTGTTAGGCGAGGAAGACAGTGAAGAAAACTGGCTGTCCCTTTGCAGGGCCTACTCTGCCTTACATCCTCCTGTCAGGGTCACTCCCTCTGGGTAGTGAACCCACCCCAACAGTGAAAGGACCCATCTCAAACTGAAACTTCCCTCTAGGGGGGTCTTCCTCCTCTCTCTCTGCCAACTTGGGTAGTGAGGTGCCCACCTCCCCTACTCCAAACTTTGCTAGGGCAACACCTAGCTTACCCAAAGAGGTCACCCAACACTTGAGCAACCCCACCATGACCAATAGGGTCAGGGGGCCTACTTTGCTATTGGCCCTGGGGTCTGCCTCCCAGGCCAAGTACAGTGCTGCCAGGAAGGCTAGCACCCAGCAGAGGCTACTGACAGCTGTCAGTACCCAGAACCACACCCTAAGCTCTCCACTGACAGGTGGCTGAGCTGCTTTAAGGGCAACTTTGGGGTCCTGGCACCCCTCTTGCTGTCTAGAGTGGGGGGCTACCACCTCTTGTGGCAGACACCCTCCTTCCACTCTCCCTTCTGTCAGTGCAGGGGCAACACCCTGCATCTGGACAGCTGCCTGACTACTCAGGACTTCCTTGGGGTCAGGGGAGGCCTCACCAGGGCCAACTCTGGGCTCCCCCCCTACTGGGGCAGAAGGCCTTTGGCTTCCTGGAACTCTCTTTAAGAGTGGCCTACCCTTCCTTTTCTTCTTTCCTTTTCTTGGGGACCCCTGTCTCCTAACTGTAGGGACTGACTCCCCAGTACTTTGGGTTGGGGGGCGCCCTGGGCGACCACCCCATCTGGGACCAGACTCCCCTCTGGGAGGTCATTGCCCAGGATACAATCTAGGGGGAGGTCAGCACTGACTACCACCCTAATCCAGTCAAGGATACCCTCCCTCTCTAGGGACACTATGGCTACAGGTTTGGAGGTGACCTCCCCTGTGGCTATCCTGACTTTCTTTGTCTCTCCTGGGACATACATGCCTGGTGTCACTAACCGGTCACTCACTATAGTGTGACTGGCACAGGTGTCTATCAGGCCAGTGGTAGGGATCCCATTCACTTGAATGTGGTGAAAGTGCCTACTCCCACCCTCAGGGATCACCAGCTTACCATCTGGTCCTGTCTCCCAGCTCAATGCTAGGAGGACTTCATCATCTGAGGAATCCTCCTCCAAGGCTACACTGGACAGCCCAGTGCTAACCACCTTCTTTGGACAGGCTGCATCTCCTCTGAAGTGACCTGTCTGCTGACAGTCAAAGCAAGCCCTACTGTCCAAGAGCTTTTTTAACCCTGGGTCTCCCTGTCTCTGCTTGTCAGAGTGGGAGTGGGATTTACTCTCCTCCTTTTTAGGGTTCTGGGGTACAGAGGGAGTCTCTGTGGTGGGCTTACCACCTCCCTCCTTAGGTTTTTGGGGACCTGACCCCCCCTTCTTGGAGTATCCCCCCTGGGACTTGGTAACCACCCTGGTTCTCAACCACTCATCAGCTGCCTCCCCTAGCTCTCTAGGGTTGGTCTGCTTAGAGTCCACTAGATGCTGGCGTAACCTTTCTTGGATACAATTGGTCAAGATGTGCTCTCTCATGATCAGATTGTATAACCCCTCATAAGTATCTACTTTGTTACCAATAATCCAGCCCTCTAGTGCCTTTAGTGAAATGTCCACAAAGTCAACCCAAGACTGGGTACTGACCTTCTGGGTGTCCCTGAACTTCATTCTATATTGCTCTGGGGTCAGACCAAACTTCTTGGCTAAGCACCTCTTCATACTAGGGTATGAATCTGCCTCCTCCCCCCTTAAGGTCAGAAGCCTATCCCTCCCTGAGTTGGGGACCAACTCCCACAAAAGGGAACCCCAGTATTGAGGCCTAACCCTTCTCATTTGGAGTGCCCTCTCAAAGGCCCCCAGCCACTTATCTATGTCATCCCCCTCTACATAAGCAGGAACTACCCCCTTGGGTAATCTGGGGCAAACTCCCCCACCCATGGACACCTCCGCTTCTTTATCGCTGCTTCCATCTCTTTTCTCTTTGTATGCCCACTTTTTCTTTTCTAGGGCCAGCTTCTCTGCTTCCAAAGCTATGTATGCTAGCTGGGCCTCCAGCTCTCTTTCTCTGATGGATGGGTTCTCTCCTCCTGAAAGGACCCCCTTCCCACCACTAGCTTTGGATCTGCCCCTAGTGACTGTATTTACTGAGGACCGTTCTTCCTCATCCTCACTTGGGCTCAGATGCCTTCCCTCCCCTGAGTGGTTAGAGCTTGCATCCTCCCTTCTTTCTCCCTCCTCTGGAGCTTCTTCTGACTCTACCTCTTGGGCCTCAGCCCATGCTGTCAGGGATGTGATCAGGATTTGCTTCCTGAGATCAGTGGTTGCAGGCAACCCTCTTTCAATACACAACCCCCTAAGCTGGACTACTGTCAGTGTGGGTAGGCTAGCCAGATCAAGCTCCATGGTTCCCTAGTTTTGTGCAACAAAAACTTTTTGCAAAAATTGGAAACAAGAATTTAGAAAAATTACAAAAATTCAATAATTGAAATTAATCCAAATTAAAAATTAAAAACAATTTTTGCACTAGGACAATTTAAAGGATTTTTAATTTGTTTTACCCAAAACTGTAACGTGATATTGAACACAAGTACAGGATCCCGTCGCTGCTTCCAATTATGTTGGAAAATGGGTTATTGGTAGGGCTGGTAGATACCTACACCTAGCAACAAGCCACTAACCTCCACATAGGTACAGTTAGGTCTCAGTAAATTAATCCCAGCTCAACCCTTGGTAGCTTGGCAACGAGCGTCAAGGCTTAACTTAGGAGACAAAGTGTAAAGCATTCAAATATCACAAATCAGTAATTAAATAAAACACAGGAAACAGTTTAAAAATCCAAAACCAATTTATAAAAATAGTTTATATTTTTATCTTTAAAATGACACAAAAACGAATAAAATTGGTTCAGGGGAACCGGAGATATGAATTTTTAAAGTATTATTATTTTTCTAGCGCTTAGAAACAAAAAGCGCCAATCGGGTCATCTGGTTGCACCAGGACCGGGGCAAAGTCAAAGTTTCAGGCCGACCGCGATGGAGCCCTGCTCGGCTACAGGTCGCGGGAGGCCTCGGTTAAAAAGTTACCTTCTGACTTAGTCTTTATTTTGAAGTTTTTCTTCACCGGGACGAACCTGCCAGTTGAATCCGACCTCCTGGAGCCCTTGTCCGGATACGCGATGTGGGTTTCCTCGGTGGAGACTTTTACCTTCGGACTTAGTCGTTTTTTCGAGATGAAAATCCTTCGACCGGGGTAAACCTGGATCTTGATCCGACGTCCATGGAGCCCTTCTCGGATACGATGGCTGGGAGGTCCCGGTCAACTTTTTACCTTCGGACTTAGTCTCTTTTTTGGAGGTTTTTCTTTACCGGGACGAACCACGAAGTCAGGCCGGGTCGCGGTTGAGGCAAGCCGGCTAGAGTTTCCGCGGCGGGTCGGTCCCTCTCTGGAGCTTTTTTCCAAAAATTCTCAAATCTTTTCCAAACTTCTGGGGCTTCACCCAGATGTTCTTTTAAGGTTCTTTTGGGGTCCACAGCTCACCCCAAGGGTCCAGAAGTTCTGTGATGGTCCTTGGGGGGTGCGGACTTCAACTCCCAGAATGCACCTGGCGCAAACTCCTTTTTGGCCACTGGACAGTGGTCAGCAGGTCGCTTTCTTCAGGAGTTGGTGCAGGGGACTCTGGTTAGCAATTTTTCACCTGTAGCAAACAGGGAGTCCCTCCTTGAACCAGTTGAAGCCAGGCAAAGTCCTTCTTGTGGTGAAGCCCAAGTGTGCAGCTGGTGCAGTCCTTCTGAGTGCAGGTTCCAGGTGCAGGCCAGGGGTCCAGCAGGGCAGTCCTTCTTCTCCTTAAGTTCTTTCTTCTTGAAATTTGGTGGGGATCTGAGGTGTGGGTGCAGGTCTGCCAGTTTTATCCTTGCTCCTGGGTGAAAAGCAGGGGGGTCCTGGTTCTCCAATCAGGGACAGGGTCGTCCCTCTGTGATGACCACTTCCTGGGAAGTGTGGCAAAAATCCATCCCAGAAGGCAACAGTCTCTAAAAATCCAACATGGATGAATCTGATTTTTGGAGGTTACATCTGGCTGAGCCCACCCACTGGTGTGGCTAAAAATCATAAACACACCCCTCTCCTGCCCTCTCCTAATCTAATCAAGGGGGCACCTAATTGTCTGGGGTTGCAGGATGTGGGGGTGTTGCTGGGTGCTCCAAATGTCCTTCTCTGCCTTTGAAGACCAGTTTGGCCGCCCTCCCCCTTCCTGCCTCACCATCTGCTGAGGGGAGATTCTCTCCCCCAAGCACATTCCTTTGTGTGAAGTCAGGCCACTTCACACCTCATCAAGGCAGCCTGGCAGAAGCTGCTGCAGGCTGGCCAATCAGAGCACAGCAGCAAAAACAATGCAGAGCTGAAATTGGCAACTTTTTAGGTAAAGTCTAAACTTTTTACCTGAACAAGTTATATTAAATCCAACAACTGGAAGTTGTGGGATTTATTACAACAATTAATTTGATACCAAATTCTTGGTATGTAACATTTAAGGAGACTTTAAAATTTAAAATAAAGTCTGCCCATTCTAGCCTATGAAGGCCATTTACTTCAATGAGGGAAAAACGAATTTGGCTGTTTTTACCTCACCAGGGTTTATAAATCTATTTTTATAAAGTCCCTGCTTATAGTTACATGGCACCCAGCCCTAGGGGCACATAGGGCACACCTTAGGGGTGACTTATATGTAAAAATAAGGTAGTTTAAGACTTTGGAAGTACCTTTAATTCCAAAGTCGAATTTGCTTATAACTTTAATTTAAAAGCAGCCAGCAAGGCAGGCTTGCTTTTAAAATGACACTGGGCACCTCAGCAGTGCACCTAGGTGTGCACTACCTATGCTGTGGTCCCTAAACCTACATGCCCTACCATATACTAGGGACTTATAGGTAGGTTAACTTAGCCAATTATAATTAGCCTAATTTGCATATCCATTTTACACAGAGCACAGGCCCTGGGACTGGTTAGCAGTACCCAGGGCACCATCAGAGTCAGGAAAACACCAGCATAAAGGGGAAAATGGGGGCAAAAAGTTAGGGGGCCTCTGCAATCAGCCCTGTTTTCTCACAAACAATATGCCCTAGGCTATAATTCCTCTGTAACAGTTCCAGTATGAGGCATTCATTTGGAAACATGGCATTCCTAGAGGTTTCTTTTATGCCTGCAAAGCTACAAATCCTGCTGAGTAAGAAAGTGGGGTGTAAAATAGCCAGTAATGGCGACCTTGCAAAAGTGTCAAATGCCGTATTTTTGGACAGGGAGTATATTGGTCGCCCTGCTTGAAAAGGGTGCAATGAGTGATTCAAGTATAGAAGTTGTATTTTACTGTGATTGATTACTCAGCAGTGTTTTTCAAGATTAGCAGAAATAAACTTTGGGCAAAATGGAGCTATATATTGGGATTGAGTGCACAACTCAAATTAATTTTGGGTTTGCACAGTGAGACCTAGGTTCAAGTACAAATTGTAACCAAATTTGCACTCATAGGATATACATTAGGAACAGATTAAAACAAAGATTTGTGTTTGCACCGACTCCCTTTCATGTATATATGGTAGTTCATCCTACGCACTTACCGACAGTGAGGTGTTTTCCATCTTAAATTTGCCAAGAAGAGGAAATTAGACCTCTTGTATGGCAATGGTTGATCATTACTAACCAATACCCACTTGGGTTGCCAAGACTATCGAGTAACTTTCAGTTATGGAACAAGCCACATTCTTAACATAAATCTAAAGAAGCCAAAAGTACAAATTTTTCAAGAAGTGTTGCAGCCTTAAGTGGAGCATTGACAATATCATGCTGGAGGCAGTGATTAATTATTAGGAATTCATAGCACCAGGAAATTTTCTTGGAATACCCAGCTAACCCGTCTTAAAATTCGACCTGCAGCAGTTTTGAAAGATCTGAACATGCTTCATATAAAATATGGTGGATTATCCATCAGACCTTCTCTAACAGCTATTGCTGGGATCTTAAAGTCTACTCTATTGTATTTTTTTGTTTTAATTTGCAAAAATCAACCACACATTTAGACATTGTATAGGGCAATGCTTTGTCTTTTGTTGTATTGTATTGACGCATTTATATAGCACATACTACCCTTAGGTGGGGTACTGAAGTGGTTGCCCACACTGGTTGCGTGCTACACCGTGCAGGGTGTTTGGCTGGGAGAGAAGTACCCTAATATCAAGCCTTTGTGGAGAAGTGTTTCCATGTTATGCATGATGACCACCGAAGTGCGGTTATCGTGTTATAGGATGGAGTATATCGTAGTGTGGTGAAAGACAGGCGTGTAAGAGATAGACACACAACTTACATATTGAGATATGGTGGTGGCATTAGTTACCCCTGTAGGTCCCTTTGTGGTATTTGTATTTATTATTATAAGAAAAGTTCAAACACGGTTTCTGTTTTGGTTGCTGTCACTGTGCTACAACGTTATGTGGGTGGACAGGTATTAGGGGCAGGGAATAGTGTGGCATTGATCTGCCCAGAGGGACTGTGACTGTGTCCTCCTATGTGGTTAAGGTGCCAGGGAGAGAAGTGAAGGTCAGAGTGGGACCTGCATTGTCAGACTAAACTAGAGTCCCTCTTTTGGGTAGCATTGTTTGGCAGATCGTTCTGTAAAATGCCTACGTTGCAGTCTGCCTGTGGAGTTAATGTACGGTCGTTAGTGGTATTGTATTGTAGAATTTGAAGCCAATGCCATAGCCACTGGTGGGGGGAGGGAGGAATGGAGTGGCAGCCCATAAGAATTCTTTGCCCACCCCCACAAACGACTGAAGCACCTGCCACAGCATAGAGGTGCGGGAGTTCAGAAAGTGAATGAGCAATAAAAATGCATTTAAATTTGGTTTTATCGTGTTAACTTTTCTGTCTGTTCCAGACAGGTTAAATAAATGTCAGACTCTCTTTTCACAAATTGATGCTTGTTCTTTTATTATGGAGATGTTGTTTACTTTTTTTCCTTTTACTGCAAAGTGAAGATTTTGTAAAATGAGCTATATGACAATCTCTCTGTGGTACAGAGAGCAGAGGATGCCTAAAATCTGCAGCAATATTGACTAAATTATGTGGCAAGAAAACACTGAGGTGCGGATATTTTGTTAAGAGATGCAGCGTGTAGCAATGTGGTGGAGGATGCGGTCTGAGAAAGATAGACGCGCAATTTATGTTTTTTCAATAGGCTGGCAGCTTTGAAATAAATACCATTATGGTATTTCTTCTGATTATAGTCTGCTTAGCTGGTTACTGCACTGTGTTCAGAAATCCAATCCAATCAGAAATTTTGTGGAAGATTTACTTACATTTCGCACAACGGAATGTAGCACAGTAAATAGCAGAAATGTGACATTTTTACAAAATTGTGGCTGATTTCTGCTGTCTCCTAGCATTGGTGCACTGTGTGCTGCCCAGCGCCACTGCAGGCACCCTTGTGCCATGGTGAAATGGAGCCCACATTACAGGCAGGATTGCTTTTGTGCAGGAAGTGACAACATCCTGCACAAAAACAATCCATAGTCATATTCCTCTTTCTTTGTGTGCTTCTTTTGAGGGAAACACTGGGATAGCTCACAGGCCATTCAGTGTACTTTAGTCCAATATCATTTTTCAATGTCAGTATATCAGCCAATAGCCCATCCCAGATAGCTCCATCACCCTTAAGCCCATCTCAGCCACCCCTCAACTTCTCCCCCCTTGTACAGTGCAGTGCTACTCAATTCAACAATAGTCAGCTGTAGGTCCTGCCCCCCTTACTGCATAGTCAATATGTCCATTGGGTGATTGTTCCCAGTCCAAGCAACCTCCATACCCCTCTTTCCTGCCTCACCCCTATGTGGATCTGGTCAGTGAGTTTGCAAGGGGAGAGAACAGTTACATGAGTTCCTCAACCAGGGTCGCTCACCCCCTGGCCCCATCAGATGGGCATCCCCGCCTCTGAGCCTCGAAGTTCAACATTTCCCCTTATTAATCCACCCATTTCAGGAGTTCCTTGTGCAATGCTAGCACCTGTGGGCCCCGAGGAGACTTCCAGTTGCGGGTTATTTCTCGTTTGGCTATTATGAATCCCAAGTCCTTAAATTTACTGGTTGTTTTAGTTTTGGAGGTATGTGGGGATTCACTTAAGAGGAACTTCTCTTTTTACTAGTATTGAGAGGGAGTCCACTATCTCCTACCAGTAGTGAAGAAGTTGAGGACAACTTTAGAACATATGAAAAAGGCCTGCCCCCTCTTCATGACATCTAGGACATTTGATCTCATTCACCTTGAGCATCTTGTTCAGCCTGTGAGGGGTCAGATATGCTCAATGTAAAATGTAAAAGTTTATTAATTTAGACCTGGCATTGTCGGAGACTTTGGGTATGTGCTCCAGCACTGTGTCCCATCCCTCATCTGTAAAGGGGTTGCCAATATCTGCTTCCCATTTTTGACGCATGTCTGTTATGGGCTGTATCAGGTCATGATGTATCTTACGGTATAGGCCTGTGACTGCCCACCGCCATCGCTATGTACGTGCAGCTTGAGTGGGTGGGAGGTTTCCCCCGCCTCCCCAATGTTGCCTTATGGTTGTCACTAGGGCCCTGTGTGTCAGGAAATATTGGGGGATTAGCTCAAACTCAGTCTGCAGGTCGTTGTAGGAGAGCAATGTCCCATCTCTGAACAAGTCCCACACCCTGTGCTCTCTTGCATCCCTGAGTTGATGCACTCCTTGCCAATGATTATCGTGGATGAGGGATGTTAAGTAATCATGTGGGAGCTCAGCAGAATAAGGGTGTCTGGTTCCAGTTCTTTGCAGGCATCTACACCAGTTGTATGCCACCACCTCTTGCTCCCTCGCAATCCATGGTTCCGGGTTTCTCAATCCCAGAAGGAACTGAACTAGCCCAGACCCATCCGGTGTTCCAATTTGCCTGTCCTTAGGCGGGGTCTGCCGGTTCCTCATCCACTGCGTGAAATATTGCAGGTGCGCCGCAATATAGTAGGCTTCGAAATTCCGTGCTGCCAGCCCACCCATAATGGTGGGTCATTGCAAAGTGGAAAGTGCCACACACTGAAGACCCGATCCCCATACAAATGATAGAGTCATGGAGTCTATTTCCCGAAAAATGGCTCGAGGGATTTTAATAGGTAAGGTGGTTAAGTAATAGAGTAATTGAGGCAGTACAATCATCTTCAACAGTGCCACTCTGCCCATCACTGATAATGGGAGTGTGCCCCAAAAGTCCATGGCCCGCCTCAGGGAGCCTTTTGTCCGTACAATGGTGCCCTCCACCACATTGGAGATGGCGTGATAAACTCTCACTCCTAGATATGTAATGCAATGTGGTTCCCAGTGTAATGAACCCAACTTTATGGTTGGAGGGGTGTCTCGGCAAACCAAGAACAGGCTGCTTTTCTCCCAGTTAACCCAGAGGCCCGATATGTCACCAAACATTTGTATCAGCCATTGGGCCCCAGCCAAGTCTTCCCCACTGTCTCGTAAGAACAGCAGTAGGTCATCTGCATAGATCCCTATATGCTGACATTCAGCTAGCACTGTAGGGCCTCTATAATCGTTCCCTTGGCAGGCCCGGAGCGCTATGGGATCCATTGCTACGGCGAACAGCAATGAAGAGAGGGGGCACCCCAGATGGGTGCCTCCTTCTTTCTCATTTCTTGGAGAAATATGCTTACCAGTCTTAACTCTAGCCCTTGAGGCCGCATAAAGAAGTTTGACCCAGTTTAAGAACCCATTACCTAGGCGGATACTAGTAATCACCTCGGTCACAAAATTCGATTCCAGGCTGTCAAAAGCTTTTTCAATATCTACTGATAAAACTGCGTCTCACAGAGCTTTTTCTAGCATTAACATCAGTCAACGGATGTTCAGTGCTGTGTTGCGGCCCAAAATGAAGCCCGATTGATCTTTATGTATCAGCCGAGGTATATAAGAGTCTGGCAGCAAGTATTCTGCTAAGAATTTTGTAGTCTGCATTCAGGATTGACAGAGGGCGATAGGCCTTCATGTCATGGGGTTGTTTCCCAGGTTCCAGTAGTGGAACCATTAGTACTAATTTAGTTGCCAATTGCTCTGTGAAAGCGACGTAAAACTAAATCGGGAGGCCATCAGTGCCTGGGGTTTTCCTGCGTGCCATATGTTTTATGGCTGCCCTCACTTCTGTCAACGTAATGTCCCCTCCCAACAATTCTGCCTCCTCTTGTGATATTCTAGGAAACTTAAGCGGAGCAAGGAAGGCCTTAATGTCAGCTGGGGATACTTGGGATTTGTTATTGTACAACCTAGCATAGTAGTCATGGAAGGCTCCATTGACATCAGCTTATGTATGCAATGATAGTCCAAAGTCTGTTCGGATCTCCACGATTGGAGTGCCTCTAATACTGGGTGAAGCCAACCAGGCTAGGAACCTCCCCGCCTTATCCCTAAACGCATGGGCTGTTATCATATAGTTTGGCTAGTCATGACAGAGTAGTCGCTCGACTAGTTCCGCTAATTTCTCTTAAGCCCTCAGTAAAGACTCATTTTCGGCCCAACCCCCGCAAGCGCCATCTCGGGTATGTTTCAGCACTACTTCACCAGTCTGAATTTCCCGAAGGAGGGTTTTACATACTCCTGCCGATTCAGCTCTAAAGCGGCCCCACAGGACTGTCTTAAAAGCAGCACACTCCGTAACTCTGGAGTTGGTAGACTCCCTGTTTCCCTGGAAATATTGAGAGACGCATGTGCCTATTTGTCCCCCTAAATGGGGGGTCCATCAAGGCTTCCGGTCCAAGCCTCCATGTAGGTATGGGGGTAGAGTCTGCTCCTCAACTCAGGTGCAGGAAGATCGGGTTATGATCTGAAATAGCCCTGGTAAGATACTCTATGTTGTGTATTTTCTGGTGCAGAGGCGGCGTGCCCAGAAATGTATCTAACCGCACATGCAAATTATAAATGAGAGAATAGTATGAGTAGTCCCTATCCTGTGGGTGTAAGGTGCGCCAGGTGTCGAATAACTTCTAATCCTCCCCCAGGACATGAACGCTTGAGCAAGCTTGCACATCGGGGAATCAACCAGCGGGGGTGAGACCTATCCAGGACCGGGTCGCCTATTAGGTGCATAAATGTTAATGAACGTTATATCTTTCCCATCCATGTGACCTCTGAGAGCCACGAAGCATCCCTCAGGGTATACCCTGTGGTCAGTGCATTGGAACGAACCCCAGGCTTGACCCACATGAGCACCCCCGGCATAGGCGGAGTAAGTCGTATAGTACAGGTGACCTCTCCACCGTTGCCGTAATGCTAGTCACTCTTTCTGAAGGATGTACATTTCCTACAGTAGGTCCAGCTGGGCCCCTCTGCAGGACAAATAGGAAAACACCATTTAAAGTTTTGATAAGGAATGGATCCCCGTCACATTCCAGGAGATTATGTTATAGCATGTGGGGGTGGGCATAGTGTGTTGTAAGACCAAGGGTTGACTCTCAGCCTGCTCATTATTATCTGAGCGAGGTATGGCTGGGACCAGGCATATGTGACCTTTAGCAGATAAGCACCCATCACTTTATGTTCTGCACAATCCCTTAGCAACCAAAACATCAACAGAACAACCCAACTCCCCTCCCCAGGATTGGTTAGTAAACCCTCCCTGTCCAAACTAAAGAAACATACACCATGTATATGGTTGAGGGGTGATTGAGGACCATGTGCCGGTGCAGCCCACTGAACCAATCATTAGGGTATTTAACTGGCCGTACAGGAGTATCATACTTTCAATCTTAGTGTCCTTTAGGCTTCAAAATGGGCCTCCCTTCTTTTTGGGCCCTGCTTCCTCCCCCCATACTGCAGAAGCGAAGAGATTGTCCCAAACTCTCCTGCCTCCGGTGGTTATCGGTTACTGCCCCCTCCAAGTCCTCCTTCAGTCTGTCCTCAGAGGAGGTCGCCTGCCGTATTGGGGAGTGACAACGGGGTGTTCCAACTCAGAATCTGATAGGTCTGAATGATTCGACTGTGTCTTGACATTACTTGAAGCAGTTCCATTGTCCTCACCCAGCTCTGCCGGGTTCCCACCCTGGAAGGCAGGGCTGGTCGCCACCTCCACCCCGAAGGCCACTATATCTTCAAGAGCTCCATGCCAGGCCTGTCTTGCGTCCTCGGGCCGAGGGGGGTCCCCCAGGGGTGCCCGCTTCTTTCCTTTTGAGCACTTGGTGCGTGGTGACTGAGAGTCTTGTGCCTCCGTGGGGGGCTTGTGCCGGTTGTGTTTCGATCCAGGACCAAACCTCCTACGGCGTATTGAAGAAGAGAGTGGCGCCTTGCGATACAACTCTGAGTCTGGCCAGGAAGATCATAGCATAGGATACTCCCATTTGTCTCAACTTCCGCTTTGCAGCTAGGAACGTGTTTCTCCGATTTTGGACTTCTTTAGAATAATCAGGGAACATCATAATTTTGCTATTGTTCATTATTATTTCTCCTTTCTTCCGAGCTTAGGCCAGTATGGTGTCCCTGTCTTTATAATGTAGGAGCCTCGCTATTACCACTCTAGGTGGGGCCTTGGGACTTGGCGGGCGGGGAGGAACCATGTGGGCCCTCTGAAGAGCAAAAAACGCAGAAAGGCCAGTTGGTGCAAGTTCCTCCCTTATCCAGGTTTCTAGGAAAACAAGCATGTCCCATCCCTCTGACTTTTCAGGAATTCCCAGTATTCATATATTGTTCCTTCTGGAACGATTCTCTGCATCTTCGGCTCGCTGCTCAAATGCTCCGACTTTGTCTTCCAGCGTCGGCAGATGTGATTGCGTTACCGTTATAGTGGTTGGGACCTCCGCAAATTCTCTTTCCACTGTGCTAACCCTCTTGGCCAACCGTCAGTGGTCATCTTTCAACAGGCCAAACTCAGCTCCAAGGGTGTCGATCTTTGTTTCTAGCGCTTCGTGGGTGGCCATTATCACCTGCAGGATGTCACCAAGTGTCGGGCCCCCCAGGTCTGATGGGAGGTCGTCCACCATCACCCGCGTGCTAGGCCTCAGCAGCGGCTCAGTGTGATCCATTTCTGCTTCTCTCTTCTTACACAATTTCCCCATGGCAGTGAGGATCCGGTCCAGTCAGAGCTCCCTTTATAATTCTCGTTCAGTGGTTCTTTCCCATCTGGATTTGCCGGGTCCGATAATGATGCAATGTCCCAGCAGCCCGATCGTCGCTCCCTCTTTTGATCATCCGTTAATGCGCTATCACCATTCAAACATCTGGTTCCTTTGTTGTCTGCCCCCACCGTGAAGACTCGGGTCCCGCAGAGCGGCCACTGGTCCCAATTGCAACCTCCACGGGCACCCAGCGCCTCCAAGATCACAGTGTCTGCTTCAGCAGTGCCCCCCCCCTGCCACAGGGCCCCATGTTGATATGTCCTCAACCCAGAGAGGGGTGCCTCCAGAGTCTTCCAAGGCTGTGACCCCCGCTGCCTCCTCCCCATCAATTGCTCATCGCCTCAACCTTCAGGTTCCATCCAGGGCTGCGCCTGCCCTCCCGGGGGAAGGGAATGAGGGGGGAGGACATGCAGGGTGCCAGTAGCTCTCACTCCTCACCAGATTGACCTGCAGAGCCCCAGTGGGGAGGGGAAGGATACACCGTGGATCCGCACCTCGTGCTTACCCAAGACTCACCCACAGTCCTGTGTCATTGGCTGGCCCCCGCCTCGAAGCCTCTGCCGAGTGCCGCTCCTCGCCGGGCCCCTGGTCCTGTAGTCCTCTGGTGGGCAGACCGGGATCGGGGCCACCCAGGCACTGCCAGTGCCCCCTCCAGGCAATCAGAGAGGGGCTGGAGGAGTACTCAGCGCCATGCACCAGCAGGCTGTGCTAGGCCTCCCTAGACCTCCAGGCTATCAGCGCCCGCTCCCCCGAATGTCCGTGGCGCAGTCAGATCTTCCTTGCCGCCGGTAGATTCCCTCATTGGTCTGGCGGCCCAACTGCTTGCCCTCTAGAGGCGGTCATCGCCAGCCCCGTGGTCCACCCCAGCCACTCCACTCACCCGGCCGGGTCCCAGGCACCCCAGGCCTCCCGCATCGCGCCGGGGCCTTTCCTGCCCTCACAGCAGGCTGCACTATTCCCTGGCACGCAGCCGCTGATTATCTCTGCCCCAGTCGTGGACCGAAGTGCACCAGCGGGTCAATTATCATCGGGGATCCGCCGAAGCATTGCGCCACTCCAATGCAGGCACCAACAGGATTTCTTCGATTAGTTTGCGGGCCGCGGCAGAGCAGCGTTTTACACATCTGCTCTCTCTGCCATCTTGGCCATGCCCCCCAACATTTCTCCTTGCTATGCCTCACTGGGGGAGACATACCATTTTGACACATTCCCAAATTACTAGCTTCATTTAATCTGGAAATGCACCAGATTCCATAGGTGTATGTATGAGAACGCCCATGCTCCACCCATGGGAGGCCTTCCCAATGCTAGATAACTCAAGGCAGCAATATAGGCGGCCTTGCGTTACTTTGTATTTATTAAACTACACAAAACCACACATGGTGGGTTTCCATTGCTTAGTAAACAATTTTGCACATGTTAGCACTGTCTGGGCAAAGGTTTCACTTTATTAGCACTATTTCCACTTCTAAATACTGCTCGCTGTAAGTAATTGAAAAGTGACCAGTCAACCTTTGTGAAGGACCTTCCACTGCACGGCAGCACATGTTGCAACATTTTTAGTAACTTTTGAGCTATTTGAGGTAAAAACAAAATGTGATTTTTTGCTAACATTTTCGAACTATGGCGCAGATGAAAGATTGTGTGGCAAATGAGGTGGATGCATTATTATGTGGTAAACATTGCAGCTGTGGAATCACATAGAGGCATAGGCAAGGACAGACTGGCCGCACCATTGGGCATTTCCCTGGGAGGCTAGAAGGGTGGGGGGGGCGTTTTTGTTACCCAGGGGACGGTTTTATAGCAGTGCAGCAGTTTTAAAAGGCCTGCAGAGTTCCTTGTATATCCAACATTTTCCAAGCAAAAATGAAAGTGACAAGATATAACTCTGGTGATTAATGTACCTGCTGGAAAGAGGCAGAAGTTTTTTCAAGTGGCAGTTTTGACTCATCTAAGGTAGTGCAGAGGGTTAATAGGCCTGCTTCTAAGAAAGCATACCATGCAGATTACATAGCAGTATTTTATGTGCATAGCTCAGTGGGATACTGCTTTTGTCATAGAAATCCTTTTGTCACTATGCAGTTCATAAGTTGCAATCATAATTTTAACACAGTGGGCTATGAACTGCCAGCAAAGAGCTGCATGCAAACTGCATGGTACAGATTATAAAGTTATGTTTTTTCACAGGCTTTGGTTATCCTAAGTTTGCTAAAAAGGTTTTGTTTCCGTAGAAATGAATTGTTATTAGTAAAGTCAAACCTAACCACTGTGTTATGTTCTGAATCCTGAGTTTATGATTCCCCAGATCATGCACTCTTAAAAAATGCCTACCAGTATGGATGACATTTGAATCCTGCACCTTGTAATCCCTTTTGTTTTATATAACATTTTCTATATACCGATCTATGCATGTGTGATTCACTGTGTCTGTATGCATGTGTGTTGTAAAGTGCTCCAACACTCATAGCTGGTAAGAGAGGCACTATAAAACAAATGGAAAACATGTTAGAGAGTGATTATGGAGAGATGAGAGGCACTGGTAGAGGGTGGTGGGGAGGGAATCATTGGAGAGCCCCAACAAAGATTGCCACATCCTGGTGTTCTGTAAGATCTTCATTTACTATGCTTTAAAATCGAATACAATTGAATATGTAATGAAAAATGTGATGTAGAATGCACTGCTTTTGCCATTTTGTTTCTAAATTTTCCTGGGGGGCAGAACCCCGCCCCCATCCAAACCCCATTGTAGTGATCAGGCTCACTGGGTATGCACCCTGCGGGGGGATCTGACAAAATTTGTCAGGGCCACTTTGGGTTTCCGGTCCAGCCATGGACATAGGTCATCTCTCCTTAAATTACCTGCCTACCAATTATAGTTCACTGGTTGGGTTACTTCCAATCTGTGGATCTTGAGCTGTGATTGAGTTTGAGGGTGCAACTGTCTTTCCAGGTTCTGCTGCAGGGATGTGTGGTGGTGTAGTTTTAATGTAAATAGCCATGTTTTCAACTGTCTTCTGAAGTTTATAGGCACCTCAGTGCTTCGAATGCTGGCTGGTACAGTATTCCAGAGATTGGTCGCTTGTACTGAGAAAGCAGTGCCTCCTGCGGATTTCTTGTGTTAAGGTGGTATAATAAGTAGTGCACGCCTGGAGTGTAGTGTCCTGATTTATTAGAATTGCTTGAATTTAGCTTGTAAGTATAGTGGTCATTTTCCTTGGAAGCTCTGTGAACAATACAAAGTTCCGTCAACATTACCTTTCTTGCTATAGATAAGCAGTGGAGTGATTGCAAGACTGCAGTCATGTGTTCCGTTTGGTGAAGGCAGAGAAGAAATATTGCAGTAGTATTTTGGATGAGTGTTATTGTGCGTGTTATGAACGTTGATATGCCAAGGTATAGGCTGTTAGAGTAATCAAGGATGGATATTACGAGTGTGAGGTTAGCTTGCAGTTTCTGTTGGTACCCAAGGAATGGGAGGCTGCAACGCAGTGGTTTCATTGTGTAGAAGGCACTCTGTTTTACCTTGTTAACATGTGGTATAAAATATGGGAGTGAATGCATGGTAATCCTTAGGCTTCTGACTTTTCTTAATATTGTTGGAGGCTCCTCATGTTCCTTAAGACATATGGCAGTAGGTTGGTTGTTTTTCACTGTCCACGGGTCATAAGCTCCGTCTTGGTGGTGTTTGGCTTTAGATGGTTATTCATCACCCAAGTGTTTATGGCCTGAAGGCAGTCATCAAGTTTTAAATTGTAGAGATCTTTCAGACCATCCATTTCTACAAATAATTTGTGTGCCATCCTCATAGTTATAACAGGTGACGTTGAATTATTTAACCAGTTTGGGTAGAGGGGATATGATGGACCTCTGTGGGATACCGCAGTGTTCTATGTGAGGAGCTGACAGGAAACCCAAACCTACCAGTCATTCAGAAGCAATGTAAAATAAGGAAGCTCTTCCAATATGGCTTGGTGTTTTGATTAGTCTATATTGTGCTGAGGAAGAGTTATCATTATCAGTAAGATAAGATTTATATTTGACTCACTACTACTCCAGTCTACTCTGGCCTGTTGTGAAATATAGCCTGGTGAGATTAGGTATCTGCTCTACAGATTATTTTGTTTGCAGGAGCCATAGAACCTGTTAGGTTAATGTGCCTGAGGCAGAGGGGTGCCAATACCCTCACTAGCACTAGTGTGAATCTCAAATGACCCAATATAGCCTGCCATGTCACAAAGAGCTACTATAAATGACTATCTTTCAAATATGGTTTAATATCTAAATAACCCTGCTAGAATCAACACAGTGATGATTCATCTCCTTGACCCAAGAAACATGGAAACCATAATCAGGGCATTTGAAGCTGAAAGCATGTGTATTATAATTGACCTCTCGAGACATCTCTGCAGAACACTGACTAACATTTTCCGATCTTTGTATAATCTAATTTAAGATCTGTGTAGTTTGAATCTGGTTTTTGAACGTTATTGACTCCTTTGAAATTCTGCTTTATCTTTATTTAGTTTATGGACGTAGCAGATACATTGCTGTCATGAGCTCCATGTAATTAATGTACTACATGCAAAATATTTAATGAACATTTTGGGTAGTGATTTTATTGGCAGAAATGTGGGAACGCAGGGTGGTAGGAATTGTATGAATTCTCACAGATTCCTGAATTTTCCATCACAGAAATATGAGGAAAATCTGTGATTTAGCCAAAGTTTGTAGTTTGCTGGCCATTCTGAGTCAGAATCCACGCAAACTACACAACCCCTCTATGGTCCTTGTTTTCAAAAATGTTTGCACCTGAAAGGTTTCTCTGGGTGCTGCAGAGTCCTGCCAGAATTGGTCAATTTGCATGGCAAAATCTTGATCTTTCTTTGTGTCTTAGAGGCCTTAGGGAGCCTTTCATTCCACGGATGATAGCTCAGTCACACAAGTTGGGTTCTATTGTTATCAGGAGAAGTGTAGGAAGAGTAGGTGATCAGACACTTATGGATCTTAGCAAATTCCATTAAAGCTACCTGCTTTCACTTTCGTTTAGCTGTGTAACGTCAGTGAACAAAGCGTGCTGCGAATTACAGCAAAACAAAAATCGTGCTTGGAACTCGTGATAAGTAGTTCCCTCACAGACCAACTTTGATTTTGGAAAAGAAAATGTTTCTGCTGTTTCTACCAGAAACATTTTCATTTTCTGCACTGTGGATGACCAATTGGAGTCCACCGCGCTATGGAGGTAATGTAGTGCACGTCAACAGGTCGTCTGCCCGGAAGCAGTTAAAACCCCCCAAATTCATGCAGCTTGATGTCCTGCCCAACAAGAATTGATGACAAGCTATGGGAACCTGATAGCCACATTGCATTAACTTCTTTGTTCTGTGATCAAGGGGGACTTTTCCAGTTGGAGAAAGCCCCCATGATGGCAGGCTTTTGGGTCTGAGAAACAGTGAAAAGCACAGTGGTCAAAGAAAGCTGGCAGGTACTGCTAATAGCCATGCACAGCCAAGAGAAAGTCTCAGTTGCCATGCATAGTCTATAGAGAAGAGGGCTAGAGAGAGATCAAAAAATGTTGGGAAGTTCAAAGAAGATAGAGAGGAGAAGACCTAGAAAAAGAAGAGATTAAGAGAAAGAAAGGAGTGTAACAGAAAAAGCAAGACAGAGCAGGAGAGATAGGAATAGGAAGATAGATGCAGCAGGAAACAAAAAGGAATAGTGGGGAAAAGGTTGAGAGCGGCAGTGGGGACAGAGATTGGGAGTGAATAAAGAAAGTAAGAGAGAGCATAAAGGAGTGGAATGATAGCTAGGTACAATAGAAAAATGGTGATTGGCAATTTTAAGTGGAATTGATAGCTTATCATGTTTTGATGAATACACCTGGCCCAATGTGATTTTAAAATACAATTTTCTAAAAGACATCTTAGTGTAAGTTTCACAAATCGCCTTGCATAGTGGTATTTAAAATTCTAATACGGTCTAACACTGGCACCCCTTTGTTATTTGTTACTATATTCTCTTCGTGAGAAGTGCTGATGCCTTGCCTTTTAATGCATAACAGCCATGTCTACATTTGCTGGTGTAGTCGCTGAAAAGTACTACTTACTTGCTGAGAAGGTAGAGTTCTATTAAGGAGGGGATTTGGTTTTCAAGTGGACACTTAATTATGGCAACCTCCTAACTGTTTCATAACATAAAGCTTGACTTTTATCTACACCTGTAGTAATGGCAAACAAAGCCTCTGCATGCAAATATTTTAGATTTCTAGTATACATGGCATGGTTCCATGCTTTCTACATTTACCGCTCAGGAAAGTCATTCTTGTTCAAGCAATCTTAGCTGCATATTGGGTGCCACCTTTAGGGTCCTATTCAAGAAGTATACTGCATGTGAAGGAGTAGTGAATGTCATTGGAAGTGGAGGACTTTGCAGCATAAACATGAGAGGTACTATGCAAGCACCATGAAAGAGAATGGTTATTACAGAGCAGGAGCCTAGATACAAACTGTGAAACACCATGCAGAACAATAGAGGTAGAGCAGTTTCTAGTGACCTCAGCAAGGCCTCAAATGGACCAGTAACAGGATCACACTCACCTGTTTTGCAGGTCGATGTCTAATGAAGGTCTTTTTTGCACAACACCTTTCGTACAGTCTGCATGTAACTTCGAGGGGTATATGACAATGTCACAGCCTGCTACAAGTCCATGCGTTTTTTATTGGTGCTTTTGATGAAATGCAAATTGAACTATCCATCTTATTTCATAACCTTAAAGTGAAATTAATTTGGGGACCTTCCCAAGTTCCCCTGTAAAATGGCATCTAAATTCTATTTAGTTTTGCCATTGTTGCTTCCCTAAAATTTTTAAAACACACTGCTCACTACTAAATTCCCAATATGTTCTTGATGGATAACCTCCAAGCTCTCTGTAAATTTATTTTAAATTAGTGGCAAATGAAATTAAAACTTCACTTACAAAAGTAGATCGGTTATAGGAAACACCACACTTTATGTAGCAGATAAAGTTTCCTAACTTTACTTGATGTGAAGTTTATCCTTTCGATCATTCCAGGTGAGATGATTTCCTGATGCAGGATGTCCCGGGTAAGTCATCCTACAGCAAAAGTAAACAGGAGACAGTACAGTGATTTTACTAGCAAGAAACAATAGAAATTCACTGAAAAAACAAAAAAAAAACAAAGGGATACTTGAGATAACTCTTAACAGGTGGCTTACTATGGTTTTGTACGTTTAAAATGCGAGCCTCAATATAACTCCCTCTAACCTTTGTTTTTTTTAGTGAATTTCTATGGGTTTTTTTTAAATTCTATTTCCTCTCTATAACATCCCTGAAACCTTTGTTTTTTTCAGTGAAAAAAAAATATATATATATATATCTTTCAGATATGTAGATGTGGAGTTAGGAATAGTAAGTCTATACGTCCCTACATGCACTTACCTTTCAATATTCTGTCCTCAATATTCTTGTATTATGGTATTCTGGGGCTCGTTTTATAGGAGTACAACCAGTATTCGAGAAGTAATGCACCTGTAGAGCACAGTTTTAATGTTTGGTCATAGATGAGGGCTATGCCCTCTAAAAATATACTTCTGGCTATGAGATTGTTTGAAGCGCTTATTGCCCCTTTGTGGGGTGCTGTTGAGCTTACCCACATGGATAGCATGCTACACCATGTTATTGAATGGTTTGAAGAGTGTTGTCTTTGCTTTGAGCCTATGCGAAAAGTGTTTGTATGTCATGAGTGATGACCACAAAGGTGCGGTTATTATATTATGGGACATGATGTTTAGTGCATGATAGATGAGGAAGTGTGAGAGATAGGCATGCATTGTTTATAGTGTTAGGTGCTCAAAAAACAACAGAGGAAAGAGATTTAGCGGCTAGCTAAGGTAGCAGTCTCCCTATTGTACGTAGCAAAAACATATAATTACCTTGGGTGTCAAAAATATGATACTGAGAATCACTAGGAAAATTGAATTGGTATGGCAACCATTAAAAAGAAACTGGCATATGCCTGGTTAGTCACGAAAAAATTGGAAAACTCCTCACACCCCAACCTAGGTGGCATGCTTCAACATAGGGTTGTCTACATCTTCCTGACAGTTTGGTAGGGGGGCAGAAGGGCTCAATGAATCTAATTAAGAGCACTTTGGTGGTCGTTTTGTGTCTCATCTGTTGGTGAGGCCAGTGGTGATCAGTGTGTAAATAAAAATCCCTGTAGTGGTACCTGATGTTATACGTTTTATTCTGGGGTCACACCCTGTGAGATAATAAATATAATGGAGGATTCAAAGGACTGTCATTGTTCCCATATACTCCAAGGGCGGCATGTTTCAGCCATCTCACTGGACCCTCATAGGTTTGCGACCTTCCTCAGTACTCTGAGACTCTCACACTCATAAATCCAAGAGTTCTCTCTAAAGTATTCAGACATAGCACTCCATATGGATGTAACACCATCAGGAAAAGCTAGTACCAACACTACAGGTTAACAATACCACATTGAGATCGGGACAAAGGAATACCACCTGCAACAAATTAAATTATATTCATAGACTAACGCTAAAATCAGCAGCATCATTGATTAATCTATCATTGCATATTTTAGTGCTACTTCCATTAGAATATTTTCCTGTTAGTAGTTTCATAATTTGTTTCTGTGTCTTTATTGGCTGTTGGTTTGTTGATTTGCAAGTTAGGTTATGAAATAAAAATAAAAATTAACTGAATTGAGCATACCTTAAAGCTCGAGGAAAACAATTTGTGTTAAGCATACTTTCCTATCCACTACCAGAAATTGTGTTTTAAAAACTAATTTTCCCCATTTAATTCCTGCTCCCAGTTTTTCCATTTCTTCACCGCTGGTGCTGGGGGACACATGCACTCTACACACCATTTTTTTTTTACCCTTTTTAAAGCATACATGGAGAACCAACTGTTGCAACCCTAGCTTTCTTACACATCATTCTAATTTCCTTTTAGTGTGCTGCTCACCGTGCCCCCTTCCTCGCACTTGTGTACGTCCAACGAGTTTACCATTCCTAGCAGGTTGATGTATTCAGCACTGGCTCTCCCGTCCAGTTTTATGTTTTCAGCTCAGTGTTCCTTTTGTCCTTCTGCTGGAGAGCAACACTTCTCATTAACTGTTTGTCCGCTTCCTTGTCTGCTGATTATGACGTGGCATTTCTGCTTCCAATAGATAGACAGGATTTTCACAAGCTGAAACTGAAGAAAAAATAAATATCTCTACTGTAGGAGCAGGGTGGAAGTACTACTTACTGAATAGTGCGACCCATGAGCATGAAGGTTCTACTCCAAATCCGCTCACACTAGGGGCCAGATGTACTATGCATTTTACCAGTCGCAAATGGCTCATCGGGCCCCACTATCAGTGGGGGTAATCAGCCACTTTGTGTTGGCTCTGGTCACTACCCTTTGACATCTAAGTGTGAGCCCTTCACAACCTCCTACCCAGGAAGACCCATCAGTATATAGATGAATGCAGATGTAGCTGAGCATCCTTTGGTGTGGGTGTTTGAAGGAAATGCACAAGTCTAACTGTCACCTAACCCCAGCCAGATGTGTATTGGAGATAGGCAGCAGACACACAAAGCAGTGAGGGCAGAGAAATGTCTGATTTCTAAAAGTGGCATTTCTAAAACAGTAATGATAAATCCAACTTTACCAGTAAAGAGGATTTACTGTTATCATTCCATGGTACTAAACATGATGCAGCTACTCCTTTCAGATTAGGAATTACAGTTTAAAGATATTATATGAAATTCCCAACACTGACCTATGAGAGGGGCAAGCTTCGCAGTAATGAAAAATGACTTTAGGAGTTTTTTATTACTAGGACATGTAAAACTTAAAGGTACATGTCCTGCCTTTTGCTTACATGGCACCCTGCCCTTTGGGCTACCTAGGGCCTACCTTAGGTGGGTAAGAAAAGAGGAGTTCTGGGCTAAGAATATCCTCTGTGGCGTCCCTCAAAGCTCATCCCTCAGCTCCACCTTGTTCAGCACTGACATGATGCCTCTGACCAACATCATCAGAACCCATGGCCTTAACATCATATGCTATACATATGACGCCCAACTCATCCTCTCACTCTCAGAAGGCCCCTCTACCACTAGGACAAACTTCTACAACTAAATGACGAGCGTCCCCAACTGGAAGAAAATCAACAGTCTGAAACACAACACAGACACAACAGAAGTGCTGATCTTTGGGAGCAACACTTCCCCATGAAATGGCTCTTGGTGGTCCTCTGAATTCGGACCTACACCAACACTGGCAAAATATGCCTGAAACCTTGGCATCGTCCTGGACTGCAAACTCACCATAAAATGCCAGATCATCGCAGTCTGCTCTGCTTGCTTCCAAAGCCTCTGCATGCTTCAAAAGATTTTCAAATGGCTCCTCATCAACACAAGGAATACCATCATGCAGGCCCTAGTCACCAGTCGGCTGGACTACAGCAACGCATTCTATGCAGGAATCACCACCCAGCTTCTGAAGAGACTCCAGATATTCCAGAACTCAGCTCCTTGACCTCCACTGGTCCCCCCATTCAGAAAAGATGCCAATTCAAGATGCTGATACATGCCTACAAGGCCCTCAATGAACAAGAACCAGCATACATCAACCACCACCTGAACTTCCACCAACCCTCCAGAGACCTGCACTCCACCTCGCTCACCCTTACAAACACCCCCCACATCTGCCAAAGCTACAGTGGAGGAAGCTTATTCTCCTACCTTACCACCAAGTCCTCGAACGACTTTCCCCTCCACTTCCAAATATTATTGTTGCTCCCAGAATTCAGAAAGGTACTTAAGACCTGACTTTTCGGCTGATGCCAGCAAGACCTAGAACCTGGATACTCTTGAGGGTGATTAACCGCGCTCAACAAATCCAGATTGATTGATTCATTAGTTCATTGATGATAGTTTTCAAGTTTGTATAATTAATCTGGGGGTAAGTAGCTATACCTCAAATTCTTTACTACTATGGCCTCATTATGTGGGACTAGGCAAATGTTTTTTTCTCCATAGAGGATACTGCTATTCAAGCTGCTCAACTTTACCCAAATATTGGACAGAAATGCTTTACTGTGCAAAAGCAGTCCATTGATTGTGATTATAGGGCTACCCAGGAGTGACTGTTCTTGTGTGATGTTCCAGGTGAACATGGCCGATGATGTCAGTTCCAGTTTCTACAAACTATAAGACTGGGAAATGAGTAGCTATCACACAGGGAATACATATATACATCTCTGGACTCATAAGTGTGCTGCCTACAGGCAACAGCAGTTTTTCTGTGTTAACATGTAACAACTCTGCTCATTCACTAATGAAGGCTTTCCAGGCCCTGATATCTGCTCTGGATGATGGCTCAGGCAGTGCAACTTTACTAGACATTATTGAAGAATAGCTGTAGTTTCTGTCTGATAGTACTATGGTTTCTATGATGGCTTCTTCTTTGGAGCTGGTTTTGCGGTTGCAGCTATAGGAATTTTTGGCTTAGATCTTGCAGAAACTAGTATGAGGAGAGATTCCATGTCTGACTCAACACAACCTTCTGCTCCTGCTCCTGTGAATCCTCTGTCTTCCTATTAAGTTCAAGCCCCTCCTCTGAACTAGGTCAGGGGTAGGCTAAGTTCTTTCTCCAATACATAGGGGGTCATTATGACCCTGGCGGTCACTAGACATGCACAGAGTGGCGGCAAGAGGGTGCCGGGGGCCCCATGGGAGCCCCTGCACTGCCCATGGACAGCGCCATCACGCTTTTTACTGCCGGATTTTTGGACAGTGAAAAGCACGATGGGTGCTGTCGCACCCAACGCACGTCAACATCGATTACGACCTGGCGTCAATGTTGTGGTGTGTTTCCGCCTGGGCCAGGGGGCGGACACGCTGTTTCCACCCGCCGGCCCAGAAGGAAACTCGTAATAGGTACCGTGGAGGGACGCCGCATATGCGGTCATCCTGATGCGGGACTTTGGCCGCTCGCCAAAATCAAAATAAGTGCCTTAGTATATGGAGCTCTTAAAAAGATGTAGCTCTGGGTCTATACTGAGCTCTAATCATTCATATAGTCTCAAATCGGATTGAACAAAAAGCCAGATGAATGTGGCAATTATCACTATAAATAGACTACACACGAGTCCACATCCTCACTAATGGAAAGTCATGATAAAAAACGTATGACATACATACACTTATTTTAAAATCTTACACAAATGATGCTGAACCTTGGATAGCCTGTACAGGGACAGGAAAAACCCAAATGATGTGTGTCACAGATGTAATTGTCTAAAAGGTGACCTTTCACATATTTTATTGTCCTATGCCAAATTGCCTAAATATTGGCAGATAATATGGCAAACAATACAAACTATTAGTACCAAACCCATTACACCTACGGCAAAATTGTTAATGTTACATGATACCAAAAAAAAGGAATGTTCAATAGTTTTCTGGCATAGATGCATAGCTTCTTTATTATTCACAGAGAAAATATGTATTTTAAGACACTGGTGAAACACTGATGTGGTCCATAGAAATGATAAGCATTGCCTCATTTGAACATGTATAGATTGAAAAACCATATGACATATCTTGGAAAGGGTTTCCTCTGTCCTCAATTGACTCTGAGAGACTTCATTGCTTAGAGAGTTGTGACTTTATTAAGGACAAGAGAGGCTAGCATTATGCATAAACCTTTATTCACCACCTCCAAGCAGCCTTTAAATAACTTCAAATACAACACAAATAACCAAATATTAGAGTAGAACTCTGAAGTCCACCTAAAGATCTCTGTCAGCCATGTTCTTTTTATTTTGTTCTGATGCCTTCTAGGCACTTCTTTCATCCTTTGATCCTCTTGTGAATTGTTAATTTTCTGAAATAAAACATTTGTAAAAACAATTAATATAATTGCTCTCTTTTCCTTTTCTTCAAAACATTACGTCACCAAAAAACGGTTAATTATATTATGTTTTCCAGGTTAAACAAACACTCGATGAGAAAAACATCCTTCACACCCAGAGAGGGGAGGAATTCTAGCCTCCTTGTCTTCTCTTTTCAAAACATTTTATTAGGTTTTCTTGTTTTAAGGGTACAAAACGAAAAAAGAAGGGGAGATCTTTGGGTCTTGAATACAATACACAAAGGGATTTGAGGACACAACTTACAATCAGGAGTAATTTAATATAACGTCAAATACAGAAGGAGCCACATTACAACTATTTTATACTTTAGGGGCTAGATGTATCAAAAAAATGATTTGCGTTTCTTAAATAGCGAATTTTAAGAAATCGCTATTTAAGAAATGCAAAATGGTATGTATGATTTTTGTGATTCGGTAATAGCAATTTCTTAAAACTCGCAAAATGCTATTACCGAATTGCAAATAGAGAATCCGACCCAATTCGCACCTATGGGCCTGTTGCGAATGTTTTTGCATTTCCCAAATTGCGAATTTCAGTTAGGAATTGGCAAATTAGGAAATGCAAATCCCAGGGTGCTAGGGGCCTAAGTCCCCCTTTGCTGCACCCCAAAAATATTTTTACGGACATGTGAAGCACACACATGCCTTAGGATCATGTGTGTGCTACATATCCATTTAAAAAATGCATTTCTAATGCATTTTTTAAATTTGCGCATGGTTATCACTAAACTTTAATTTGTGGTAATTGAATTTCCTAAATGCCCAATTTGCATTTAGGAAATGCTTGATACATGTGCTTTGGAAATTGCAAATAGGAATTCTCTATTTGCGATTTCCAATTTAGAGAATCGCAATTTGCAAATCTCGAAATGGGGTCACAATTTTAAGGAATCGCTATTTTAGCGATTCCTTAAAATTGCACTGCGAATGCCTTCCATACATTGTGAAAGGCATTTTTGCATTCACAAACGTTCGAATTTTGCAATTTGCACCGTTTGCGTATGCAAAAAAGCTTGATACATCTGGCCCTAAGAGTATTGTGGTGTTTAAGATATCATTCATTACTTTTTGGATCTCATTCCAGAATAGTTGACGTTTTTTGCATTGAAACATCATGTGGCTAAGGAGTCTCAACACTTCCAGCATTTCCCTGAATCTAGAAGTTCTAGTTTGGAGAGTTTCTCCATGTCCAATAGGTTTTATGTGATATCCAAAACTTGCATTGGGATAGAGTGGGGGATATTTTGTTTTTGAGGGCAAAATTCGATCTTATTCCAGGAATCATCATTTATAGCATATGTAACGAGGTAGGGGCTTTTTCAATCTATTTAGATTGGTTTCAGGTGTAATTTTCTTATTGGCGTTAGAGGAATTTAGGGTTTTGTAAATTGACTGTGCAGCGTATGGCAATTTTGAAAGTTTAAATAACAAGGGTATAAATCACTCTTATGTGGGTAGGAATCCCTTTTATTACAACATTTAGTTTAAGAAAGTTATAGAATTCAATGTTGCATAGGTTATATGAGTTCTCTAATTCTACAAATGTTTTAGGAAAATGCATTGACCAAAGGTCTTTGAGAAATAGGATCCCATTAGAGGATCAAAGAGTCTATGAGGGGGTTGTGCCCTCGATTTTTATCCTGGGGTTATTCCAAAGGGAGGCATACACTGAGTTTGGGATTTTATTGGGAAGTATTTTTGCTATTGTTTTGAAAGTGTAAACAAAATCTATAACGATGCTGAGTGAGCAAAGTAATAACATTACAATTTTCTAAGCAGTGAAACCTCAGAGAATCGACATTTTATGGCAAGCAGGAGGCTAGCATTATGCATGTTTAAAGCTTGATAATACTTCCTTTGAAGCATGCTGTGAGAGAACAGGGCTCCCCTAACTTTTTGCCCCCATTTTTCACTTTTTGCTTGTGTTTTCCTGACTCTGATGGTGCCCTGGGTACTGCTAACCAGTCCCAGGGCCTGTGCTCTGTGTAAAATCAGTATGCAAATTAGGCTAATTATAATTGGCTAAGTCAACCTACCTATGAGTCCCTAGTATATGGTAGGGCATGTAGGTTTAGGGACCACAGCATAGGTAGTGCACCCATTGGTGCACTGCTGAGGTGCTAGTGTCATTTTAAAGGCAGACCTGCCCTGCTGGCTGCTTTTAAATTAAAGTTATATGGAAATTCGACTTTGGAATTAAAAGTAGTTCCAAAGTCTTAAACTACCTTATTTTTACATATACGTCACCCCTAAGGTGTGCCCTATGAGCCCCTAGGGCTGGGTGCCATGTAACTATAAGCAGGGACCTTATAAAAAGAGTTTTATAAGCCCTGGTGAGGTAAAAACAGCCACATTTGTTTTTCCCTTATTGTAGTGAATGTCCTTCATAGGCTAGAATGGGGAGGCTTTATTTTAATTTTAAAAGTCCCCTTAAGTGACAGATTCAACAAGTTTGGTATCAAATTAATTGTTATAATAAATCCCACAACTTCCAGTTGTTGGATTTAATATAACATGTTCAGGTAAAGAGTTTTAAACTTTACCTGAAAAGTTGCCAATTTCAGCCCTGCATTGTTTTTGCTGCTGTGCTCTGATTGGCCAGTCTCTGGCAGCCTGGCCAGGCTGCCTTGATGAGGTGTGAAGTGGCCTGGCTTCACACAAAGAGATGTGCCTGTGGGAGGGGATCTCCCCTCAGCAGATGGTGAGGCAGGAAGGGGGTGGGATGCCAAATTGGTCTTCAAAGGCAGAGAAGGACATTTGGAGCAACCCAACAACACCCCCACATCCTGCAAACCCAGAGAACTAGGTGCCCCCTTGATTAGATTAGGAGAGGGCAGGAGAGGGGTGTGTTTATGATTTTTAGCCACACCAGTGGGTGGGCTCAGCCAGATGTAACCTCCAAAAATCATTTTCAGCCATGATGGATTTTTGAAGAATGTTGCCTCCTGGGATTGATTTTTGCCACACTTCCCAGGAAGTGGTCATCATAGGGGGAAGGACCCTGCACCTGATTGGAGAATCAGGACCCCTCTGTTTTTCACCCAGGAGCAAGGATAAAACTGGCAGACCTGCACCCACACCTCAGTTCCCTACCACATCCCTACCAGGAAGAATTACAGAAGAAGAAGGGCTGTCCTGCTGGACCCCTGGCCTGCACCTGGAACCTGCACTCAGAAGGGCTGCACCAACTGCACACTTGGGCTTCACCACAAGAAGGACTTTGCCTGGCTTCAACTGGTTCAAGGAGGGACTCCCTGATTGCTACAGGCGACAAATTGCTAACCAGAGTCCCCTGCACCAACTCCTGAAGAAATCAACCAGCTGACCACTGCCCAGTGGCCAAAAAGGAGTTTGCGCCAGGTGCATTCTGGGAGTTGTAATCCACACCCCCAAGGATCATCGCAGAGCTTCTGGACCCATGGGGTGAGCTGTGGACCCCAAAAGAACCTTAAAAGAACATCTGGGAGAAGACCCAGAAGGTTGGAGAAGTTTGGAGAACTTTTGAAAAAAAGCTCCATAGAGGGACCGACCTGCCGCGTCAACTCTAGCCGGCTTGCCTCAACCGCGACCCGGTCTGATTTGCAGGTTCATCCTGGTGAAGAAAATCTCCAAAAAAGAGACTACGTCCGAACGTACAAAGTTGACCGGGACCTCCCAGCCAGCGTATCCGAGGAGGGCTCCAAGGACGTCGGATCAAGGTCCAGGTTTACCCCGGTCGAAGGATTTTCACCTCGAAAAAACAACTAAGTCCGAAGGTAAAAATCTCCACCAAGGATTCCCGCAACGCGTATCTGGAGAAGAGTTCCAGGAGGTCGGATTGGACTGGCAGGTTCGTCCCGCTGAAGAAAATCTTCAATAAAACGACTAAGTGCGAAGGTAAACTTTTGACTGAGGCCTCCCGCGGCCTGTAGCTGAGCCAGGATCCATTGCGGTCGGCCTTAAACTTTGACTTTGCCCCAGTCGAGGTGAACCTGATGACCCGATTGGCGCTTTTTGTTTCTAGGCGCTAACAAACAATAATTCTTTAAAAATTCATATCTCCAGTTCCCCTTATCCGATTTTATTCGTTTTTGTGTCATTTTAAAGATAAAAATATAATCTACTTTTATAAATTGGTTTTGGATTTTTAAACTGTTTCCTGTGCTTTATTTAATTACTGTGTTGTGATATTTGAATGCTTTACACTCTGTCTCCTAAGTTAAGCCTTGTCGCTTGTTGCCAAACTACCAAGGGTTGAGGTGGGTTTAATTTACTGAGACCTAACTGGACCTAAGTGTGGGTTAGTGGCCTATTGCTAAGTGTAGGTACTTATCTGCTCTTACCAATAACCCATTTTACAACACATGCTCTGTTGGTTTAAAACAAAACCTTTGAAACACTTCTGCATTACTCCAATATTCTTCTTTCAAAATGTCTTCCAATCTACCACTTTGTAAATAAGCTTTGCTAACCATTGCATCCCTTACAGAATGTGTTTAAATTGAATTAGACTCACTCCACTCTCACTCATAGCCTCCTCAACCCATCTTGTTATGGATGCAGATGGTTTAACAGGATATCAATAACTGATCAAAACCATGAGATCTATTCTCTTCTACTCTTGATTCATATTCTTGCATACATTGTACAACATATAATTTTGAATTCCCATCAAAAGTTTGGATAAAACAGAATCTCACATTGTTTTAGTTCTTTTTCCGATTTTAAACAAAACTCCATCAGATTGATGCAAATGTCTACTTACCTCTAATGCTTTAACATCTGAAACTCTCTTGAAGGATATTAAACATAATAAAGTTGCTAACTTCCAAGACAACTTTTTAAGGTAAGATATTTATTACCTGGCCAATCCTAAAAAGGCGGTAACACCAAATTTATATCCCATACTGTCTCATATCTTGTTACTGCAGGTCTTTTTAACCAAATACCCTTTAAAACTCTACTTATCAAAGGGCTTCTGCCAATAGAAACAGCATTTACTAAAGAATGGACTTCAACAATTCCAGATCTATAGCAATTCTCTGTACTATAGTGAAAACCTTTTTGATTTAGTTTTTTTAAACAATTAGCAATCATCACGTCATTAGCTTCCACTGGAAACAGATCCCTTGACATGAACAAATGTTTACAGACATTCCAAGTGCTCCTATATCTCTTATGCGTTCCTGGGGCCCAAGATTGATTGAGCAATTCCAAAGCCTCTCCTGAAAGATCTGAGAATCTTCCAGAACCCCTGATATTCTCCAGACTAGAATGTTGAGCAAATTCACTTCCACCATTGGATGTTCTAACCCTTCCACTCCTATTAGCAACCCCCTGCACCACTTTATTAAGTAAGGTCTCTCCACTGCCATTTCCAATATTGTTAGGAACCAAGGCTGAGAAACCCAAAAAGGAGTCACTACAACCAACTGACAGCTTAGTCTCCTTACCTGAACTAGTAACCTCTGAATCTTTACAAAAGGAGGAATGCATAACACTTCATCTCTGACCAATCCTGGGTGAAAGCATCTACTGCCAAAGTTCCCGGATCAGGCCTCCAACCGAAGTAACTCTTCAACTGATGAGTCATTCTGGAAGCAAATAGATCTACGTCGAATGGACCTAGAAAACTCTGTATTTTGTAAAAATATTTTTGTTCAACTTCCAGTCACTGTAATCCACTATATTCCTGTAATTCCAATCTGCTATCCAATTTTCTTTCACTGGCAAATACTGAGCCTTGAACCCAAACATGTGCTTTAGACAAAACTCCCACATCTCCTTCACTAGATGTGCTAATTTCTTTGACTTGCTGCCTCCTAACTTGTTATATGTGTGACAGCTGTCACAATGTCCATCTTCAAAAGAACTGAGGCACTTTGCACCTGAGTTCTGAAACTTTGTAGTGCCAAAATTCCTGCCTTCATCTACAAACAATTTATGTGTTCCTTGCTTTCCTGCAGAGTCCACATGCCTCCTTTTTCCTGATTTTAACATATTGCTCCCCAACCTAGATTGCTTCCGTCATCTCCAACATATAATCTAGTTTAGTTCCAAAAATGTCTCTCCCATTCCAAGCCTGTAAATCCTCCAACCACCATTCCAGCTTCTTTCTCACCTCTGGAGAAATCTTCACCATATCTCCATACTAGCAACCTTGTGAAAGTTCCAAAGCCTTCATTCTCTGCAAAGCCCTGTAATGCAGCGGACCTGGAGACACTGCTGGAATAGATGGAGATAAGGAGATCTATTGCTCTGGCTATGTCTATGTATCCCAAAAACTCTAGATTTTTTAGTCTAGTTGGAATCAAAATGGACTTGTCCTGATTTATCACATAACCTAAAGAAGTTAAAAGATTCCTCACCATGTCCAACTATGTTATTAAGATATCTGGAAGTTGACTCATCACCAGCATATCATCTAGATAGATTATCGGACAAACACCTCTTTCTCTTAAATAACCTCCAACCACCCTCATTACCTTCGTAAAGCATCAAGGGGCAGAGGCAAATCCAAATGGTAGGCATAGGAATTGATATAATTGTCATTTCCATCTGAATTTAAAAAAACTTTTTGTTGTGTTCTGCCATCAGAACAGTGACATATGCATCTTTCAGATCCATTTTTATTAACCAATCTTTTTCTAACAAGACATATCTGAAAAGAGGAATCCCCTCAATCTTGAAATGTCTGTACATCACAAAAAAATATAGGGCTCGCAAATTAATCACAGGATGCCAACCCTTGTCTTTCTTCTCTACTACAAAGAATGTACTTACAAACCCTACTTGATCATTTCTCGCCTTCTCTATTTCACCTTTCTCCAACATTGACTATATTTTTCAATATATTACCTTGTGTAACTCTGTGTTAAAACTGAGCTCTTTTGGCTATCGAGTTTGTGCAGGGATTTGTAGGAAAGTAGCATCTTTCTGACATGGTTACCCCCACTTTTTTGCTTGGGGTCAGGATATTTAGACTGTAATACGCTGGGATTCTGCTAATCAGGAGCCCAGTGTCTGTGTTCTTTCCTCTAAATTTAGTTGCTGGTAAATGTTTACACCCACAATTGTCATACTGGTGCACCCATGTAAGTCCCTGGTATATGGTACTTAGGTACCCAGGGCATTGGTACATGAGGGGTCTTCCATGGGCTGCAGCATGTCTTATGCCACCCATGGGATCCCATTCAAACTGTGTCTGCAGGCCTACCACTGCAGCCTGTGTGAAATGGTGCATGCACCTTTCACTTCAGATATAAGGCTTGGCTTATATCATGGTCACTGCACTTGGACACTGTAAGTCACCCCTCTGGTAGGCCCTTCAGCCCAAGGGCAGGATGCATGTCCCTAAGTGTGAGAGTACCCCTACATGAGCAGAGTACCCTACAAACCCCATACTCCCTTCCCTGGGCTTTGTAAGTGTAGGGAAGCCATCTTAAGGTATGTAGTGGACACTAGTCAACACAAGTGGTCCAACTACAAAATGGCTTCTCCCCGAACATAGGCCCTTATGGTATCAAACATTCTGGAATCATGCAACTACACCAATTTCAGTGCTAGTTGCATGATACAATGTACTCTGGGGTTCCTTAGAGTTCTGCCTGTGCAGCCTTATGGGGTCTGGCAGCCAAACCATGCTGCAGGTGACCCCAAACAGTGTTCTACCTCCTGCGGATGAGCTTAACTCAAGCAGGGGAAGGCAGAACAAAGGATTTCCTGTGACCACCTCTTCCTTTGAAATAGGTGTCTCTGAGTTGGGGTGGGGCGGCCACTATATTGCTTTGAAGGGCACATTCAGTTTCCTCTTTGCATAATCTGGTTTGCACCAGTTCTGGAACCCCCGGTTGCTCTGGCACAAAACTACACAAAAAACAGGGGAGTGACCACTCTCCTGTCCAGCTCCTCCCTAGGGAGGTGCACAGAGCTCTGCCAGGCGGCTGGTTGATTCTGCCATCTTGGAAACAAGGTAAGCAGGGGCCCCTGGGAGCATCTGGCTGGTAAGGCCAGGTAGGTAACATCCTTGACCCCTTGTGGTAGGTGGGTCATCATAGAGAGTGACCAACCCCCTTTTAGGGTTACTTTAGGCGCCCCCGAGGGTGGGTCCTCAGATTCGTCGAGCAGGACTCTTTAAGGAACTCTCTGCAAGACATTGTCTGCACCTAGTCTCCGGAACCGCTGCTGGTCTGCTTTTGTAACTGAAACAAGACTTTATCCAGTTGGGGGGGGTTCCCACTGCAACATTGCTTCTCCAGGTCCTGTGAGATTTCTACAACATCCATGGATATGCATCCTCCAGGGTTACAAGGACTCTGCCTGCATCTAAAATGCAAGAAGGAATCTCCCTTGGAGTGAAGCAGTCACTCCCCTGAATCTGCAGGCACCACAAGACAACGATGACCGGCTGGTGGATCCTGCTGTCCCATGGACAATGGAAAGGCTCTGCTCACAGGGGGTGGTTCTGTGGTCCTGAACAGGTCCAAATTGTCTTCTAACAAACTTGGGAGACAGCGAACACTTGCTGTAGCCACTGGAACTGAACCCCTGTGCACAGTGACTGTTGCTCTTGCCAAGGCTTGTTGGCTCTTCCTCCAAGAGATCTTCAAGCTCCAAGAACCCCCAGCCTCCAGCACTCTGCAACTCCAAGATCAGCTTCCACTCTGCAGCTCCTGCGATGTGGGACTTCTGTTTTGATCTGCTGCTGAGGCCTCTCTGTGTCTCCCTGTGACTGCTGCCAGTGAGTCGTGGAGACTCCTCTGAATCCGGCTGGCTTTCCCTCTCACTGAAGGCCTGCCTTGACTCCCCTCCAGGGGTTCAAGTCACTAGGACCTTGCTGGTCCCCAAAAACCTACAATCCTCCTTGACTTCAACAGGGGTTTCCAATGTCACTTCATCCCTGTCCTCCTGGGATCCTTGGTGTAGGTACTCTGATCTTCTGTGTATCCACGGGTGGGGGCACTCTCCAACCTTCTTTGTGCCAACTGGTTTCCTCAGGGTTCACTGGGAAGGGTCCTGAAACCATAAAAATCCAACAGCGACGGTCCTATGTTAGCATTGGGACACGAGGCTCGATAACAACTCTGCACCCAGGCACCTTTGGGATTTCTAGTACTTACCTCTGATAATTCCCTACGCCCCAGCCCCTGGGATTCTAACACACTTACCTTGCTTGGGCAACTCCATTCTTATACCACTTTCTTAGTATATGGTTTGCCCCTCCCCCCAAATAGGGCTCCATGTATTTGTATGCTTTTCCTGTTTGTTGTTAAGTGTATATTTTGTGTGGAGATGCCTCCATGTAGAGATATACCAATGTTAGTATAGCCTTAGTGTTGTAATAAAGAATACTTTATTTCTGCAACACCTGGTGTGGCTCTTTCATGTGAACAGTTACTGACTAATGTGGTATTGCAAGAGCTTTACACTCTTCCTGGATGAGCTTCAGCTGCTCACCACAGCTACCTCAAGAGAGCTTTTGCTATCTGGACACCTAAACACTATCACTATGGTTTGTCTGGACTCAGTATAAGGTGCAACACCATAGGTGTATACCATAAACTGATCCAGCCTCCTACGGGATTGAATCAAACTTGATTTGATACCCAATGTCTATGGAAAGCACCCACGCATCACTTTGATTAATTTACATTTCTCTACATGGTATCTCAACCTTCCTCCCATTATGTAGATAAAACCAGAAATACTGCTCATACTCACCTGCTGCTGAAGAAGACATCTGTCCTCTCACAATTTGTTCTTGATCGTGAGCCTCTTCCACTTTGAGGGTAGAAACTTCAACCACTCACTCCTTGTGCATATCTACCTGAGCCTTTTCCTGCACAGTCGGAATTATAATAGAAACGGCTGAGAGGTTGACCTCTCCTCCCAGCCCTGCCATATAAACTGCTCTGAGTAAAAACGTTTTTCATCTAATAATGTGCTTACCTAAGGAAGTAAACGTCTGAACATATTTCCCCAGACTTTTCACCATTCCTTCTCCAAAGAGGAATCATTTAGCTTCTTCACTGGGTTATTTCCCAGTTAAATCTCCCAATTTCAGATTAATATGCAGTAATACTGATTTTCTTCTATATAATATCAGACCCACATTTGGAAACATATAGCTAGTTGAGACCAGCCCCTTAATAAGTTAATGTCTAAATATGTACCTTCCACATAAGCATCCTCTACTAAATCAAAAATCCTGGCCAGAGAGCCCAGGACATCCAATAACATCTTTGCATTGCTTGAGAGATCTCCCTATCCCTTTTCTAGGATCATGTCCTAATTTAAAAAGGTAAGTTATTGTTAGAAATGATCCTTTCTGCAGGGCTTCCCCTGTCGTTTTGGCTTCTGACCTCTGGTTTTGGTAAATGGATTATCCATGGTTGGCATATTTGATTTACTATTAAGTCCCTAGTATAGTGTACCATCGGTGCCCAAGGCCTGTAAATAAAATGCTACTAGTGCGCCTGCAGCACTGATTGTGCCACCCACATGAGTAGCCTTGTAAACATGTCTCAGACCTGCCACTGCAGTGTCTTTATGGGCACCCACTTGCCAGGCCAAGCCTTTCCTTTATCTACATGTAGGTCACCAAGGCAGCCCTAAGGGCAGGGTGCAGTGTATTTTAAAGGTAGTACATGTACTGGTGTCTTTTATATGTCCTGATAGTGAAATACTGCTAAATTTGGTTTTCACTATTGCAACTCTTATCTCTCCTATAGGGTAACATGGGCATTGCCTTGAAGTATCTTTGAAGTGTAATATTCCATTCGGAGCAGATAGAGATATGGAGTTTGGGGTCTCTGAACTCACAAATTAAAAATACATCTTTTGCGGAAGTTGTTTTTTAAATTGTAAGTTTGAAAATGCCACTTTCAGAAAGTGGGCATTTTCTTGCTTAACCATTCTGTTCCTCTGCCTGGCTGTGGAATACACATCTGTGTGAGGATGACAGTAGGGTTGTTTGTGAATTCACTCTAGACAGTTATACAAAGGGAGCTGTGGTGTGTCTAGAATATCATGATGGGTCTTCCTGGGCTAGAGTGGTGGGAGGAGCTGACACTTGCACCTGAATACGGCTCTGCCTGTCCTTACACAAAGCAGTCTCCATTCCCCTGGAGTGTGTCTGGGGCCAGGGCAGGGAAGGCAGGATTTGGTGCACTACAAAGACTTTCCTTTGATGTGTGCCTACTTCAAAGGCAGAAACGAGTATAGGGATTGAGCCTCTGAGACCACAACTTCAGAACACTTCTGGACTGAGGACATCCTGCCAGGAAGAAGAGCTGGATGTTGTAAGAGGAACTGCCACTCTGTCTGTTACTTTGTGTGCTGGCCTGCTGCTTGCTGTTGTGGCCTCTTTCTATCTTATGCATTCTCCCCACTACCTTAATGTTCCCTGCTCCTCAGTCAGTGAGTGAGGTCATTGTATGGTTGGAATGTTGACAGTGTGCTTGGATGAGTGGACAGTTGGAGTGAGAAGGGCTTAGAGGCAGGATGCTGCTCCTGGTGGGGATTTATCTGTAACCTACAACTAAGCTAATAAACCTACTTCTTTTATAACGTATGCGCAGCCATCTTTGATTACAACACTGGTGATGATTTAAGGAAGAACCAGCACGCGAAAAACTGAACCTACAGAAAATCTAAGGCGGAACCAGACTACAGAGGAAAACTAAGAGAAGTAAGATTGAAAAACATAAAGCAAAAGAAACTGAAGACTGAAGTGAAGAAGAACGCCCTGGAAGCCCCATCAGTGTCTTTTCTACCAGACAGCCTGTACTCAACAGAAGTTAGAGGGCGTGTGACCTGTTTAACTTCAAGGCAAGCTGTTTAATCTCCTATCTCCTATCTCCAAACAGGAAGTGCAGGGGGTCTTCTGAACTGCCTGTGTACAGAGTCAAAAATATTTGGCAACTTAGTGGAGTTGGAGTAACTGGTTTCAGCATTTAAACGCTATCTGAAGAGTAATCAGTGAACCTGCGCAGCAGCCACATAAGGAGCTGTGCTTAACGGCACATATTGTGAATAACAGTTACAGTCTACCTTTTGACTGGGTTACCACGCCCCCTATTCTGCAAAAGAGGTCATTGGGTACCTGATCTGTTTCCAGGAAGTTTTCTGAGAGGGAGACTGCAGCACCGACCTGGCAGGCACATGGGAACAGCCTGTGTGCCAATTTTTTGTATGAGGATAAAGAACTGTGCATGCATTTAAATGGAATAAAATGTACAGTGGCAATGTATTCTGGTGAGGAGTCGCTCACCGGCGAGGAGTATTTGAATATTTTCCAGGGAATAATTTAACTTTAGATATACTGTCATGTGCATTTAACTCAATACCATACATTGCTTGAGTATATTTTTCAATACTGCTATAATGGATTTTAAAGATGCAGTGGGTTGAACTGAGTAATGTTATGTTTATGCTGAAAATGCTTGCCGCTGCTGGAATTAATTTGTAATGCTGTATTGAATTGAGAAATGTTATGCCATTACTGACATATTTTAAAGTTGTTGAGTAGTGGCATGTATGTTATGCATGGGAGGTACACCCTAATGCTATTTTAACATGAAGTTTTGCTTACCATATTATGCGTCTGTGTATTGGACTGAAGTTTTAAAACCATGCTTGATTTTAGAGACGTATAATTTCAGGTTGGATGCTAGAGTCACATGAAGAGTGACATTTTAATGTTGTGATATTAGTATTATGATCCCTATTTGGGATCAAGTTTTTGACCATCCTTCCTAAGGGGTTAAGGATGTGGGGGCAGTGGGTTAAACTCCATGTTAAAGGAGGTACACCCCAGTGATATGTCAATCCTTCCTATGGGTTTAAGGATGTGGGGGCAGTGTATTAAGCGCAATGTTAAGGGGGTACACCCCAGTGATGTGTCGACCCTTTCTATAGGGTTAAGGACGTGGGGGAGTGTGTTTAGCCCAATCTTAAGGGGGATACACCCCAGTGATATGTGTCAATCCTTCCTATGGGGTTAAGGATGTGGCGCAGTGTGTTAAGACCAGTGTTAATGGGGTACACCCCAGTGGGGTTAAGGGAGGTCCACACCAGTGATATGTGTCAATCCTCCCTATGGGGTTAAGAATGTGGGGGCAGTGTGTTAAGCCCAATGTCAAGGGGGTTACATCTCAGTGATATGTCTCAATCCTTCCTAAGGGGTTAAGGATGTTGGAGGCAGTGTTTTAGGTCCAATGTTAAGGGGGTAAGTAGTTACATCTTAATGCAGTAGAGGGTAGGTGAAACTCTGGTCCTGTTCAAGTATAGGGTGAATGGAGTATGTGATTGTACCCCAATGCAGTAGAGGGTTGGTGAAACCTTGGTTCTGTTTAAGTGAATGCTGATGGGGGTATGTGGTTACACCACAGTGCACTAGAGGTGGAAGAAACTCTAGTCCTGTTAAGTGCTGAGTTGTGGAAGGCTACAGGCTGGTCCTGCTATAGTGTGCATGATGTGGAGGGGAACAGGTAGTTAGTGTTCTCTGTTGGGTGAGCAAGGAAGTTTTATGTTATTTGTACACTTGTATTGTAAATTTGTAGAACGTATCGATTAACTATGTTTTACCATCTCACAACCCATTAGAGTATTGAAGTTATGCAACGTGAATGTTTGTTAACCTTTTCTGTTTATTGCAGAGAGTGTTTGTTAACCTGTTCTGTTTATTTCAATGGGGTGGTACTCAGTTTTAGAGGACGGTTGATGGAGGGTGTTTTGCCATTTTCCGTTCTGTTGAATATTTCATTGTTTTCATAAGGGGGGAGATATGTTATGGCCTCTTTCTATCTTATCCCCACTACCTTAATGTTCCCTGCTCTTCAGTCAGTGAGTGAGGTCATTGTATGGTTGGAATGTTGAGAATGTTTGTGCTTGGATGAGTGGACAGTTGGGATGAGAAGGGCTTAGAGGCAGGATGCTGCTCCTGGTGGGGATTTATCTGTAACCTACAACTAAGCTAATAAACCTAATTCTTTTATAACCTACGAGCATCCACCATTGATTACAACACTTGCTGCTTCTGTCCCGGGAGTGAAAGGACTGGACTTTGCTTTCTAAATTCCAAGGTTCTCCAAAGGCTTGAACTAAGAGTGCCTCCTGTTAGAAGTCTCAGTGACATCAAAGACTTCCTCTGCCAGTGACTGGACTCTTCTGTTGAGAGTCCCGACTTGCCAAGTGGTGCCAAATACAGTCCCTGGGCCCTTGGAAGTGGAAACTGGTGTCAAGAGGAAGGAAATTCACGCATCGGATCATCGCAGCTGAAAATCAATGCATCGCCTGGCTTGTAGCAGAAGAATCGATGCAGCGCCTGCCTTGCGGCTGAGGAATTGACACAGCACCTGTATGACTGACATAGCACCTCGGCTCTGACATAACCATGCGCTTGGTTTTTCCCACGCATCATCCCTGGGTGTCATTTTCACATCAGCCCCATACCGCAGCAAGGAACCAAGGCTGCATGACTGGAAACCAATGCATTCCCTCTCCTGCAGAGAGAGAACCAGCACATCACTTCCTCTGACACGTATCACAGATAAGGTTGGGGAGACAAAAGCATCAATACACACCATCACCCCAACAGTAAAAGATTTACAATCTAAAATTTCAACCATGCAAGTGGAGATATCCTCTCTTCACCGCAGGGCAGAGGATGCAGAGGGGCCCTCACGGCACAACAATATCAGGTTTATCGGATTCCCTGAGATATAAAACTTCCTTGTGCTGAATTATTCCTGGAAGGATTGCTTATGAACTCTGTGCTGAAGGACAAAATACTCGCCCTGTTCTCGGTGGAAAGGGCACATCGTGTCACAGGCACCCTCCTAGGGCAGGAGCACCGCCGCACCCTCTTATTGCCCAATTCCTAAACGTCCGGGATTGGGATCTCATTCTCCAACTGTTTCTCACCAAGGGGACTTGCCGCTTTGAGAACGCCACCATTTCAGCCTACCCGGATTTCACTATGGAGGTCCAGCGTAGGCGTGGCTCCTACATGAAGGTCAAACAACACTAACAAGAGCTCCAAATCAGGTATGCCCTCCTTTTTCCTGACACTTAAACCCAAGCACCGTCGATGTAGACCGTTACACACAGACCAAGACCAGTTGGTCGCGGAGAAGGCACGAGCGGTTAAGATGGTGGCGTTACATCAGTCCAACTCCTTTACTGCCCTGCGGATTAACACTTCTGTTGACTCTGGCTCCGACATCGGAGAATCGGAGGCCTCTTCGGCCTCCAGTGCTGGAGCTCCCCATGTTACGCCCAGATCTACCAATCATCTTATATGATCTTCCTTGACGCTGCTGAGCTTCCTGCTGCACAGCTCCCATGCTACTAGAATTCAGACAAGTGATAAATTAATACGAGTAATCCCCTGGCGCCTCTCCTCCGCGGATCTCATTGAACACGACTTACGGCTGATGGAGACACAGGTTGCGAACTGGCTGGAGTTGCCGTCCCAACTTCCTCAGCTACACGAACCTCGTAATGAGGCAGAATCCACCTTGAGTCACCATGATTTTCAGAAATGGATGGCGATTCACCTTGCTGATGGAACTGTTGCCACTTCTCAGGTAGCAATTAATGACGCATTCCGGGGTTATTAAAGGAGGATGTATGCAAAGCCTGCTACACCACATCAGAACTGCATTCTTGGGTCTTTGGCTGGGACATCTCTTCCCAGACTCTCTACCTCCCAACGGGATGCCCTTGAGGAGCTCATTCAAGTAGACAAAATTTGTGCGGCCATCTCCCAAATCGCCTGCAACAAAATCACAGGCACGGACGGTCTACCGATTGAATACTATCCTGCCTTTTCCTTTGCCATTACACAGCGCCTTTCCGAGGCGTTTCAGGAAGCACATGACCGAGGTTGACTACTGGACTCACTTTGTGAGGCCTTGATAGTGGTCCTACCCAAACTGTGTTGTGATCCCACAGATGTCAAGTCATACTGCCCCTTTCATTATTAAATCTTGATTGTCAGATACTGGGTAAGAATATTGCGAACAGACTGCTTCCTGTCATTCTGAACCTAGCCCACGCTGATCAATCGGGCTTTATACCAGGCGGTAGCAGTTTCCTTAACATACAACGCTCATCCATAATACCTTACCAGACGCCCTTTGTCAGGCAGCGATGTCACTAGACATCGAGAAAGCCTTTGATGCTGTAGATTGGGACTTCCTCTTCCTGGCCCTCACAAATATGGGATTCAGACCTCGATTCCTGAGATGGGTTCACACATTGTATGCAGAGCTGCTGGTTAGGGTAAAACAGGCCAGGTGATATTGGAAAGCATTGCTGTTCAAAGGGGAACTCGTCAGGGGTGACCATTGTCACCGCTCATTTTTGCACTGGCAATGGAACCTCTTGTCTGCCAACTGCGATACCTAGCTGAGGCAAAGGGATTTCCAGAATTGGGCTTCCACCATGTCATCGCCCTGTACGCAGATGATTCCCTCATCTATCTCCGTGATGTGAAGGCTACACTTCCTGATCTTATGCAACTCTTGGCAACGTTTGGTGATGCTTCGGGGCTATAGGTCAATTGGCCCAAATCTTGCTTGTTCCCTCTGGCGGCGCATCCCTCCTCAAATAGGGAAGCCATGACTGATATGAGCCTCCACTGGAGTTATGACTCCTTAAAGTATCTGGGAGTCAATATTTATCATACGGTACTGGACCTTCATGAAGGCAACCTGGATAAGGCAGTTGCTGGTATCCTCCGCTCCCTCTCATTTTGGCCGTCATTGCCCTTGTCTCCAGTGGGTCAGGTCACTGTATCCAATAAGCTGATACTACCCAGATTGCTTTACCTCTTTGCAGCATTACCCATAGTGATACTGTGAACCTTCTTTCGGATGCTCGATGGCGGTCTCCTTGAGCTTAAATGGAGCAATGGCATCCACAGGGTGGCCCTGACCAAACTTCAGAGACCGATGACAGAGGGTGGGTTGGGAGCCCCTAATTTTGAACTGCATTATGCGGCAGCACAATTGCGGTGCCCTTATGACATTTCAGGACATTGCTGAGACATACCCTATTCCACCTGGACAATTTCTCACTTATTATACACTACAACATGCAATGTGAATTTCCTGGAATGCTGGAGACAGGGAACCTCCCATGTCCCAGGTATTACATGCCATACTCTTGGCTGATTCCATACTCCTGGCCGGGGGCACACGACATACCATCACTAACCTGTACACAGCGCTACATGTTACTGAGCCGACTCTCATGATGAATGTATGCACTAAATGGATGCAGTGTTGCCACAACCAATGTCTGATATAGAATGGACCAGAGCACTCCAGATGGTAAAAAGGGTATCCTGAAATCCTAGATTTAGATTCACACAATGTAATTATGTCCATCAGGCCCATCTAGACCCTCATTGTATCAAACGCATGTTTCCTTTACTCTTCCCTGGGTGTCCACACTGCACCTTGCCATCAGTGGGATTTTACCTTATGGTGTGGGAGTGCCCGGTATTACAACCCATCTGGAGCAGGGTCACTGAAGCTGTGACAGAATTGACTACACATCCCCTGCCTCTTACACCCACCTCTTGCCTACTGGGTCTTCGCCCCTGGAAAAAGGGCGATTAATATCACCACAGATTTATTGACCTTGCTTATGTAGTATTTAAGCGAAGAGTGGCTATGTTGTGGAAGTCACCGCCCCCCCCTCTCTTCAGCATTGGCTGCACGATCTACTGACTTGGGCAGGTGCGAAAGCCCACACTGTTCAATGGTTACGTGCACATCGAATTATCCAATTTGGCAGGGACTGCTGGGAGATCTTTCTATTGACTTTAGAAGCCAAGAATGATCTCCGCCCTCCATGAATATGGGGATACTCCAGGACACCTGTTTAGCTCCGCTTGATGAGAAGTTAATGTTTGCCTTTGTGCTGTCTGCTCCAAACACTTATCACGCCCATTAAATCCTTCTCCTGGACACTTTCTCTAGCCCTAGGCCACAGATATCCCCCTCCCACATACCACATATAATTCCATGAGTTTGCTGCTTTATACGTGCTTGTTTATTGCCACTCTACTGCTGATGGTGATCACATGCTTGTTTCTTGAGACTGTATCCGAATGTCAATTAACAATCCACTGCTTTAATGTAATGAATCAATTGTAGCGGCATTTAATTGATTATTAATATGATACTACATGGTGTCTCGGATGTCACAGATATACCAATAAACAAATACAAACAAATATCTTAGCTGTGTGGCTACCTTACTCTGACTAGAGTGGGGTCCCTACTTGGACAGGATGCAAACCACTGCCAACTAGAGACCCCATTTCTAACAGTTATTAGTTAAGGGTACAAACTGGGAGTTAAAGTTTCCTTCTATCCAATCACAGGCTGTGCACATTCTGAACACACAAGCCTTCTTTCCTCTCTTTCAAAAGGTTTTCTGTTCCATTTTTTAATATATTTTGCCACATAGGTTAGGGGCCACCATTCAGATCGCAGAAGATGTTTAATTTCTCTTGAGTCTCATAATTTCTCCCCCAAGGGATCTGTCACAATACTTTTTAAAATGTCATTACTTTGGGTACTTCCATCCCAATCAACTCCAAAAGCGTCTTTATAATACAAATCCAGGATGTACTCAAGCAACTTATCATCATCATATGCAGGGTGAATCTGCCCATCTGCAGTGTTGCTTTGGACACCCAAGCTTTTTGAACCTCTTGGGACTCCACTCTATTCGCATAACACTTCTATGTGCTTTCTTTTTCTAGAACATTTACCTCCTGGACCTCTGACATTCATATCCTCTCCTCATTTCCTTCTGATTTTGAAAAGTACTCATCATCAACAAAACCAGTCTTTCTTTTATTCTGCAAAGAAACCCTGACTGATTCTTGCACTAATTCCATAACTCTTTAGTAATAATACTTCTCACTTCACCTGAGTGGGAAGACTCCCCTAAATTCTGTTTAGACATACTTAAAAATGAATTGCTTATGAACAAAAGATAATTCAAGAAAATATTTAACACATTTCTGTGATAAAAAACGGAATTAACCTAATGAAACTACATTATAACAATAAAAAAAAAATATGATCATAGAAATAAACATATACTTATCACCTCAGAAGCAGCAAACAAAAGAGGAAGAACATGGCTAACATGGATCTTTTGATGGATGTCAGAGTTCTATTCTATTCTTCGGTTTTTGGTGTTCTATTTGAAGTTCTTTGAAGGCTGCTTGGAGATGGTGAATAAAAGTTTATGCGTAATTCTAGCCTTCTTTTTTTCCATAAAATTACAATCTTGCATCCAGAATCTTTGAGGACTCAGCTGTTGGCTCATCTTTGGTGTCAGGTAGAGTGGGACATAACAACCTCAGTATTTGTGGTCCCTTGTGCAAGATTCCATATGAAAACTCAAGTCTGTCACATTCTTCTGCATTGGGATTCAACATCATTGGACCTGAAATCCTTAATTCCTGTAATTAACTTTGAATTCCACAGTGGTTGCTTCCACCCTAGACCTTCTTCAGAGACGTATACCTCTCTTCTCCACCTCCCATCATTATAACAATTAATGCCAGTCTCAGAGTATGGGGTGCAACTCTAGGCCAACTGCATCATCAGGAATAATGGTTCCAGGGAGAAGTAAGACAGTCTTCAAACTGGAGAGAACTACCTGCCATTTTCAGATTCCAATTCAATTTTCCCCCTTCTGTGACAGACCAGGCTGTCCTAGTAAGAAAGGACAATCTATTGGTGAAATGCTAGGTGAACAGACAGGGAGTGTTAGCTCTCAGCCTCTAGGGAGAGTAGTTCACAAGATCTGTTCCTGGGCAGAATCTCACCTTCTCTCCCGTTCAACTACTTACATGCCGGGGACAAACAATGTGTCATCAGATTTCCTAAGGAAGGTCTTCCTGACCTCTACAGAGCATTCCCTGAGACCAGATCTTTTTCAGAAAATTTGTGTCAGGCTTTGGAATTGTTTGGTAGTCTTGTCAGCAAACTCAGCCAAAACTCAGAGGTACAGCCCTTTCAATCTATGCCCTATCATCCCCTTGGCCTCTAGGTCTTCTCTTTATATTCATCTAGTTGATTTATTGATGAAGATTCGCATCAACATTCAAAGGGTGAATGATGTGGTCATTTTGGTGTCTCCTGCCTGATTGAGAAAGTCCTGTTTTCCAGCGAGGTCTGGCATGTAGGCAGAGTTGGGGGTGGGCAAATGTGGCGTTGGTGTGTGCATGCGTGCAAGGTGAGTGATGTGCATAAATAAAAAGAAAAATACACTTCCCTTGCTTGCTGTATGATTTCTGATGTCCTCCTTGCTCTGGTCTCCTCGGGCTCTAGCAAATTCCCTTAAGCAGTCATGGCACTGCTTTCATGCTTGTAACCAGCATGAGAGAAGCCACAGGATTGGAGGAAGCGTCCTCTCTCGGCACTCTCTAGAGCACTGGAGGACTGTGCTTTCTCTAACCTTGGTTAAACAAATTTAAAATGTGCATGTCTGGCTGGCTGTTGCAAGACAGCCGACCAAAAAGACATGCGCACTTTAAACTATGCACAGCTCACTGTAGCCACTCAGCAGCAGTGGCCCCGCCCCATCCTGACACTCAGTTCAGGATGGGAAGTTGGAACAAAAAATAGTAATAAATTAATTGTATTACTATTTTATTTTTCATCCCTGGGGGGCATTTTAGGCAGAGGGGCGACACCCCTCTGTCCTAATGGAGGAGCCACTCCTGCTGTTTTCCCCTCATCAAGGAATTGAGTGTCCATTAGGGATGGCTTCTCCCTGTTCTACTTTCATCCCTGCAAAAGCCTCCTCTGCCTCTGTCAACCCTGACTCCTGAGGTCATATAACAAACCCTAGTTCTCCTTTAGGCATTGGTGTACTTCTAAATACCTCCATATTTTTTCTTGTAAGTCTCTTACTTTTCTTTATTTCCTTCTTGAGGTCTTTCTTTTGAAGTTTGCAGTTGATAGAGCGGTCCGTACTAATAATTTACCTGTATTCGGACGCTCTTTAGGCCGATGAATCTTTTGGCTAAGTGGAACTCTCCGTACTCTATATCGATCAATTGCATCAAATCAATAATCAATAACGAACATAAGCAATACCCTGATCAACATAACACTTGACAATTAATCCAGAATACATTTCGGCGAACCCTGACCTTTCAGTCAGGAATAACCACACCAGTTTATTCAAAGTTAGTGAGTTTATTTCCCTATATTAACAAAGCTAGCACAATATAAATGTGTCTCAACACCAAATGATAAACATAAATGAACATTAATAGCTGTCCATAACGGCGAAACAGGTGCAATCTATGTAGCATTTGAATCACAAGACATTCGATAATAGAAATGCAAATCACTAATACGATAATCTGTAAAGAGCTAATTGCATACATTTAGTCAGCATAACAAGGTCTCAAATTGCATCGTGCAACAGAAGGAATCCTCATCTAACCTCAAATTAGCATCGGCATGTGGGACTTCATGCGAAAACAATTTAGCAACATTAATTTAGAAAAACTCCTAACTAGGGATCTTATCAAAATCAGCAGTTGGTTACCTAAAAGAAACACAATGCAATTGTACAATTTCCTTTCATATTTACCAATTACGATCAGCATACAAGGAAGTCTTCGTCTCACAGGTACCGTTTCTCGATCAGCATGGGTACCGTTTCGATCAGCATGGGACGGGGCAAAGGGGCAAAGTGTACGGGGCAATTGCCTCACGGCGGCAAGGTAAAACTACTACTTCATGCAAGGGATTAAATCAAAGTTAAAGTCTCTAGGGCAAGAATCATTTAAAGTCTCTTTCTCTCGATTAGAGAAAGAATCAAAGTCTCTTTCAAAATGGCGTCGCAGCAAAGTGGGCCATAATGGCTGTAAATGGCTGTAATGGCTGGTAATGGCTGGTAATAGCTACCTTCTTCTCGTGCACCTGGTTTAAATAGACAACAGTTCAAATCCAGTAGGGTCTTCCATTGGAGGGTTCATAGGTTAGCTTCAAATTGTCCAATCAAAAACGACAGTTCTCAAGCTTTTACTTAAGCAAACATTATCTTTGGAGACGGGTACGCAAGTTGCAACATTTTATACCAATTAACTCACTTTCAGAGCTTCCATTGTCCGCACCTGCAGATTGACCTTGGAGTAAGGAGAGAAATATGCCAGGCTGGCACGAAACCTTAAGATAAGCATGTGAACGATCTCAGTGGAAAAGTACAGCTTCAAGCAAAAATACACGTTTATTAGCACATTGGAAAAATACGAGCATCTAAACCGTGAGACCAGGCAACTAGGCCAAAGCCTGCACTAAAGTAATGCTAAGCTAAAACATTTCAAACAAGCAAATCGTAGCACACGTTTATGATTATGTCGGATTAGTGCAATTCTAGTACACCACGTTATATAAAGCACGCTTATAAATGTTGGCAAACTACTCTAAGGGCACATTTTGTCCCCGTACAATCTTTATTAGTTTGGTTAAAGTTACACATGATTATTGCAGTACTACGTTTAAGCGCTAATAAATGTAAAACCTTCATTTCTGCTTCATCAATCCCTCCTCTGATGACTACTTGTCATCACACCAAACCATGCCCACAAATTTTATTCCATTAAAATTCTGTCAGTTCTCTTTTCCTTTTAATTCCCCTAGTTTTCGCTTTGTATTCTTCTGCCATTCTTTTCATTATTTTCTCTTCCTTCCTACTTTTAATTCTTTCCATAATCATTATTATTCCCCTTTGTATTCCCCAAATTCCAAATATGCAAATCAGAACTATTAGAATTCCCTGTATTATTTTTAGCAATATTCCATTCCAAATTCCCCCAATCCAATTTCCCACTGAAGCAAGTCCTTTTCCAACCTTCTCCCACACTCCTGGTTCTTTCAATTCCTTCAAATCTGCACTCTCTTTTGTTAGATTAGCAAGCATAGTTTTAATCTTCACACTATTGTCGGGAATATACGTACAACAGTGTCGTGCACCAAGCATTTTGCAAACACCGCCATCCTTTGCTAAAAGAATGTCTAAAGCAAGCCTATTTTGAAGAGTCATAGCTCTTTCCGCTGCAAGTTCAGCATCTATCAGGATTATAGCACCTGAAAACTTTGTCAACATGTTATCCACTATAGTGGACAACTTTCTTATTTTGATGGAATTCAACACAACTCCCAATGAAGGAATCATGGCTCCAAATATATCTCCTACCACAGCAGCTGCGGTCTCTCTTTTCTGGATACGATGGGATCCAGATGTCTTTTGAATCATCGATAGGTCATCCAGTTGATAAACCTTTGGGAACACTATACCCAAATAACATCTCCCCCACCATCCCTTTGGAAGACGATAATAGGCATTATACCCACAAATGTAATATACACCTGGAATGACAGGGTCAAGTCCGTTCATCATGAATGTCCATTTGGCCTTAAAGATAAACGTATGTTTACACTCACTCGCTCCTACAAAAATTTTATCATAATAAGATTCACCTCGATATATACAAAATTTCCCTACATGCCAAGCATCTAAAGCTATTCTCCCTTGTGTCTTTATTGCGGCAAAATCATAATTATCTACTGAAGTCCTCTTATGTAGCTCTTTTTCTAATTTCGCATTCATTTGTGCCCTTCTATCATCTGTACGATCTAAAAAGCTTATTTCTACTGCAGAGAGCGAGCAGGTAAGATTTTCCCTATGAGCGTGAGCCGTTTCAAAAGGTTGCATTGGTTCGAAAAATTCCCTCATTATTTTTGCATCCCAATCTTTAGCAATCTGGCTTAGCTGCGCTATTATAGGAACATATGCAAAGGTAACATCATAATTCGAGTAAAAATACTGTATGTTAGTTTGACCATAAAATCTAGACATTACTATACTACATGTAATCCCGTATGTAAGAGGCATGTGGTGATAAGTCACCCCTTCCTTTACTGATGTCGGTATCTGTGTACACACATAACAATCTTTCGCATCCATAGTCTCAACATATTCTGTTAGCAAGCGATAGAAAACATTATATGAAAGCTCTTTCTTATCATGCAAGAGTCTCTCATCTATTTCTAATCTTTTCAATGCAGTTAGTTCAGTGACAGTAACAGGAGCAAAAGTAGAAGCGTCAATTTTCTCATTCTCACCCTTTCCATGCATTGCAAGCACCATTGCCATTATTATTAGTACACATGCAATTATCAAGCCTATACACACATATTTACAATATTTCTTTCTACCGTTCTGCGTCATGATCTGTATAGAATCAGAGAGCTAGAAGCACCTATAAAGAAACTATTTAGCAATTCAATTACAAAGCTGAACGAGCGCAATGTTCACACAGTCTTCTTCAAGAGGCCAGTCACTTATCGGTTAGCAGCATTTGTCTCAATTCGGCAATAACCCAGTCTTTATCGGTTTAGCAAATGTCTCATCCGGTTTAGCAATGTCTCAGCTGGTTTTATCACTTTAGATTGTAGCAGGCAATGTCATTTATCACCCTTTCAATCAACACTGTCCATAAAACTTTTCTTTTCTATTGGTATCTCTTCTTCTTCGTTCTCGATGCTTAGAGATACAAATTCGTCAGTCCAATCATCATTGACTGCATATGCCCATTCTGGACCGGAATATCTCCTATTCGGTATCCTTTTCCTGTTCAATTTTGCTTCTCTTTTCGATTCTGCCTCGCTGGTACTTTCCTCTTTTGTCAAGTCCTTTTCTTCACTCGGGGATGGTACCACGACAGACACTTCCTTTCTTTTCTCTTTCACTTTTGGCCTTCCTCCGTCGTTCAAACTTTCTCCAGTCCTTTGTTTTACTGGTGATATACTTAGTCTCCTCTTTGCACCATGTCCATTTGTTGGACCTGCGACCTTTTCTGTAGAAGCTTGAACTGTTCCGTTCTGTTCTGCCTTGTCCCCTCCTTCTGGGGAATCAATCACGTTCTCTTTTTCTTTTTCTGTATCGTCTGCTTCTGGGAAAGCCCTCCTCTGATCAGGCTCTCCTGCTTTTTCACCTTTTTCGAGCCCTTCGTCACCTTTACTTTCGTCAGGCTCTGTATCACTTTCAGCTGCTTCAGGTTCTTTGTCACCCTCAGCTGCTTCAGGCTCTTTGCTACCCTCAGCTGCTTCAGGCTCTTTGTCACCTTCAGCTGCTTCGTCGCTGTCTGAACTTTCTCCTTGGTCTCCCCCAAGTGAGTTGGTCTCTTCGTCCTCAGAGAATATCTCTCTCTCTTCCGTTCCTGCCTGTTCGCTTTCAGTTCGGTTTTGCTCTGTCTCAGCACTCAGCACTGTTTTATCAGGCACTGGCAGTTTTAGCGCTTCAACTTCCTCATCTGTGGGACACAACACTTTCTTTGTGTGACTGGCGTGAATCCAGTTGGGAACCCCTGCACACTTCACAGCGGTAGTTGTCGTCAGGATCACTTGGAAAGGGCCTTTCCAACGGGGTTCCAGACACGACTTCCTCACGTGCTTCTTTACCACGACCCAGTCACCTGCTTTCAGTGCGTGTCCTGAACCTTGGATCGGTGGCAAGGTGGTTGCTTCCACCTGGTGAGAGAAAGAGCGAACCACATCAGCCAGACCCTTGCAGTAGTCTAACACCATATCATCTGTAATATTCAAAAGCGCGTTTGCGGGAACTGCAGGAAGTCTCATAGCCCTGCCCATGAGAATTTCGTGCGGAGACAATCCAGTCTTTCTATCAGGGGTGTTTCTCATTGACATTAGCGCCAAGGGCAATGCGTCAGGCCATTTCAAATTTGTCGATGCACATATTTTCGCCATTCTTGATTTCAGTGTACCATTCATCTGCTCCACCAATCCTGATGCTTCAGGGCGATAGCTACAATGCAGTTTTTGCTCAATGTTCAGCGCTTCGCAAAGTAACTTTATCACCTCGTTATTGAAGTGACTTCCCCTATCTGATTCTAAAGAGATCGGGAATCCGAAACGTGGTATCAACTCTCTCAACAATAGCTTTGCAACTGTAAGGCTGTCCTTTCTACGTGTGGGGTATGCCTCAATCCAGTGACTAAAAATGCACACAATCACCAACACATACTTTAGACCTCCATGCACAGGCATCTCAATGAAATCTATCTGCATACGACTAAACGGGCCACTTGCTCTACCAATGTGGCTCGCGTTCACAACCGTTCCCTTTCCTGGGTTCATCTGCTGGCAAGTGACACATCGATGGCAAACTGCTTCTGCAGCTTGACGAAATCTGGGGTTAAACCAATCAGTTTTGAACAATCTTATCATGGCAACTCTCCCTAGGTGAGCTTGCCCATGATAGAACCGCGCAAGCTGTGATAAGAGACTGTTTGGCAAAACAAATTTTCCCTCATTTGAAACCCATAACTCATCTGGTCTCTTTATACATTGTGATTTAATCCAGGAATCTCTCTCATCCTCCCTGACGTTATTCTGCAATGCTTTTAGTTCATCTATTGTATCTACAACCTTTAAGGCAAATGCTTCAGCTTGTTCGAGTTCTGGCTCACTTATCGAATTCCATTCATCCCTGAGCAATATACAATTCAAGGCGCAAAATCTTGCGACTTGATCCGCATATGCATTTCCCAGAGAAACATAGTCCTGTCCTTTTGTATGAGCACTGCACTTTACCACTGCAACTTCGGCTGGCATTTGAATGGCGTGTAACAATTCCCTTATTCTCTCCCCGTTTTTCACTGGGGATCCTGAAGAAGTCAGGAAACCTCTCTGTGACCACAGTTGTCCAAAGTCATGCACAATTCCGAACCCGTACTGACTATCAGTGTAAATGGTGACTTTCATCAATACAGACAGTTGACATGCTCTTGTAAGGGCTACAAGTTCTGCTACTTGTGCAGAATAGACTCCTTGAAGCCAGCCCGCTTCCAAGACACCTGTTACAGTACATACAGCATATCCTGCTTTCAATATTCCCATCCCATCTCTTAGACATGAACCATCAACAAAAACAATTTGGTCATTTTCATCAAGCTTAGTATCCTTAATGTCAGGTCGAGGTTTTGTGCAAAATTCAGTCACCTGAAGGCAGTCATGCTCGACGTCTTCAGCGTTCTCAATTTCAGCATTTTCACCAGGAAGCAAGGTTGCTGGATTCAACGTAGTGCACCTTTTCAGCTGCACATTCGGTGAACCCAGAATTATCGTTTCATACCTTGTGAGTCTTGCTCTGGTCATGTGTTGCGTTTGGGAGCGGGTCAAAAGTATCTCAACTGAGTGAGGGACCATGACTGTTACTGGGTGTCCCATCACTATTCCTTCACTCTGAGTGAGGCTGATACCAACTGCTGCTACGGCGCGCAAACACCCTGGAAGTGCTGCTGCGACCGGATCCAAAGTAGCTGAAAAATACGCTACTGGTCTGTTTACACCACCATGGGCTTGAGTCAAGACAGACAGAGAACATGCATCACGTTCATGACAAAACAATGTGAAAGGCTTTGTGTAGTCAGGCATACCTAAAGCTGGAGCCCTGCACATGCATTCTTTCAATTCAACAAAAGCATCCATCTCATCTCCTTTCAGTTCAATTTGATCCAAGGCATCCTTCTGGGTCAGTTTCAGTAAAGGCTTTGCTAGAGTTGAGAAGTTGGGAATCCACTGGCGACAATAGCCCACCATTCCCAAAAACTTCCTCACCTCCCTCCTTGTCTTTGGTGGACTCATTTGAAGTACACTCGTTATTCTTTCCTTCATTATTCTCCGTGACCCTTTCTCTATTTGGTGACCCAAGTATTTCACTTTCTTCTGACAGAACTGCAATTTGGAAGGGGACACCTTGTGTCCATTTCTTCCCAAATGGTTCAACAGAGCAATGGTGTCGGCTGTGCAGCCACTTTCTGTCTTTGATGCAATCAGTAAGTCATCAATGTACTGTACTAGGGTTGACTCGAATGGCAATTCTAATGCCTCCAAATCTTTCTTTAGAATCTGATTGAAGATTGACGGTGACTCAGAAAACCCTTGAGGAATTCGACACCAACTGTATACTCTGTCTAGGAATTTGAAACAAAAGAGGAATTGGCTGTCCTCATGAAGAGGCACAGAAAAGAATGCTTGTGACAAGTCGATGACTGAGAACCATTCGGCATCGCAAGGGACTTGAAACATTATCACAGCTGGATTTGGTACGACAGGGCAACACTTGACTATGATGTCATTTATTTTCCTCAAGTCCTGCACAAGTCGGACCTTTCCACTTGGCTTTATTAGTCCTATTATTGGTGAATTACATGGACTGCTTAACACTTCTTTCAGTACCCCCTGTTTTACAAATTCGTCAATGAGTTGGGCAACTTTCATGAGGGTGTCTTGTGCCATGTGGTATTGTGGGGTCTGGGGAAAGATTGCATTGGGCTTTACAGTCACTTTCACTGGTTCCACTCCCTTCATCAATCCCACCTCTTTCCCTGTCATATCCCACACTTCCTTTCCGACTGTTTCCCGTAATTCGGCTGGAATATCTTCTTCAGTTATCATCGGGAAAAGGCAAATCAGAGGATACTCTTCATCGACAGTTTCCATCTCATCCCCCTCTACACTGTCCTCTTCTTCCCCATCACTGCTCGTCTGGATTGTTATTCCTTCGTTCGAGCACATAATCGAACAACCCAATTTGCACAACAAGTCTCTCCCTAACAGTGCTATCGGGCTTGAGTCACATACCACAAACTGATGTACCCCTTGATAGTTACCGATGCTGACTGGTACCGGTTCTGTTATTGGGTTTGTCAGGTGCCTGTTTGCTACTCCCACCACTTGAACTGTCCTCCCTGAGAGTGGCAAATTTGGTACTTCACTGCTCTTAACAGTTGAACGTGTGGCTCCTGTGTCAACCAAGAATGAAACACGATGACCCATTACTCTTCCCTTTACGTACGGACCCTTTTGATCAACTTCCAAGGATGCTGCAAGCACACAATCTCCTTCTTCTTCTGAACTTTCACTCTCCCATACATTGTTTATTCCACTCTCACTGTGTAGTGGGAACTGTTGTACGGTGCCATTTGTACTCATTACCTGACCCGAGACCTGTGGAGGAACCATCACTTGCTGCTGACTCATTGGTGCCAAAGGTATTTGCATTTGCTGATTAGGTACCATGGGTAACTGCTGTTGCATTGGCTGCATTTGCGTCATCTGCATACGAGGCATCTGCATCTGCTGCGGCTGCATAGGTTGTAATCCCTGCAACTGATTTACGGTCTGAAAATTTGGGTTTGGACCTCTCATTTTCGGTCCCCTCATTGTCTGAAATGCATTGACATCATTGTTTTGCTGACCAACACCTGCACCTGCACCTTCCTGCACCACCATCGGGCACTCGCGTTTCCAATGACCGACCATTCCGCACACGTGACACGGCATCACCTTCTTCATTGCCTGCACACCAGTCACAACAGTGTTCAAATCCGGACCATTATTCGCAAAACCTCCTCTGCCTCTGCCTCTGGCCTGTGGCTGAAACATCATATTTCCCTGCAACTGCGGCTGCGATTGCGGTGCCTGCGGTTGGAACCCTTGCATCCCTTGCAAACCTTGCAGACCTGTCTGAGCTGCTTTAAGTTGCATCATCATCACCTTCTCTTTCAACCTTTTCTGTTTCACTTCAATTTCGTCGCTACAGTATTTCGCATAATTCAACACCTCATCAATAGGTTTCGATTGCCAACAAATCAAATGCGACTTTATCATCTGACTTATCTCTGGTCTCAGCCCTTCCACAAATCTAAACACAAAATGAAGCATGTCCTTCGCCTCTATTGTCTCCGTGCCACTGTAGTTCTTAAACGCCTTCAACAATCTCTCATAGTAACTATGAATCGACTCTTTAGCCTCTTGGGCAGTTCGATCGATCTTCTGCCAATCCACATTTTTCGCGGCAACCTTCGTCTTCAAATGCTCAATTACCTTGTAGTACAAGCTCATCACCATAGGTGATGGTGCACCCGTATCCCTGTCTCTCTCTGGTTTACTTGTCGGCCAACCTACAGCTCTTTTGCAATCCTCCCACAAATCTGCTGGAACCACAATCTCAAAGAGGGTGTTCAGGTCTTCCCAAAGACATTTTGCAAGCTTCACAAACCTATCAGTCTGTTGATACCATTCAATCGGCTTCTCTCTCAGTTTGGGAAAATCATCCGTAAAAGACTGAATGTCGCTTCTGTGCCATGGTACATGTATTAATTTTCCCCCTGCTGTCTCCCTCATTGGTAACATGGTTACTGCCTCGCTACTCTGTGGTCTTTTCTCATTGAGTTCCGTAGCACTGTCCCTCCTCTTTTCCTTTCCCTTTACCCACCTGCTTTCCCACTTGTCTAAGCACCTCCACACTTGTGCACTCTGCAGCAATTCTCTAAGGTGCGCCTTCATACCTGCTGACCTCATGTGTTCAAAATCTGTGGTCCCGAAATCCAACCTATAGCTCCTGCTCAAGTGTTTCGTCTTGTCTATATCAACCCCGTTTTTGTCAGCTATTTCCTGCAAGCTTTTATGTACCTTATTCACTTCCTTCGTAATCCTGGGACATAGATACCTCAGCTCTTCTTCCGAGTAGGACTCCAACCTATTCACACCCATAGTCCCTTCCACCAACTCTTGTGCTTCCATGTTCAACCTGACCCTATTCATATCATCTTCTCCCTTCCCACTGGCTGAACTTTGTGTGGAATTTAGACTGTTGAACCATTGTGTCAGCTGTTGCGCATTCAACCCCATCAGTGTAGCATTCACATCGACTGCCATTGATGGTTGCGGCAACTTTTCAGTATTCGATGACAGCGGTATCACCAGTGGGGGACTCAACCTCACCAGTGTTGACTGAGCACATATGGGACTAAACTCCATCAAGGTCCCTGATCCAGTTGGCTGAGCCGCTATCGGAGTTATCCCTGGAGTGTTTTCTATGCACCTCCTTTCTGTCCCATTCTGCAGCATTGATCCCTGACCGCTCATACCTAAATTAGGCTGACTGTACAGAGGTACCGGTGGACCTACAGTAATGGGTAGCGATATCGCATCTGGGTTTTGTCCATTTCCCATGTTCTGAGGCATGTTCATTCCCACACTACGGGTCATCATTGCCGGCATGCCCATCTGACTCCCCGTCATCTGAGCATGTGCATTTCCCCCCTGCATCTGCTTTTGAGGCATCAGAAACTGAGTTGATTCAACTTGTGCCAATGTCGGGTTGTGACCATTCTGTACTCCCCTTACGGTTGGATCTAAAATCATTCCTGCACCGTTGTCACTGCTGTAGTACCCTGGGATCTGCGGCTGATAATTTTCTGCTTGTTTCAGCATAGGCACATCTGGATATATTCTCCTAACCTGCGGTATCTGCGGGGTGAACAGTAGACTCGGGTCCTTAGATCCCGATGAAGCCCCTGAACTCTGAGTTTCATTGTTCTGTACCGATGCCGGAGGGGCAGAACTGGTACTTGGACCTTGTCCACTCTCTGCATAAGGTGGTGGACGGTCGTTCAGCAATTGCATGATTAACTCCTCATCCTCTAACTCCTCTTCTCTTCTCAACTTTTCCTCGTCCTCTCTATCCTTGGAACACCTTCTGTTTGTCTTACAGGTAGCTTTCTTACCTGTCTCCTCTTCTTCCTTAGTAATTGCGGGAAACAATTTTATCCCCTGCAGTACATCTGACCTCCACACCTTCTGTGCATTATCCCACCTAGCGTCCGCTAGTGTCTTTTCTACCTTCCTTATCCTGGTCTCGAACTTATTTTGCTGTTGCTGTCTAGCCATCAGTTCCCAAATTGCTAGAGCCTCAAACTGTGCTGGCCTTGGAGGTACCTTCATGTCGTACATCGTGAATCTCAAATTCTCTAGGATCCTTATATTGAATGTCCCATGAATCGGGAACGCTACGCTCCCATGTTTCTCTGTCAGCTTGTGCCATTGCTTTAGCCAAAGGCACGGAGCTACCCCTTTTTCCTCCCTTACAATGTAAGCTGGTGTGCCTTCGGGCGGCGTCTCCTCTCCTACGCTCGCTTTAATGTAAGACTCCCCCTTCATCGCACTCCTTAATGCTTTAAAAAATTTCATTTTCTCGTCTTTTATTTCACAAAATTTGTAATCAATAGGTGACTTTAATTCCCGGAATACTCTTCGCTTGCCTTTCCCCTTCCAATCGAGCCCCACGGACTGCGTCCAATCCGTGCGCGACCCTTCTCTCCAACCAACCTATCCCAGCGCGGCTCCTAGTGACGTCACACTCACACACACTGCGGCTGACAAAGCCTCGCGGCTAGTCCTCCTTCACTCAGCTCCTCTCGTAACAACTTCTTGCATGTATCGCGAGCTACCAAAATAAAACAGATCTGTCGGTTTACTACAGGAAGGGTAACACAATCGCTTCAGGACCTTAGGGATTTTTCACTAGCCTCGGCAGTTATTCCATCTTTCTCGGTCCCCACGTTCGCAAGCAAATCTGACCCGCAGACCTACTCTCAACTTGTCAATGATCTATTCTAGTGCACTTAGAATCTTGTCAAAGCCCAAAGTCGAAGTTTCTTTCACTCCCTTAACACACGTACCGACTCGTTGACCACGCCCGATCAACCTACTAAACCGCCCAGACCACAACATAAAACAACATACTCCGGAGTCTCTTGACCTCGCAGGGCCCGTCTCAACAAAAACAACCACGTGGACCTTTTTATGCACAAAGCACCACACGCACATGAAGTTCGACGACTTCCCTACTCTCACACTCGGAGTCGCACCTCCGCTATTTCTATGAGGTTCGACGACTTCCCTACTTCTACACTCGGAGTCGCACCTCCGCTATTTTCTAAAAAAAATCCTCGCAACCTTTTCACACACCCTGCGGCAATAAGCTGTGCAAGCGCAAAACCCTAACTTCACTCATACCATCACTAGTACCGCCAACGCCGATTCCACACCTCCATTCTCTCCATTCGCAAGCTCCGAGATCCCGGGAAAGTCGCGGTGGACCTAGCCCATCACCATTCTGTCAATCAGTTTTATCCAAGAAAAATCTAATTCAACTTCTCGAGTGGGGTCTCAAAGGGCGTAACCGTCAATTCAACACCATGTACTTTAAGAGTACGGGGTCCCAAAAGGCGAAACCGTCCTCTGCTACCATCTACTGATAGAGCGGTCCGTACTAATAATTTACCTGTATTCGGACGCTCTTTAGGCCGATGAATCTTTTGGCTAAGTGGAACTCTCCGTACTCTATATCGATCAATTGCATCAAATCAATAATCAATAACGAACATACGCAATACCCTGATCAACATAACACTTGACAATTAATCCAGAATACATTTTGGCGAACCCTGACCTTTCATTCAGGAATAACCACACCAGTTTATTCAAAGTTAGTGAGTTTATTTCCCTATATTAACAAAGCTAGCACAATATAAATGTGTCTCAACACCAAATGATAAACATAAATGAACATTAATAGCTGTCCATAACGGCGAAACAGGTGCAATCTATGTAGCATTTGAATCACAAGACATTCGATAATAGCAATGCAAATCACTAAAACGATAATCTGTAAAGAGCTAATTGCATACATTTAGTCAGCATAACAAGGTCTCAAATTGCATCGTGCAACAGAAGGAATCCTCATCTAACCTCAAATTAGCATCGGCATGTGGGACTTCATGCGAAAACAATTTAGCAACATTAATTTAGAAAAACTCCTAACTAGGGATCTTATCAAAATCAGCAGTTGGTTACCTAAAAGAAACACAATGCAATTGTACAATTTCCTTTCATATTTACCAATTACGATCAGCATACAAGGAAGTCTTCGTCTCACAGGTACCGTTTCTCGATCAGCATGGGTACCGTTTCGATCAGCATGGGACGGGGCAAAGGGGCAAAGTGTACGGGGCAATTGCCTCACGGCGGCAAGGTAAAACTACTACTTCATGCAAGGGATTAAATCAAAGTTAAAGTCTCTAGGGCAAGAATCATTTAAAGTCTCTTTCTCTCGATTAGAGAAAGAATCAAAGTCTCTTTCAAAATGGCGTTGCAGCAAAGTGGGCCATAATGGCTGTAAATGGCTGTAATGGCTGGTAATGGCTGGTAATAGCTACCTTCTTCTTGTGCACCTGGTTTAAATAGACACCAGTTCAAATCCAGTAGGGTCTTCCATTGGAGGGTTCATAGGTTAGCTTCAAATTGTCCAATCAAAAACGACAGTTCTCAAGCTTTTACTTAAGCATACATTATCCTTGGAGACGGGTACGCAAGTTGCAACATTTTATACCAATTAACTCACTTTCAGAGCTTCCATTGTCCGCACCTGCAGATTGACCTTGGAGTAAGGAGAGAAATATGCCAGGCTGGCACGAAACCTTAAGATAAGCATGTGAACGATCTCAGTGGAAAAGTACAGCTTCAAGCAAAAATACACTTTTATTAGCACATTGGAAAAATACGAGCATCTAAACTGTGAGACCAGGCAACTAGGCCAAAGCCTGCACTAAAGTAATGCTAAGCTAAAACATTTCAAACAAGCAAATCGTAGCACACGTTTATGATTATGTCGGATTAGTGCAATTCTAGTACACCACGTTATATAAAGCACGCTTATAAATGTTGGCAAACTACTCTAAGGGCACATTTTGTCCCCGTACAATCTTTATTAGTTTGGTTAAAGTCACACATGATTATTGCAGTACTACGTTTAAGCGCTAATAAATGTAAAACCTTCATTTCTGCTTCATCACAGTCCCTAGTTTTATGACGTCAATCTGCAGCTTTTGGGGCTTTTCGCACACATAGGAAAAAAATGTGGTGTCTTCCTTACTTGGCTCCTCATCTTTGGAGAAGCTTGATTTAGCACAGTCGAATATTAATTCCCCTCTTCATCCCTGGGGTATCCCTTTATCCTCAAGGCTCCGCAAACGTTCCCTTTGAACTTTTGGAGCAAACTCCTTTTAAGATTATTTCTGTTATAATTGTTTTATTAGTAGCTATTACTTCTGCATGCAGGTTGAGTGAAATTGAAGCTGTACTTTCTTCTGAACATTTTTATGTTATCGATTTGGGGATCTTCATCACCCTGCCCCTTGCTTTTTTCCAAAGTGTTTTCTGACTTTCATCTTAATCAGGAACTTGTCTTTCCTTACTTGTGTCCTTCTCCCTCACCTGATAAAGGGCATTCGCTACGTACTACATTCACTGAGTAGGTGCTGGCATGGCTGTGCTGATTTTTTTACAGAAAACGTCTGACTTTTGCAAATCAAAGTCTTTATAGCCTATGGTTCAAGCCATAAGGGTTTTAAGTCTTCAGTGGCACCTCAGCACAGGTGGGTTCACTCTGCAATCTCTATGGTTTATGAGATGGCAGGTATTCCTCTTCCTTCTACATCCCTAGACCATTCCACAAGGGGGATGTCTATTTCAGGGACAGTGGCCCGTCGTGTTTCCTGTGTTGATGTGTGCTCCTCCCTGGCCTTCTTCAGGCAGAGTCCTTGAGCAATATAGGTTACAAGAGGTGGATTTTTCCCTACAATATGTGTGCCGTTTTGAATGCTGTAACTAATTGAAGTTATTTTTGTATTGGATTTTGCTCTCCACTAATTCATTATTCCTCAAGCATCATTTTGGAAGCTTCCTGACGTCCCAATGCAACTTTATCTGCTTGCTATATCCTCATAAATTAACGGGTGTGGTGGAAAAAGAGAGAAGTGGTAAGTAAGTGGTAAGTTGTAGCTTTTTCAGGAAAGGAAGTTACTATTTTAAGGGGGCAGTCTCCGGCCGGAGGTGGGGTACCTCATAAATTACCAACTCGGATGAGGAAGAAGAGGACAGGACTCAGGATAATTAAACGTGCTGATAAATATTATTTTTCATTTGACCATGGAGCCAGGCGCCAGCTCCAACAATCCCAGCATGCTCCTGGGGGCCTGCGATGAACAGCACCATGGTGACGAATAACAACTAGTTCTCACCAACTCTAAAGGATAAGTGCAAAAGTTCACCCCTTTGTGTTGCAGCTGGTGCTGGTCTGACATGAGCTGAAGTTTTTGCACTTTCTAATAACAATCGTCTGGTGTTCTACCGGTGTTTCATAGCAACAGGGCGACGTGTCTGTCGGCCGTTTGGAAACTGACGTTCACCGTCTATGGAGAAATGAGATATGACAAGTTTGAACAAAGCTCATTTCTTGAAAGCTAAAAAAAACAGAATAACTTATTTTAGGGTTGAAACCGAATTTATGGCTGCCACATACCATCAGTAATAAAAGAACACGGACGCGTATTGCTGAAGGCAAGACAATAATCGCTCAAGTAATGTGCTGGAAATACCTGGAACTGAGAATTAGTAGCCTGGAAATAAAGCCTATTAGAGGTGTTTTTTCCTTCCACATAAATCCACTTTATACAATAATCAATACATGAAAGGCAGGCCATGGTTCCTATTAAATATGGGTCTCCCCAGTATTAAACTGACAAGCATGTTACCTGTAAAAAATGATTTTTTGAATTCATATTTCATACTTTCTTCGTCCAGATGTCCGCATGGTTGATGCCACATGAGGCCAGGTCTTTAGAATGATTTTTTCACAGAATCCTGTTTCTCAGTACCACAAGATGGCCTTCCATATTTATAATGCACACTGCAAAAAGAACTGTCATCTATATGATGCATGTTCATTCGGGTTTTTTTCTTGCACATTTGTTTTCATTTGTTTGACAGTAATTATTCGACACTTAATAAGACTACACATGCTTTGAAAAACACCTTATGAAATGTTTTGTACATGCGTTTTTACATTTTTTAATGCTTTTTAAAATTTGGATTCAATAAGAGCTAATTTTACTTGCCAAAGACCCATTGTATGTGTATTTTTAACCTTTTTGCATTTTTGAATATTGGTATTAATGTTGCTACTTTTTTACATGTGATGCTTTTACCCTAGTACTATTTCTGTGGATTATGTATGAGTTTGAAATCTTGAAATAAAAAAAACTTTAACTTGTACAGAAAAAGATTCCTCCCGAAATGTAATTTACTGAATAAATATTTTGAACAAATGAAATTGAAATCTTTATAGTGCTATCCCTCCCCGGGATGATCAAACAAAAAAGAAATTACGTAGTACGTGACTAATCCACGTTTCGTGCAAAAGAATGTATTAAGAATCTTGTCTCCCTGAGGCTGTTGATTTATATAATGTGAACCACCCTTCTTGTAGGATGAAAGGGGAGCCCTACACTAAGTTTCTGCGTGCAACTGTAGACTGCAAGAATTTTAATTTTTGTCTCTTTCCTGTGAGGGAATGATAACGCACAAGACATCTCGGAACAGGATTCTACCTGCTATAGTGTGCCCTCTAGTTATGGCCTGTATTTTAAATAGTACGTGGACCTATGATAAGTGCTGTTGAGTGTGGTTGACTTGGGGTGCTACAGAAACTAGCCGGGTAATCACAGATGTGAGTCACTAATATGAGAAAGTCTGGGCTGGGTCTATATAGATTTTGTTTTATTTATTTGATTTTGTAGATTTTATTTGTTGATTTTATTTTACAGGCAGAAGAAACTTGGAGATGTCCTTTCGTGATTTACATATTTTGCTAAAGTTCTGTGTTTATCCAGGCCTCTGCACACTTTTTTGTTGTTCTAATTACAGACTTTGATAGTGTGGGGCACCCGCAGATAGCTAGTGTAACATAACAGATCTCTGGCACACACACAGGATGGCCATCAAAAGAGCCGGAAGAATTAGAAAACGTCAATAGAGAGTTTGTAATATCTGGGCTTCGCTGAGGATCTGACTGGGGTGTGATGTCGTTGAGAGGATAGGCCAGTGGTTCACAACTTTTGGACTTCTGTGGACCCCCACTTTGTCATTACTGGAAGGCAGGGACCACCGCTGATTCATAATTGGAATCCAGGGACCCCCCAGTGATTCATTACTGGAAGCCGGGACCCTGGCCTAAACATTGTTGATGATTTGCACCGCAAAACAATACACAAAAAATACAGAAACAAGCATTAATCAAACACAAACACAAATGATAACTCATTTTATTTAATTTGCAAATAAATACAAAAAAAAACATTTTATTTTTAATAGGAAGTTTGGAGCTTTTCTAAATTCAGTGGAAATCACAATTCATCCATACTATAGTCTGTTTGATGCACCTACACTGCTTCCACAAATCATTCTGAGAACACTAATTTATTTTTTAGCCTCAAATATATCAAATTCCTTGACATTTACAGGATTTAAAAACAATTTCAGTTGTACATTTAGCCACTTTATTTTTAAATACACTTTATTAATCTGATAATACTAATTTATTTTCTAAGCAGTCAGGGACCCTCTGAGAAGGTTTCGCGGACCCCCATGGGTCCCAGACCACAGGTTGGGAACCACTGGGATAGGCCACAAACAGAATATACGTTGGTGAACCCAGCGGGGTTCCAGAATGTGCTTACAAAAGAAGATTTAAGGGGCTCGTTAATTTTTCTCTGTATATACTCTAGAGAGAGATTCGCTGTGTCCTGGATTGAGATCATACACAACACTTAGAAGGTACACCACATACTGGGCCAAAACATGCCAAAATGGCTGAGTGAGATATTATTTCTCCGCCTTCTCCCCTTGTTGTAATTATTAGTGATAGCCTGTGCCAGGGAGTCTAGGAGTGACAGAGGGACGCCCTTGGTTGGCCCTGCACTTCTGATCACATGGCTGAAATCAATGCTGCTGCTACTGCAAGCACCATGACATCTCAGCCACTACATCTATGCCCAGCACTAGGAGATTGTGGAGGTTGACACACGTGGAATGTGGCAGTAAATGGACTTGCTGGCAGGGTGTGGTAGGCTGACCTAAATGTCACAGAGTTCAACATTTGGTGCTGCATAATCATTGCAGAACCATATAGACATAAATAATGTAAAAAAAATACCAATAAATAAAAAGAATGGTATTTTATTTTAAGTACTTCTATTTTTTTATGTAAAAATGAATGTACATTTAGTTTGAAAAAAAATACTTAGATTAATTTAAATTAATTATGCACATTACTTTTAGTCTTTTTTAATATATATTACATATAAACATTTTACTTCAAGTCAGTTTAGTTTTCTTAATAAACCTTCTGAAAATATTTGAATTAAATGTAACATATTTAAATTAGCTAAATATTTAAATTACAATTAAGGTAATGTAACTGTAGTATTTTTTATTTTGTTCTCTATTGAAAATACATTTAATACATTAATTTACATATTTTTACTACTGTGTTTTAAAGCAACTTTTGAACTTTTCCCAATAATTTACTATAGGGAGCTCTCTACCTATGTGAGAAAAGTTACAAGTAGAAACTTTGCACTTGCAGATTAGGCTCCACCCACTGTTTTCAGGGGATGGATATATATAAATCTGCACTTTGTTGTAAAATTTAAACTTGTAAATGTTGAAAAGCCGAAAGTAGTATATTTACTATAAATTGTAAAGAGTAAACTTACACATGTTGATTTACTCATGTGTAAGTTTACCTTTGTAAATAGACCCTTGGGACTCTGGTTTTCTATATTCTTTTTTGCATCCTCCGCAGAGCAGCAGGGCTTGCTTTTTAAGGCAAATAGGTAGGCATTTGAAGGAGGCAGGGAACAGAGTTTGTGGTGATATTCTGTGCAAAGGGCACCCTCCTACGTCTGTCAGTGCCACCGGGACTAAGCAGGTCTGCTTTGGACATAGCCTCCCATTTGTGTGGAAGCCTGACTGAGCTCACTCTGCTGTCGCACTGCAGATAATAGACTCACCAAGGCTCTGTCTCTGCCTATGTCCTCCTGCCCAAAAATGCTCCATTATTATGTTGTGAGAAAGACACTGAGGACCTCGACGTATAGAATGCTTTCAGCGCCATAGCCAAGACACTACATACCACTTCCTGCCAGGAAGTGTGGCAGGAAGAGGGCAATGCAGAGACGACGTGAGTGAAGCCAGACTCCTGCAAAGAACAAAGTGATAGAGATCACATCCACAATAAAACATAGCCTAACATATGTCCAGGTTTCTGAGTCGAATATTGTTTCTACGTCTACACCATCATAACTGGTAACACAGGTCTAAATGAACCACAATTGTTTGAGGTGAATTTGAAGCATGCAGTTGCACCTGACTGCTCATGTCCTACTGCGTTCTGCATTGTATTGTCTCCAGAAAGCAGATAAATACGTCTAATTTAATAGTCCCATCATCTCGCCCCATCTACCCAGACAGCCTTGGGTGGTGTGAAGTCCACTGTGGAACAGTGACAAGCAAGGGGAGTGAGGACTGGGAGTATTGAGTGGCCTGCTGCAGCAGAAAAGACTGAGCGCATTCGGTGCTCAGGAACCGGGATTATGCAGTGTATAGTGGGGTGCTAACAATATGAAAGGACTGGCTCAGCAAGAGGCTTTTTAACTGAAGATGGGTGCAGTCATCATAGAACTGCGCATGTGGGAGTAGCAGAAACAACACAGTCATTGACAACGTCAATAGATTTTGCCTATGCAAGAGCAATTGGCGTTGCTAATGTGTTTTAGGCATGTTGTTCATCAGAATGGCTCCTGTCCAGCATGGCTAAAGGTTAGTGGCATCGAGGAGAGTTGCTTGGAGTGTCATAGAGTGGAATGGAGAAGAGTGGAGTAGAGTATTGTAGAGTGGAGTAGCAGAGTGTGATTTATTGGAGTGTGGAGTTGCGTAGAATGGCATACATTGGAGTGGCACAGAGTGGAGTGGACTGGTGTAGAGTGCATTGGCGTAGAGTGTTGCAGAGTATAGTGGTGAAGAGAGCAGCGGCATTGAGTGCAGTGGCATTGAATTCATCAGCATACAATGCAACATCGTAGAATGCAGTGGCGCAGAGTAGAGTGGTGCAGAGTAGAGTGGCGCAGAGTAGAGTACAGTGGCATAGAGAAGAGTGGTGTAGAGTTGGCAGAGAGGAGTGGCATAGAGTTGAGTGATGCAAAGGGCAGTGGCGCAGGATAGAGTTGAGTGGCATAGAGTAAAGTGGTGTGGAATGCAGAGTAAAGTTGAGTGGCAGAGAGTGGTGCAGAGTAGAGTATAGTGCCATGAGGTGCAGTGGCATAGAGATTTGTGGTGTAGAGTGGGGTAGTGCAGAGTATAGTGGCATAGAGTTCAGTGGCAGTGTTTTAGAGTGGAGTGGCGGAGTGCAGTGGTGTAGAATGGGGTAGAGTGGCGTAGAAAGCAGTGGTGTAGAGTACAGTGATGCAGAGTAGAGGGCAGTGATATGGAGTGCAGTTGTGCAGAGTGCATTGACGTAGAGTTCAGTGGCACAGAGTGGATTGAAGCAGAGTAGACTAGAGTGGTGTAGAGTGCAGTGGCGTAGAGTAAATTGTTTTAGAGTAGAGCGAAGTGGCATAGAGTGGAGTGGTGTAGTGTAGAGGGCAGCTTGTAGAGTGGTATAGAGTGTAATGGTGTAAAGTGGTGTAGAGTGCAGTGGCATAGAATGCAGTGGTGCAGAGTAGATCAGAGTGGCGTACAGTGGATTGGGGTAGAGTGTAAAGGCATAGAATTGAGTGTTACAGAATAAAGTGCATTAGCGTAAAGTGTATTGGAATAGAGTGCAGTAGTGTAGAGTTCAGTGTTGCAGAGTGGCATAGAGTACAGTGGCATAGAGTGGAGTTGTACAGAGTAGATTGCTACGGCTTAGACTGGAGTGGTGTACGGTGCAATGGCGAAGAGTGTAGCGGTATAGAGTAGAGTGGTGAAGAGTGTATTGGCATAGAATAGAATGGTGATGAGTAGAACAGAGAGGTGTGGAGTGAAGTGGTATACAGTGGAGTCATGCAGAGTGCAGTGACGTGGAGTGGTGCATTGGCATAGAGTAGAATTGTAATGGGTAGAATAGAGATGCGTGCAGTGAAGTGGCATACAGTGAAGTCATGCAGAGTGCAGTGATGTGGAGTGGTGCAGAGTAGAGTGCAGGGGTGTGGGGAGGTGCAGAGTAGAGTGGAGTAGTTATGGTGTAGTAGCACACTGCCATTACAGCCAACATATTTTCAATTGAAATTACCGTTACATTTGCACAGACATACAGTTTTACTAATAAAACTATACAGTTTGCGGATACAAATGTGTGGAAATTGCATCACCTAGTTTAATGATTGGTTTTCATCATATAAAGAGTATTTGTTTCCAACACACTTCAGAAATAACAATAAATGTTCATCATAATTCTGATATATTCTGAAATACTTACACAGTTAATTTAAACGTTGTTGTGTGTTAGAAAAAAACTATTTTCTACCCTCAGTATCCAGAAAGATTGTCAAATAAATCCTCTCACATTGAAGTCAGAGAAATAAAACTAAACATGAACCCTTGGAAGACAGCACCTGACATTTGACCTTGGTCTTTGAATGCACAGCAAATGTGACGAGATAAGAACAAGATTTAAAGGCCTAATATGGTCATGGCCCCTTAATATACTTCCGTAAAAAAGTTGTTGTCCAGAGATTTTAATTTTTGATTTGTGTTTTTGTATTATTAGAGAAGTAATTCAGCTTGAGAAGACATTGTTAATCTGGGTCAATTTTTTCTGGACGACATTTTTTAAAAAGGTGGATGTATTGCAGTGATGATGTAATATTTCAGGAACCATGAAACCTATATACTTTATTTTGGTGTCAAAACATAGGTTTTGGGGGTCAAGCAGTCTTAAAGAGACAGAAAATAACTCCTCACAGCAACCCTTCGTTATTTTAAAATGGTGTCTCTATAATGATGTGTTTAAGCCATCATATTGGTCATTTATTTTAATATTGTTTTCGTTTCAGGTTTTTTGTTGATTCAAATTCATAAACATGAGCGAAGTAGATGGTGACAGAGGATTGTCACCTCCTGACAGAGTGTTACTAACTACAAAATCTGACTACCCCTTCAACAAAGAAAAACGTGTCATATGCCAAACTAATCTGAAAGAAAAGCTAACATCAACTGTGGCTGGACAGAAGAGAATTCCAGATGCTGCAGAAATACAGCAAGATGAAGTTCACAAATGATTGAAACTGATGGATGAAGAGGATTAAATATTTTATCTTTGTAACAACAAGTGCTACAAGTTACAAACAATGGAAAAAAGACTGGAAAAAAATTGCAGAAAAATAGCAGAAACCAGTGAATCACAACAAGAATCTGAGTCTTCTGAGAAAGCGACAACAACCAAACCTAGTGCCCTTCCACTTAGAAGATTGATGGCTACCCCTCATCCACCTCCAACAACTGATCAGAAAGCAGAAGATCTTCAATGTGTTACCTGTGGTTTAGCCAGAACAAGGGTCAAATGGATTGATGAAATAACAAAATACAGAACATTTGAGTCTCAAAGGGCAAACATGTTTTCATCTGCAGCTAGTTTCTTACTAGATGACGTTTTTAGCCGAGTAGCTGATCTAAATAGCGAGGTGAATGTATTTACAGCGGATTTCTATGCCCACCTGAACTGCAAGCATGCATACATTTGAAAATATGAATGTACAATGAGCTCCTAGCAGCAACGTAACCACCAGCCTTCAGTTAAGTTTGCTCGCTTTGAAAAAGCAAATTACGTTTTAAAGTCACTCTTGAGTGCTGGTTACAGGTTCACACTCAGTGAGATCAGAGAAATAATGGTCAACATTGATGAAACTGTATTGATCCATAATAATGAAATTAATATTTTTCTGGTAAGAATGTACAATGACAGAATTCGTTTTTGTCAGTCTAATAAAAAGAATGAGCCACTTATGGTGTTCTCAGCGGATTTGCCTCCTGAAATTCTTGCTGCAAAAATAAGATAACAGGATGCACTAAAATCAGCAGAACCATGTTAAGGAATGTCCTAAAAGATTTGATTTTTGATTTGATGACGAATTTTGTGATGGCCTGTGCTCCGCAAATCATATGAATCAACTAGAATCCCTGATGTTTCCTTAACATTTTTTACATCATTGTTTAATATCAGCAAAGCAAAACTGTTACAAACTAAAGGTTCTTGAGTTAGAACAGAAGCCAACAACATTGATGATGATGGCTTTGAAGCTGTCAGCAAAGAAGTGTAAGACAATCCCATGAACCAACAGGCTTATGCTGTGTGTCAGAAATTGGGTTTCTAGTTGGCCAAGGTATGCACCCTGCCCAAGTAGGGACCACAATCCTAGTCAGGATAAGTTACAACACAACCTAAATTATCCTGAGCTCACCCTCCGGTAGCTTGGCATAGAGCAGGCAATGCAGGCTTAATTTAGAATGCAATGTATAAAGTATTAGTGCAATAACTCACAGTAACACAGAGAAAACACCACAAAAAGTACTCCACGTCAGTTTAGGAAAATAGATAACATTTATCTGAATAAAATAAGACCAAAATGACAAAAATCCAACATGCATAAGTCAAGATAACAATTTTTAAAGGTGTAAATGAGTCTCAATCATTAAGAAGCAGTGGTTGTATCCTTTTAACACACAGTACCTGGAATGTGTCAAAAATAATGAAGCAGAGGGGCCACAGAGGAGGAGATGCACCAAAAAGTAAAGCGATGCGTAGATTTTTCGGGTGCTGTAAAGTTGATGCGTTGTTTCTTTCCACACTGCAAGGCGATGTGTCAGTTTCCAGGAGCACAGCCTTGGTTCATCACTGCAATGAAGGGATAATATCACACCCAGGAACGATGCATGGAAAACTCAGAACGCATTGAGCAGAGGCAAAAGGCACTGCATTGATCCAGAAGGCGATGCAGTGATTTTTCAGCCGTGGAGCAGGTGCTGCATCGATCCGACAGGTGTTGCGTTGAATTTTTCAGGTGTTGCGCCAGTTTTCCAAATCACTGGATTTTCTTCTCTTTGGTGAAGTGTTTGATAGCCCTGAGACCTCAGAACAAGAGGCAAGCTCAATCCAAGCCCTTGGAGAGCACTTGAGCAGGAAGGCAGGGTCCTTCCAGCAGAGTCAGGGGTCAGCAGGGCAACAAGCAGGCCAGCAGTCTCTCTAGCAAAGCAGTCCAGATGAGTCGTTTTGGCAGCCAGGCAGTACCTCTGACAGAATCCAGTTGTATGTCCAGAAGTGTCTGATTTGGTAGGAGTCAGAGACCCAGTACATATACCCAAAAGTGCCTTTGAAGTGGAGGAAACTTCAAAGAGTGGTTTTGAAGTGCACACATTCCCCTCTCAACCCAGCCCTGTCTGCCAGGACCCCTGTGGGGGTTATCAGTCCTTTGGCAGAGGACAGGCCATTGGCCTTTGAAGTGTTAGAAAGAGCACCTCCACCCTTCCTGCGCAGGGACACCCATTTGTATGCAGATGAATGCGGATGCATCTGAGTGTCCTGTGTTTATGGCTTTCTAGGTGGAATGCCCAAGGGGAGCTGTCAACCAGCATAGACCAGACATGGATTGGAGACAGACTGTGAGGCACAGATGTCAGTTAGTGCAGAGAAATGTCTACTTTCTAAAAGTGGCATTTCTGAAATAGTAATGTAGAATCCTACTTCACCAGTAAGTAGGATTTCTCACTACCATTCAATCCATAACAAATATGACAAGTCTGTTCCTCACAAGGGAATTTCTAATGCTGGGCTATGAAAGGAGCAGGCTTCACAGTAGTGAAAAACAACTTTGGAGGTTACCCAGGGCCTAACTTATGGTTGACTTATATGGAAGAAAAGGGGGATTTAAGGCTTAGCAAGTAGTGTTAAATGCCAAATCGAAGCGGCAGTGGACTGCACACACACAGGCCTAGCAATGGCAGACCTGAGACATGGTTGAGGGGGTACTTATGTGGGTGGCACAATTAGTGCTGCAGGCCCACTAGTAGCATTTAATTTGCAGGGATTAGGCACATCTAGTGCACTTTACTAGGGGTTTACAGGTAAATTTAAATATGCCAATTGGGTATGAGCCAATGTTACCATGTTTTAAAGAGAGAGCACATGCACTTTAGCACTGGATAGCAGTGGTAAAGTTCCCAGTGTCCCAAAGCCAACAAAAACGAGATCTGGAAAAGAGGAGGAGGAAGGCAAAAGGTTTGGGGTGACCCTTCAGGAAGGGCCATTTTCCAACACTGTGCAAATGTACTGTCTTTTCAAAACCATGTTTTATGAAGTACATCATGGCAAAAAGAAAACTACGCTACACAGGATGACTCCCCATGCAATCTATGACATGTACAAAAGTAGAGAGCTAATCACTTCAATGAATAGGATTGGTGTATCAACAAGTGATAATGACATAGTACGGAGCAGGAACTTGTTAGCAGCTCATGCTGTAAAATCTTGTAAATCCGACACCACGCCACCTCCAAGTCACTTTACCAGTAAAGGATTTACAATTGCTGCTCTTGATAATTTTGATTTTGAAGACAGCTCTTCTTTGTCTGAAACATCCAGCACACATGCTACTGCCATAGTGCTTATTCAAGTACCAATTAAGTAGCTGCTGGAAAACAAGCTGAGTCAGCTGTAGGAATAAACAAACAAAGCTGCAAAATTACAACTCAACTGCCTTGCCAACATGTGCAAAATCTCTACAAGTCATCAACACATTCCAGCTCACAAGAAAGTTTCAAAGTGGCTGAGGACATGGATCTTCTTCTACCTCATACTGTGATCCCCAAAGCTTATTTAACTGAATTTATCTGTTGTGTAGGTTCTCATTATATTAATAAGGCTACTGGATTCGGGCTGCAGAATCGCATAGATTGTGAGCTACTAAGTACAATTCCACACCATGTGACACCTGTCAGCCTAATCCGGGTTTTCCAGCTAACTAGCACCGCCTCATCTCCACCCAAGAGCAGGGATGATTGTGGCAACCGGGCGCATGACAATAAAGACTCGATCAGATCTCATCCCTTTCTCTCAGTTACATTCGTCTCCTACAGGCAAAGACAACAAAGGTAGAAAATGTGTCAATAAGGATATATTGAAGTAACTGCATCTTAGATAAAATAGCATGTGTGGCAATAACTAAAATGATAAAACACAACAAAAGCAAGAGGGTGACAAGGAGAGCAAAACACAAAAATAGTCCCACCATACTGTCACTAGGTGTGTTATATAGTTTGAACACAGCATAATAAGCCTAATCTGCCCTTCCAGTTTACTCCTGAGAAAGCATCATCCCTCATACCTGAACAAGGAAGCCTGTAGTCTAGAAAGACACCGTTCCCATGTGGGTCAATGGTTCGGCAGTCTAGGCAAGCAGGGCAATCAGCATGCAGTCGTGGTCATCTGGCTGGAATCTCCCTCTCACTTGTGTAGGACAAAGAGTGTTTCATAATAAAACAGTTGACATTCTAAGAAATGGTCCCCACGTATGAGTGTGTATGTTTCAGTGAATGGTAGAGACACAGCATACCACATTGCCAGCAAACTATCTGACTGTAGCCTTGAAGAAAACACAAAGTGAAAGGAATGTTTTACTGAGAACATATTGCTTTCCTAGACAAAAGAACAACCAGATAGAGAGAAATAAAACAAAACCGCAAATTTGGCTATTGCTAGAAAAACAAAGTAGTGCTGAATAAAATGTAACCGGGCTAAAGTGCACAACGGCAGGCCTAGTTCACTAAAATTATGTATCTAAAATAGGGCTAAAATAGCTATACAACAATCATATCACATATTCGGTGCAGGCTGAAGGATGAAGAAAAGCAAGCTCCTCCATGGGCTAGAACTCATGCTCTGATCTCCCAGAATACCATCTCACTGAAGAAGTTTGGGTTTTTACCAGTAATATTATCTCCAGTCACAAACTACACAACGGTATACACAGCTCTAAAAAAATTCCAAACTGTGCACACTATGCTTGAAGACCAGCCTATCCTGCTAATTTTCTACAATTAAGGTGTTTTCCTTATTGTAGCTGACATTTTTATGAGAAATCCAGTAGAATTTGATGATCTTTATCCAATGACGCGCATTTTCCACACAACAAAAGTTGTCTTGCTGTGTGCAGGAAGTTATCTCAGTGGATGTGGGATAGACAACACAATTATTAAGGCTGAAACCTTTGCAAGCAAAACTGTTAATTCAGTATTGAGCGGAACTCATTATGTTCATTCATTACAAGGTATGCTCATCACATCTGAGGCTATAGAAACATTGCGTTGGAATGTTTTCTAGAACGCGAATGGCAAATTAGGCTTTGCAAATCTTACCTCAGAAGTGAACAACGCACAGGGTGCACTTCATTCAAAAGATATAATGCAAAGCCAGACAATGTTCAATACACTCAGTTCAATATCAGAAAACCTGAAAACCAAGTTTTTAGAGTTTGTAAAAAAATGTGAAGAAAAATCAGAACTTTGCAAGTACTGGGAAAATGTTTTACACATGATAGCGCTAGTGAAAAACTTGGGGGCATATTTATACTCCGTTTGCGCCGAAATTGCGTCGTTTTTTTCAACGCAAATTCGACGCAAAACTAACGCCATATTTATACTTTGGCGTTAGACGCGTCTAGCGCCAAAGTTCATGGAGTTAGCGTCATTTTTTGTCGTGAACACCTTCCTTGCGTTAATGATATGCAAGGGAGGCGTTCCCGTCTAAAAAAATGACTCCCAGGCATGTGCGTGGTATTTATACTCCCGGGCAAAAATCACGGCCGGGAGTGGGCGGGGCAAAAAACCCCGCATTTGCGCCTGAATTTAACGCCTGGGTCAGGGCAGGCGTTAAGGGACCTGTGGGCTCAGAATGAGCCCAGAGGTGCCCTCCCCTGCCCCCAGGGACACCCCCTGCCACCCTTGCCCACCCCAGGAGGACACCCAAGGATGGAGGGACCCACCCCAGGGACATTAAGGTAAGTTCAGGTAAGTATATATTTTTTTTTTTTGTGGCATAGGGGGGCCTGATTTGTGCCCCCCTACATGCCACTATGCCCAATGACCATGCCTTGGGGACAGAAGTCCCCTGGGCATGGCCATTGGGCAAGGGGGCATGACTCCTGTCTTTGCTAAGACAGGAGTCATGTTAATGGGGGATGGGCGTCGTAAAAAAATGGCGCAAATCAGGTTAAGGCGATTTTTTGGACTCAACCTGACTTGCCCCATTTTGAGACGCCCATACGCCATTTTCCCCTACGCCGGCGCTGCCTGGTGTACGTGGTTTTTTTCCACGCACACCAGGCAGCGCCGGTCGGCTAACGCCATTCTATAAATACGGCGCCCGCATGGCGCTTCAGAATGGCGTTAGACGGCGCTAATTTTTTTGACGCTAAACTGCGTTAGCGCAGTTTAGCGTCAAAAAGCATAAATATGGCCCTTGGTACATGCTGATCGGGCAGGTGATTGGGAGCTACAGGTGACGACTGTGGAGTCACTGATTACTGTGTTTGGCAAATTTGATTGCGTAAACTACCTGAGATATGGGTCCTGGTATTTGGAAAGAGTGAAGAAGTTAGAGGTGGAAAAACCATACCTCTTCAGAAAATTCATCCAAAAACATTTTGTGGTGAAAGACAGAGAGGGGAGGTTCAATGCTGTGGCTCCAGATATCAAACTTGAAGAGATGATCCAGAGATCACAGAAAAGCTCCAAGGCAATTGTTGGTCAGACACATGAAAGTGAATATGTTGCTCATTGGCAGCTAATTTACTGTGAAGTCCTTTCTATTTGTAATGTTTTCCGAGATATGACAAATTCAAAATTGATGGATCATTGTGAAACTGTTCCTCACCACAAACTTGTGGGAAAGAGAGGGAAATGTTTTAATAAACATTTTGACAGCCTTCTTAATTTCATGAAGCAGCAAGGAAACCCCTTTGAAATGACTGAGCCTGTGCAACTACATAACTTTGTGACCAAACAATATATGTATAACGATATAAGGACATGTCTACCAGATGTCTTGGAACATGGATCAAAACCATACGCAGAACTGAAGCAGGAGAGATTTGTATTGAAAGAGAAAAAGCTGTTTGACATAATCACTAAAGCTAAACTTCCACACTTTAATTGTCATAGTAAGAGTTGGTCCAACCAGCCACTACAAAAACAGGTTACAAAAAAACAACTTTTGCAAGCACATAGCGAGATGGATGTAGCAAAAGCAAGGGGTGAATTGATCAAGGACGTTCTGTTGCATGATTTTCTTCCAACAAACCCATTATTTGATGGAGATGCTGCAACCAACCCAGTGAAGCACAAACTCGTACAAGAGCTCTACAAACGCTTTCACCTGAAGAATTTCAATCCCAAAAGGTGTCTTCATTGAAAACTGTTGTTGTTGTGGACTATATGTCACAATTGGTGGTGGTCAAGATTTCATCCATGCAAAACTTCAGAGAGGTCGTTCAGACTGTTCTAAAGATATCAAAGTCATTATGCACATAACAAGAGAATTGCACATTGCCTTTGACAGTTATCTTGAACTATCTGTCAAAGAATGTGAGAGAATCAGATGAATGTCTACAAGTGGAACAATTGACCTTGCCTGCATCAAATATTCAACACCTATACTTGTGCAACTTGATAACTTCTGCTTATCAACAAGAAGATGGAGATGTAAACGCTCCAAAACATTGCTGATGCTTCAGTGAAACTGAGGGGGTCATTCTGACCCTGGCAAACGACCGCGGGAGCACCGCCAACAGGCTGGCGGTGCTCCCATGGGCATTCTGACTGCGGCGGTACAGCCGCGGTCAGAAACGGAAAACCGGCGGTGTCCCGCCGGTTTCCCACTGCCCTGGGGAATCCTCCATGGCGGCGCTGCAGGCAGCCCCGCCATGGGGATTCCGACCCCCTTACCGCCAGCCTGGCTCGGGCGGTTTTGACCGCCAGAACCTGGATGGCCCTAACAGGGCCCCACATAGATTTTCAGTGTCTGCATGGCAGACACTGAAAATCGCGACGGGTGCAACTGCACCCGTCGCACCCCTTCCACTCCGCCGGCTCCATTCGGAGCCGGCATCCTCATGGAAGGGGGTTTCCCGCTGGGCTGGCGGGCGGCCTTCTGGCGGTCGCCCGCCAGCCCAGCGGGAAACTCAGAATTACCGCGGCGGTCTTTTGACCGTGCAGCGGTATTCTGCCGGCGGGACTTTGGCGGGCGGCCTCCGCCGCTCGTCAAAGTCAGAGTGACCCCCTGAATTTCCAATTATTACAAGTGGAATGATTGTCAATGAGGAGTTGGTACCTGCAGAGATATATGGAAAGGTATGGGCCATAATGTTCAAGAACTTAACTGCAAATTGGAGGAAGATGACTTTAGTTTCGTGCCACTTGTTGAGTGGGTTGTTCAAAATGGTTCCAATCGAGTCATTGTACTATCAAATGACAGAGATGTTATTATTGTGCAACATAGATTTGTTTCAATGTTCATAAATCAAGGATTGTCAGAGATATGGATAAGTTGTGGAACAGGTAGGAAAAGACCCTTAGGCCCTCATTAAGAGCATGGCGGGAAAGGCGCACTGCCGGTGGTGGCGGTAACCACCGCCAACAGGCTGGCGGTCTGGACCGCCAAATAACAAAGCACATGAATAACAGACAGCCTAAAAACCACTCACCGCCAGCAGAGGAGTGCAGTCACCGATGGAAGAGGCCTCCCACAGGTCGACGGAAAGGCCCCACCGGCTCAACAAATAATGAAGCAAAAGACTGCCATTAGTTCGGGGGCGGGAACCACCACCACGCAAAGCCTGGCGGAAACGAACCAAATAAAAGAAAACACTCACCGGAGGCACACACAACACGCCGAAGCAGACATGGAGAGAGAATTGGAAATCATGCCAGTCCTGCTCCCTGCCATATACCTCCAAGACCGTGACCACCGACGATGGTAAGTACCGCAACCTATTAAACAAGGGAAGAAAGGGCACAGTTACATACCCACCCACTCCACCCACCCCGCAACGCAACCCCAACCCCAACCCCTCACAACATCTCTGGTGAGTGTACTTCAAGTGTCACTCAAAGTTGTTCTGGTGAGTGCAGGTGTGGTGTCTGGGGTGCATAACTGGATGTCTGATGTTGTGGTGACTGCAAGAAAGGGGCCAGCAACAGTGACTGAGGGTGCAGTGCTTGTGAGTGTGCATGTAGAGGTGACAGACAGGAAGTTGGCAGAGGTGGACACACTGGGGGAAGTGGATGTTGTAGTGTGTGCCGTTGTATGTTGGCTGTGTGTATGCTTGTGGTGGGAAGTGTGGTGCTTGTGTTTCTCTGTATGTTTTTTGTGTGTTGAAGTGTGTGCATAGCTGTCTGAACGTGTGCTGGGGATGGGTGAAGGGAGTGGGGTGCTGGAAGGGGTAGACGTGCTGGAAGGGGGGACGGAAATGCCAAGGACACTGCATTAGACTGCTGCATCTGGGAAACTAGCCCCTGGATGGCATTCATGATGGTTGTCTGCCCTACAGAGATGGTCCTCAGGAGGCCAATAGCCTCCTCAGTGAGGGCAGCAGGGCTGACTGGGGCTGAGGATGAGGTGCCTCGGGCGAAGGAGACACCCACCCTTTTGGGTGAGCGGGCACGGGCAACTGGGTGAGGAGCAACTGGGAGGGCAGTGATGGTATGGGGGGTGGTGGAAGATGTCAAAGAATGGGTGGGCCCACTAGGGTCTGCCACCACCAGGGAGCTCCCATCGGAGGAGGTATCAGAGTCACTACCGCCAGTGGTAGTAGCCTCCCCGTAGTACTCCCCTCACCCTCCAACCCACTGGTCCCCTTGGCATCGGTCGACTCTGCCTCCTTTAAACCGTGGGCCCCTACATCCCAACTCGCCGGTGCAACTGCTCCCTCGCCAGATGATGCTGATATACACAGACAACACAAGAGTACAGGGGTGGGAAGACAAAACAGGAGAGAAATATGTTAACACCTAAATGGATGTCAATATTTGGTTCACTCACACTCCCACCCAGCTAATACACCAACACGCAGCAACTACAGCTATAGTCATGCCAATGCCCCTGACAAGTGGCCACAACCCTAGCATTGATCCATCTTCCACATGACAGAAGGACCTGAGGAACTGCAGACCGGCCCCTAATCATCTCAGTGCCCATGGGGGCCGTATTGCTGTAAGACACCAGTCAGAGTCCCTGCCACTAGACAGCATACATACTAAACCCCCCTTTAGACATCCATCAAGGAGGCTTAAAATGGTCTTGGTACTCACCCCCTTGTGCCTGCTGTGCAGCCTTCAAGAGCCCATCCAAGTCTGGATATGCCACCTCCAGAATGCGGTGCACTAGGGGGGTCAGGGCCCGATGGGCACCCCTTCCTCGTTGGGAGGATGTCCCTAGCTGGGCCTCGCAGGTATTTCTGGCCCAGTGCCTCAGGCCTCCCATAGCTTGTTGCAGTGGGTGCTCCGCCAGTTGTAGAACCCCAGGGTCCACACCTCCCTGGCGATGGCCTGCCAGAGTCCCCTCTTCTGATGGGCGCTAACCTGTAGGGGACACTCAGAAAAAATTGACACAGAGGTCAGACAATGCCCATTTAATACTGCTGGCTATACGTCCCCCAATGGGACGGACACTTAACAACATAATTTCACCACCTCACTCACGGTAATTGTCAAACATTCAACACCTGTGCAGTTACAAATTGTGCACACATGCATACAGGCATCCACCACCATCACACACATCCATGCGCGCCATCCGCCTACTCACCTGCACCTCTGGTCACCCATATAACTTGGCACATAGGACCCTATCCACCAGCTTCTCCAGCTCCTCCGTGGTGAAGACCGGGGCCCTTTCCTCTGTGACCCTTGCCATGTGAGTAACCAGAGTCAGGACACAGCAGCACACTCAGTGGAGTACTTTCATGCATGGAATCCGGGAGTCAAGTGAACCTGAGGTGACGAAATGGCATACGCTCCGCGGCGGTGTGCAGTGTCACTGCTGGTGGTGATCATGATAGGCCCATATTCCCCATTGACAACCATGTTAACCAATGAATGGGTGCACGGTGGTGAACATCGCCTTACGCCATAACAAAAAACGCTAGAGGTATGAGGTCACTTCCACTGCTACATATCTGGATGGCAGTACTACGCAGATATTTCCTGGTCATGGGCCCCATGCAGGCCCTATGGACCCTAGCCCTCAATGACATGCCCACATGACTATTTCCTGCCCACAACAGTCCAGACGTATCATTTCAAACATGTCACTCCAGTTGTACATCCTACAATGCTTGTGTGTAACCTACATGTTGTACAGCAGTGTTTTATACACAACAGGTTGTGCAAATTAATGTGTGGCCATCACATGTGTTCTCCACTCCTCCTAGGTACAGACCCATGTGGCGGGGGAGGGCCCCATCTGTGCACAGACCTCTTGTTGATTTGGAGACCATGGTGGAACGTCACATCATTGCCAACTACAGACTCACTCATGCTACTATCCATGAGCTTTGTGCATTACTGGATCCTGTACTGAGACCGGCAAATCGGAATCAGCATGCTATACCTACTGATGTGCAAGTTCCCTCTGTACTCCATTTCCTGGCCACGGGCTCATTTCAGGTGACAGTGGGCATGGGTGCAGGGTTCTCACAGCCAATGTTTACCCTTATCCTGTCTAAAGTCCTGGATGCATTTGTACTACACCTGCAGACATATGTGAAGTTTACCCAAAGGGCTGAATTCCCTGCCATCAAGTCAGACTTTTATGCCTTTGCTAACATTCCCCATGTGATAGGTGCCATCAATGGCACCCACATAGCTCTAATCCCCCCAAGAGTAAGTGAACAGGTGTCCAGAAACAAGAAGAACTTCCACTCAGTGAACATACAATTGGTGTGTACTGCAGACCAGTACATTTCACATGTGAATGCCATGTTCCCTGGATCAGTCCATGATTCATTTGTCCTGAGGAACAGCAGTGTGCCACACATGATGGAACAACAACAAGGGGACAGAGGATAGCTCATAGGTGAGTGTGTTTGACACTTTTTCTGTACATAGCTGACAGCCAGGCTGTCTGCAAGTGACGGTAGTTTGTTACAGTCCTGTTTCACCCACTTTTGCAGGTGATTTTGGCTACCCCAACATGCGTTGGCTCCTGATACCAGTGAGGAATCCTAGGACAGATGCAGAGAGGAATTACAATGAGGCCCATGGATGTACTTGGAGGATGATAGAGCTCACTATAGGTCTCCTGAAGGCTAGATTCCATTGCCTCCATCTTTCTGGGGGATCCCTGTGCTATGGCCCTGAGAAGGTGTGTAGAATAGTGGTGGCCTGCTGCATGCTGCACAATGTGGCTGTGAGGAAATCTATCCCCCTACTGGAGGAGGAGGGTGCTGTATATCCAGACCTGCTTCCTCTGAGAGGGGATGAGAGTGATGGTGATGATGAAGAGGGGAAGATGCTCACTCCAGGAACCAACTGATCCAACTATACTTCCAGTGACTATGAGGTACTGTTCACTGATGATGTTGTCTGCACTGCATAATGTCAGTCTGACTTATTCACTATGGGGATGTCGAGTCTGTAGTCATTGACATTGTTACATGAATTTAAGGTGCCATGTGCCATGATAACCAACATGGTGTACATTTCAGTTTACTCTACACAATGTTGTGTGTGGGATGCCATTCCTGCAATATAGGTCTGATAAGTGAATTTAACAGGCAAATGCATTCACACTTACAATTGATTCAACATAATGACATGGGACATAGGAATTGGTGTACATGTGTTTTATTTGTTGTCAGGAATGCATTGGTGCGCATTACAGAGCTAGGGAGTGGGCTGATGGTGGATGTCCATAGTGGGTACATGGTCTCAGTGATTGGTAGAAGTGGGCATAGGTCCATCTGTACCTTGCAAGTTGTTGAGTTGCTATTGGCCGCTGAGGACAGTGGCACACTTGGGAGACAGTTCATGTCAAAGTCACTTCTTTGAGGGTGCCTTGGTCTTGGCAGTTGTTCCTATGCCATATCTGGGTCTGAGGGACCGTTTGAGTGTCTGGTGCTGGGCTGCATGGGTAGGGGTGCTGGTCTCCTGTGTGTCCTTAGACAGTGTGTAATAGTGAATTCAGATTTTAGAATGTTTAGAATGGAACGTTTTCTGTCGGCTTTCGATGAGAAGCGTTTTGTTCGTTAGGAGCGTGTGTGAGTGCTCCAATAAAGGTAACTTATTCAAGGACATCTTGGTATCATTCATTACCACATTTACCATTTACCATTACCACATTACCACATTTTGGCGACGAGTTATAAACCAGGAGCACTCACCACAGACTCGACGATCTTCACCATCTTCAGCACTTTGTAGATGGCAGACGAAGACGGTTTAGGAGTGTCCACTGCATTCCGGTGTTGTTGGATTTCTCGGAGGATAGATGCTATACTTTCAGGAACTGGAAGTGGTGAGGCAGAACATTTTTGACTGAACTGCATACTATTTATCTGAATTGGCAGTTGCTTGGCAGCCATCTTAGAGACAGTGTTGTTTGTATAAAAGATTAGTAACAGAACAACGTCATTAATCGGCGGCCATCTTAGGTGAAGAGTGTTTTTTTTGCAATACCAAAGTGCATTTAAAGGCACATTATTGCGGTTTTAAAAAATAAAACAAGAAGAAAAACTCTCATTTTTATTTTCTATCCTTGACTATTCATTCATAATGAATAACATTTGTGGTAATACTCCTCCGCCATTTTTAAACTCTGCTAATGAGGCTACTATGAAATGGGAAAAATGGTTCAGACATTTTAAAAACTACATGTTGGCAATTAATGGAGATTCATTTGAATCACACAGAAACAAAAAGCGTTACTACTCAACTTAATTGGCTTGGAAGATGAAGACATCTTTGAGCATTTACCTCCAGTTCTACCACCATCTGGCACAGAGGCCAGAGATTATGACTGTTTTTCAGAAGCTGTAGATAGGTTTAAAAAAAGGTTTTCAGAGGAACCACACATTGTTATGGAAAGGTATAAGTTTTTCACACATCATCAACAACTTAATGAGTCAGTTGACTCACATATTTCTGCTTTACGAATTTTGGCTGCAGACTGTGAATTTGGAGAAACAGCGGATATTTATATTAGAGATCAGTTAATTATTTTCTCGAATAAAAATATTCAGGAACAATTGCTTAGACAACGCAATCCCACTTTGAGAGAAGCAATTGACACGGCTAAGAGTGTTGAATGTACAATAAAATCTTTCAAAGCTTTTAATGTGGATGACATTAACAAAGAAATTGCAGCTGTAGCTTTAAATGATACAGAGAAATATGAGGCTAGTAACAAAGGAAAATGGTCTAAAGGAAAACAAGTCAGTATTAACAAACAAAGTTCAGGATACAATGTCAGTAAAACGTTTTGTGATAAGTGTGGTTCCAAAACACATGCATCTCAATTCAAGTTTTGCAGAGCCAAAGGCAAAGAATGTTTCAAGTGCAAGAAGATTGGTCATTTTGGCAATGTTTGCAGATCGGTAGCCAACAGAAGAATATCTACGCTGGAGGAATCAAAGTTTGATAACGAGATGGAAGATCATTTCGTTCTAAGTCTTAAGGAAAAGGTTTCATTCATAAATAAGTCTCATACAGAAAAGACCAGGAAGGGTATTAACTGCACAGAAATTGACAAAGAACCCTATATTCCACCTGATTGTGAAATCGTCATTGATGGTTTGAATGTGAAAGTTTTGGCAGATTCTGGATCACCATATACTATCTTGTCTGATCAGTTTTTTTATGAAAACTGGGGTGATAAAAAGTTAGAACCAAATGATGTCAAAGTATATGGTTTTGGGGGCAAAAAGATTGATATGCTTGGTTTCTTCATAGCGGATATCAAGTTGTTAAACAGGGCAATTTTTGGAAAAGTATATGTTGCCATTGATGGGTTACATGTTATTGGTTGGCGTCATCAAAAGAAAATGGGAATGGTGCTCAATCCAAATGCCAAGAATCCAGTGTATCTGTCTGATAATATACAGTCTGTCCAAGTTTTGAACACAAGTACAGATAAGTTGGAGTTGTTATTAGACAAATTTAAAAATTTGTTTAGCAAAGAGTTAGGTAAGGTGGCAGGATTTTCACATCACATTCAACTTTAAAAAAATGCTGTTCCTATCAAACACAAATTAAGGCATGTTCCACTTTCGTTCAGTAAGGAGTTATCTGAGATGTTAGTCAGAATGTGTAAGGAGGATATTATTGAGCCTGTTGATCCTGCAGAATGGGTGTCCCCAATTGTTCTGGTGCAGAAAAAACCAGGAGATTTGCGTTTGTGTGCTGATTTAAGATCTGTGAACAAGCAAATGTTGGTGGATTGTTTTCCACTTCCACGCATTCAAGAGCTTTTCACAAAGTTAGAGGGTTCTAATTTTTTTTCAAAGATTGATCTGAAGGCAGCATACCATCAAGTAGAGTTAACTCCCGAGTCTCGTTGCATTACCACTTTTATTACTCCAAATGGTGCTTTTCAATATAAACGCATGCCTTTTGGTTTGGCATCAGCTGCCTCTGTTTTTAAAAAGTTGATGCATTGTTTATTTAAAGATGTTGGGAATGTCATTTCTTTTCAGGATGATATTTTGATCTACACAGCTACAAAAGAGGAACACTATACAAAGTTGGACAAGGTGATGTCAATCCTAAGTGATAGGGGTATGTCGATTCATTTGGACAAGTGTACATTGTTAACTAATGAAATAGACTATTTAGGTCATTCTATTTCAGGAAAAGGTATCACACCTATTAAAAATTCGCTACAGGTGATACAAAACATTGAGGAGCCCAGAAACAAAGACCAGGTTCATTCCTTTTTAGGCCTATGTGAGTACTATTCTAAATTTGTCAAGAATTTTAGCGATTTAGCTATGCCTTTACGTGTATTACTAAAGAAAAATGAAACATTTAGGTGGTTTAATGATCAGGTTGATGCTTTCAACAAGTTAAAGAAGTCTATTGTAAATTCGAAACCACTTTCACCATATTCTGGTGATGCAGTAAATGTTATTACTGTGGATGCAAGTTCAACAGGATTAGGAGCAGTATTAACTCAAGTCAAAGGGAATGTTGAATAAACCATTGCTTATGGTTCTAGGGCATTGTCTGAAGCTGAGTGTAGGTATTCTACTATTGAACGTGTGGCACTTGCCTGTGCGTGGTCTGTTGAACACTTTAAAATGTATATATGGGGGAAACATTTCAAATTGAGAACTGATCATAAACCACTGATTTCTTTATTATCTAAAAATGGTATGGGTAGAGCGTCTTCAAGACTCATACGTATTTTAGCAAAATTGTATGAATACAATTTTACAGTGTCTTATTTGCCAGGTACAAGGAATACCAGAGCGGATTGTTTATCGAGATTATCTGGCAGTAAGGAAATGTCTACAGATTCTGAAGTGATTGAAGAATGTGTTGTTGCAAGTGTGAAAGATGCAGTATTGTCGATTTCTGAAGTCATTTCAGAAAAAGAATGGGTTTCAGCATATGACAAAGATGAAGTTCTTGGAATTGTGAAGGGTTTTATCATAAAAGGTTGGCCACTAGAGAAATCTTTAACAAAGGATTTACAAGTTTTCTGGAAAGTTAGAAATGAATTGTCCATAGAAAATGAGTTGTTACTTAAGGGTGAATGTTTCGTACCTCCTACAGAAATAAGAAGAAAGTTGATTTCTATAGCCCATATTGGACATTTGGGACAATCTGGAACTATAAAAAATCAGATCAGTTTTGGTGGCCGTACATGGATTCAGAGGTAGTTGTTTTCATTAAAAACTGTTTGTTGTGTCAGGATTTGGATAAAGTTTTGAAGACACAGAAAACTGACGTTAATGTATTACCGCTTCCAGGACAACCATGGAAGGATTTAGCTATGGATTTTCTTGGTCCTTATGAAGGTATTAGTTTGGAAAAAGTGTATATATTGGTTATTATTGATTATTTCTCCAAATGGGTTGAGTATAAGTGGATTGAGCGACCCAGTACTGATGAAGTAATTGAGTTTCTAAACGATTGTTTCAGAAAAGAAGGTTATCCTGATAGTATCACTGCTGACAATGGTACACAGTTTACTTCTTCTAAATTACAAGATTTCTTGTCTAATCTAGGAGTTAAACATAAACGAACTGCTTTATATGCACCCAATATGAACGGTTTAGTTGAAAGATTCAATAGAACTTTAGTAGAGGCAGTACAACTGGCATTAAATGCTAAGATTAATGTTAAGAAACATGTTGCACAAATGATTTGGTCTTATCACTGTACACCTCATTGTTTAACTAAATTTTCACCGTTTTTGATGTTGAAAGGAAGGAAACCAAGACTAGGTCTAAATCCATCTTGGTTGCAAAACAAAGTACAGATTTATGACATGAATAGGATATACAATGAGGCCAAGATGAATGTTGAGTTTAAGAACAAAAATAAGTGCAAGGAAAATGAACAAAGGAGTCTAAGTTTTAATGTTGATGATTGAGTTAAGATCAAGCTTCCCACACATGTCAGAAAGGGAGAATCAAAGTATTCAAAACCTTGGAAAGTTATTAGGGTTGGGAGGTCTTCAGCTATGTTGAGTAATGGTTCATGGTTGGCATTGTTCCAGATTAGCACGTGTAAACTTTGAAGGCTGTCACGAATTAAGTCATCTATCTGATCCTGATTTTGGGTGTGAATCAGTCAAGGCTTATTCAAACAGTAGAACAGGTTATACCAACAATACTTTGTTGGGTCATCGTGAAGAATATAATTCTTCAAATGTTAATATGAATGAGTTTGGTGTCAGGGCCAGCAGACATAAAAAATTACCAAACAAATACAATGCTTACATAATTTATTAGACAACATTTGTTTAAGAGGTGTTATCTAATGTAGGAACTTATCTTACAAAGTTTATTGCAGTTTTTATTTTTTGTTGTTTTATTCATTTGTTTATTTCATCTTGTTTGTTTGAAAAGAAGGAGATGTGTAATAGTGAATTCAGATTTTAGAATGTTTAGAATGGAACGTTTTCTGTTGGCTTTCGATGAGAAGTGTTTTGTTCATTAGGAGCGTGTGTGATTGCTCCAATAAAGGTTACTTATTCAAGGACATCGTTGTTCTTAGTATCATTCATTACTACACAGTGACACCAGTCCAGTTGCTGCAGCTGAGGTTGATGGGAGGTCTGTGTCGTGGTCAGTGGTAGGGGCTTACTGGTTTTGTGGGTCTCAGAAAGGGTTGGGTGGTGGTGCTGCAGCACCCTTGCAATAGTGGCCATAGGGGGATTGAGTTGTTTCCACTGCTCCATGGTCTCTTAATGTTGGGCTATCTGCAGCCTTTGACTCTGCTCCAGGGTGGCCAGGAACTGGCCCACCATGTCTTGGGTATGGTGGCATGCTCCCAGGACCACTGAGATCATCTCCTGGGCTGCAGCATCCATCCTTTGGCCTCCCACCTGGGCCACTGACACCCTCCCACTGGGCCTAGACCCCTATGCCTGTGTCCCCTGCACAGGTCTGGTGGTACCACTTGTACTGGGGCCATCGTCTTCCTGCCTGTTGGTAGGTGGAGACTGTGGCCTCTTTCCTTGTGTTCCACCAGTCTGTGGCCCGGATACACTGGTGTGGGGTTGTTTGGCATGTGCAGATGTTGGTGGCTGGGTGGTAGGGGTGTCACTGGTGTCCTGAGTGGGGCTGCTGGAGGGTGACAGTCAAGGACTGTGTGACAGGCCAGGGTATTCCTCAGTGTCCACAGTTCCCTTTCCAGTGTCCTGAGTGGTGCCCTCTGTCTCCATGTGGGGCCCTGGCACTCCTTGGCCTTTCCATCAGGGTGGCATGGGTGGTGGTGTCTGTGGGGGGGAATGGACATGTATGTTACATTTACTAATTCGGATGAGGATGCACAGCTCTGCCCTGTTTTGTGTCGTTTTGTCCCCTGTTGGGCCGTGCACGGACCTTTTGTGGGGTTGCCATTGCATTTTGCATGGGATGTGGTGTTGCATTGTGGGTGGTGTAGTGCCATTGTGATTCCTTGCAGGGGTGGGTGGCTGTGCACAGGGGGAGGGATGTGGGCCTGTTGGTGGGTTTGTGGGCATGCAAGGTGCCTGGATGTGGTGATTGAGGCCAGGGTGGGGTGTGATCCTGGTGGTAGGTGGAGGGGTGAGGTGGTGCATGCATTACAGGTGTGGTGGATAGGAGGTAATTGTAGATGACTTACCCAAGTCCATTCCTCCAGTAAGTCCATTAAGGCCCTCAGGGTGCAGGATGGCCAGTACCTTTTCCTCCCAGTCAGTGTATTCGGGTGGTGTAGGTGGGGTCCTCGCCCAGTCTTCTAGACCACAATGTTGTGCCTCGATGCCATTGACCTCATCTTCCCTTGCAGGTTGTTCCATCTCTTGTGGATGTTGTCCCTCGTGCATGGATGGTTTCCCACTGCGTTGACCTTGTTCACTATAGTCTGCCATAACTCCATCTTCCTGGTGATGGGTGTATGCTGGACCTGTGCCCCAAAGATTTGTGGCTCGACCTTGAGTATCTCATAAACATTGTTCTTAGCTCCCTTTCTGTGAAGCGTGGGTGCTTAGGGGGTGCCATGGTGTGTGTTGTGGGTGGTGTGTTGGGTGGATATTGGTGAGAGTGCTGTTGTGTGGTTGGGTGTGTGAGTTGTGTGAAGTTGTGTTAGGGGTCTGCGTGTAGTGTTGTCAGTCTGGCTTATCCTACTGGCAATGCAAAGGATTGTGGGGTGTGTCTGTGTGTGTCTTATAGTGTTGTGGATGTGTGTCAGGCATGTGGGTTTCAAACTTGCCAATGTGTGCATTTCTTGCTGTGGGGTCCCATTGATGGCCGTGGCGGTCTGTACCGCCAATGGTCGTTCGAAATCCACTAACCGTCGCAGTGATTTGTACATCATTATTTGTAGGGTGGGGATTTTTGTGCATGGCAGGGTGGGATGGGCAGCCTTTCCGCCAACAAGGCCCTGGCGTTGGCTGGTGGTAGCAGTAATTTTGGTGGATTCTGTTTTTGCCATCTTTATATGGCAGGTTTCTGTTCACCGCCAATGGGGGTCTTCTTTTCACCATCGCCACCGCGGCCGACGGTGTTTACCGTCATGTTCACAATGACCCCCTTAATCCTGCTTTGTATTCTAAACAACAAACTTGACCCAGAGATGCCCAGTGTTCTTATCAAGGCACATATTCTTACGGGTAATGACACTATGAGCAAAATTGGAACAAAGCTTGGAGCTTTAACTGCTAAACCTGTGAAGTTTCTAAAAGGATTTGCTGAGACAGAAGAAGAATGTGACCTTAAAGACGCAGAAAAATACCTTGCGTGTGTGTGAAAAACAAGTTCTAACTGTCACACATTTAACGATCTTCAGTACAGTGAGTTCAAGAGATCAGTCCCGCTAAGTGACCTTCTACCAACATCATATTCTGTCAGTGGACACATTAAAAGAGCATTCTACATTTTTTTAAAATGTTTTGGATCATGCATATGTAGAGGAAAATCCATGTGAATTTTGTTGGGAAGATATTGGGGAGCTACAATCTATGAAATTTCTAAAGCCTCTACCCACAGAACTTACACATACATGTACTTGCAAAACCTGTGCTACAAAAAAGATGTCCCTGTCAATATGCTCTTCTCAAATGTTCAACATTCTGCAAATGTACCACAAGTGACTGCCGAACAAATAAATAAAGTGAACTATGAAAATGTATCTAAAACAGGAATGATTAACATTATTTTTTTCATATTCAGATTATAAACATTGCTTGGTATATACATAAAAGGATTAAAAAACATTATTGATTTTTTTCATTTCTATATATGTCTCTTATTCCTCTATTAAAAGCCGCCATTTTGGAAAATGGTGGAAGAGTTGCTGAGGATTTCATTTATGTATTTAGGTCTTCTGGTTCCTGAAATATTACATAATTACTGCAATACATCTGCAATTTCTAAAAATGTTGTCCAGAAAAATTGACCCTAAGCTAAATTACTTCTCTAACAATCTAAAAACACAAATCATAAATTAAAATATCTGGACAAAAATATTTTTTACAGAGGTATATCAGGGGCTGGGATTATTAACACAAAGTGAGTTGTGGAAGGATACAGAAAGCACTGTTTAGGCAATGGGAGGAACAAACTGAACCTGGAGAGTGTAAAGCAAATAAAGCCAGCAAATAAAAAAACAGAAAGTGTGTGTTACATACCACAAAGCCAATGGTAATCAATGAGTGGAATACATTCCTAGGTCAACTTTTTGAAAGTACCCAAGATGTTAGCAAACCAGACTGTTGTGCTGCTGGTAGGCTGCAACCTGGAGAGCAAATCAAAAGCTCAGTCACCAGTATCAAGTTTAAGGTATCCAACAAATCTGGGAACTGGGAAAACAGACACAGTGGAGGCAAATACACACACTGCATGGGGCACATCGAGAGGTTAAAGAAAGCAAATAGAGGCCAGAAGAGACCCAAAAAAGTGAAAAGATGGATAATTAAATTTTGAAAAACAGTGAGTGGGTAATTCTCAAAGTGCACACAAACCTCCCTGGGAAGCAATTAAGCAAGAAGTCAGTGAAAAGATCATACCAAACAGATAAGTGAACTATAAGGAAATAAAGAACAGTATACATAAAGTGAACGAAAATCAGAACACAGGTTACTGGAGGACAGAATCTGCATAATAATCAAATGATTAAAAGGAGAGGTTTAGGAGACTAGACAAGAAGTGTGTGGAAATATATGTATTGCTCAGAGCAATAACTTACAGAAATAATTTGTAGGTAAGCATAAATTAGTATATCAAAGAATTTAGGCGAAGGAAGGTGGTACAAATGTTGTGAGCTGAACACCTCCCTTTGGGAAGTAAAGTGATCTGCCTGCCACAAACCTGCATGCCACAAAGGCAAGTTCAGCTGTGCATCTTTCAAAGTGATTAAATTGAGTAACTTTGAGTAAAGGGACAATGGTGAAGCATTACACTGGCAGACGATGTAAAGTGCTACATACATATACAAAGTCATTGGAACCCTGTATATTTCTACCTCCAACTGGGATAATCATCATAGCTGCCACATTTGAGTGGTGACCAACAGTGAAAAAATATAGTGCAAAAGATCTAGTGCAAAAGTGATTGTCATACATGACATTAGTACATAAACATACTAAGTACCAATATCACAATAAACACTCCAAGTAGCAGGGCAGCTCTCCAACATACCCAAGAACCCAACTCCCTACCGCAAACTACCCCCAGTCACAGAAGCTTTGTCTCCACGTGAAAGAGTGGCTGAAATCACTAGAGAACATTCTTAAAGTGCAGAAGAATCGTAGTACAACCCAAAGCTGCAGATTTTATTGATAAAGTAGAGATTGATGCCCAGCACATTCTCAAGGAAGAAGAAAAATCCATACAGAAAGCGCAAAGATACAATATTTGCACATTTTAACTCCAAGAATGTTCACTCCTGGCCAAATAGCTACTGATTTCCAGTCAGCTGTCCTAGGGGGCTACTTTGTATCAAGACTAGAATACCTGGTACAACATAGGACATTCAACACATTCAGTAATGAGACTGCAATTCAATTGTGGATCATCGAGGGGTGTCTGCCACTGCTACTCTGATTCAGAGAGATACTCTGGAGGGCCAAAGCTAATGAGTATCTTTCTACCAAAAAAGGATAGCAACAAGAAGGGGATGTCTCACATACTGTTGAAGTAAACACAGTACTTATTGAGGGCAGTGTAATAAGTCTTGTGGCAAGATAGCAGCATTTTAACAGCACTCCACCTATTCATTTTGGTCTTAGCATTTGCAAGGGTGTCATTAAACTAAGGGACTTGTTCCTTCTTTTAACAAACAAGCTCAAAGAACAAGTTTCTCTCTGAGAAGAGGACAATGGTAATAACCGCGCAAGTAGCTCAATTAACATACATCCCTGTTACAACATAGAAGTAACTCACAGATAATTGGCTCTTAATGAATTCAGCTGACTTATTGGACCAATTAAACGTTTTTATCTTTGGTCTTTTTAGCTGGTGCACAGTATGGAATGTTAAATGTTAAATATACCGGGATAATGGTTCAATCAAATAACTGGGGATTTAGTAAGACCCTTTGTAATAGGTTCAGTGGACCAGGGACAACCTAATATATGACCCTTGGATACAGCCAGACATCCTATGTAAAATGTCCTCATTGGAGTTATCATTTGGAGCATCAGCAGAGTAGTTAGAGTTTCCAACATTAATTAATTGTAAGCCGGTGACCAGAAAAGGAGTAATCATTTCAAAGAAAGCCATAAAAAAGTTGGGTGGATGATAGGTGAGCACAATTGTGAGTCAAATATGGAGGCCATATTTATTTGCATCAGAATGCTTTCCAACTTTTTGATTATTAGTACTGGTAGAGGGGAGATCTAATGTTTAACTACTGCAGCAGCTCAGCCCTATTCTACCTTTGTTTTGATCATTTCTTAAAATACAATGTCCTGGTGGATTTGGAGACTTTACAGGATTAAGGATCCTTTTCAATCTGAGTGGCTGCACAAACTCTGGTTTAATAAATTGGGATTGCCAGTTTAGGATGATGCATTTAAGTATAGTCAGGTCTATCCAACTAGGTAGACGTTAAATATGGAAACCTACTGTTACTGGAAGTTTGAAATGCATATACCGAACATTTCCCCTGGCCCATGATGAGAATTATAATACTGGCAAAGAGGTTGATTCCACGTAGGGGCTGTACCACATAAAAGTACCTTTAGACTAAGGGCCTGATTTAAAAGCTGGTGGAGGGGAATACTCTGTCACAAATGTTACGGATATCCCGTCCACCGTTTTACAATCCCATTGTATCCTATGGGGATCATAATACAGTGTACGGGATATCCATCACATTTGTGATGGAGTATTCCCTCCACCGACTTCTAAATCAGGCCCTAAATCCACAATTGATACTTAAAAAGCACTGGATGAGCTACTTTTGAGGCAGTACTGAGCTAAATGTTCTGAGCGTTGATGATTCCCATGTGAGAAGCACAAACTAGCGCCTATGACTTTTGAAGGTACTGTTGCTCTACACCGCAACAGTCTGTAGGTAACTACAGTAAAACATTTTTGTGCATGGATTGATATTTGAAAGTTAGAGAAAGTTGGTATTAAGTCCTCCGTTTGTTGATGTGTAAATTGGTAGTATTCATTCATCTATTATATATGGGGAAGTTTGAAAATCGCCCCCGCCAGCAGCAGCAGCTGCAAACCTTTCAGAACGAAAGAATAATAAACTATGTTTATAGTGCCGCACACGCCCCACCCCTTTTAAGTGCTGCGAGCAACTGAATCCCGGCAGGGTACAAAACCAGTTTTAGAGGCTAAAAAGTTAATGTTTAACAAACAGGGCCCCACAATGTCCAAAATGGCTGCCTTTTTGTGCATTCAGCTTCAGGAAGCTTGGTCTGATCTATACTTCAACAATTTCCAACTTCAGACTGAGAGGAAGGCTAATCGCATCTAATGATAAGTTGGCTGTTATCAGCATCTGAGAGTAATATGAAGCTATATGATCTACCAGGCTCTCCCAAAGTGTGTAGGGGTGGAGATAAAAAGTAAAAAGAAAATTAAATAGTCCTGGGCAATTTCACAAAGAACCTGGAGCGCAGAAGGGCAGTGAGGCAGGAGAACCACCACCTCCCAGAAAGCTTGGTCAGGAAGATGGTAACATATTTCTCTGCACAATCTGAAATCCCCACTGCCACAAGAAAGCCAAACAAAATAATGTGGGTCACTATATCATAGGTGGCAGAGAAATCTATCAGTAGTAGCTCAGAAGCAAATGAATAATTTCTTGTCAAATCATTCAACGTGTAGCAACCTGAGAGAACATAGGACAGATGTGGGTGGTAAAGCACAATAAAAAGTAAATAGAAATAAATAAGATGTAATGATGAGCAATATTTCACTGATGGTAAGTGAGCAGGTAAGACAGGCAATGGACAAATGTGTAAATCTTTATTTACATACAGGCAGCAATATACACGCTTACAATGAATTAAGCCATTATTGTTAGGTGAAGATCACTCTTTTCCTTCATGTACCAGCAGATTACACTTCAGTGTTGTTTTAAAAGCCTTTGAGTGACGTGAAGACTTGGATTGCTGGAGAATTTGGCTGCTAGTGGAAGAGCCTAGGAGATTAAATGATTGGAATCTAGAAGTAGTGCTTAGAAGGTTTTGTAAAGCTAGACAATTTTGAGTTTAGGTTTCAGGTGTGAGGGTAGCAGGTTATAGATCACATGGGTACTTTTAAGTTGAGTAATTTATACATTGAATAATAGCATCAAGCTTTTTTAGTAGGCCCTGTACTTGACAGAGAGCCATCCAACTTGGTGATGGCCAGCTGAGGTAAGTGTATCTTTGGGAGGTTGTACAGGGATCTGGTAAAAAGTAGAAGGAAAGAAAAGTGGTGGAGGCTATTAGTAGACTGTTGCACTAGTCTTACTGAATACCAATGACTCGATCAGTGCTTTGGGTGTGTGGAATCAATCAATCAATCTGCATTTATATAGTGCTGCTTCTCACCCTAGTAGGTATCCAGGTGCTCTGCTGCTGAGTCAGTCGAAAAGCCAGGTTTTGAGCCCTTTCCTGAGGTGGGTCAGCAGGGGTGAAATGTGGAGGGGGAGGGCGTTCCAGGACTTGGCGGCGATGTAGGAGAAGGAACGACCTCTGGTGCGGCAGCGTCTGATGCGTGGTATCTGAGTAAGGGCTAGTTGAGCACAGCGGAAGTTCCTGGGAGGTAGGAGGAAGCTCAAGCACTGAGTCTTATAGTTGGGTCCTTGGTCATGGAGGGCTTTGTACTCGAGGGTCAGGAGCTTGAATTGACATCTTTTCTGGCTAGGGAGCCAGTGGAGGTCTTCCAGGTGCTGGGTGACATGGGTCCTTTTTGGCAGGTTGAGGATACGTCTTGCTGCTGTGTTCTGGATCGTCTGGAGTCTTCTCATGAGATTGGTGGTGGTGCCGGCATACAGTGCATTGCCGTAGTCCAGTCTGCTGTTGATGAGAGCCTGCGTCACCATTTTCCTGGTGTTGACTGGGAGCCACTTAAAGAAACTGCGGAGCAAGCAGAGGGTGTGGAAGCAGGAGAAAGCAACTGTGTTCACCTGGAATTTCATGGAGAGTTTGCTGTTCAGAATGATGCCGAGGTTGCAGGCTTGGTCTTTCGGAGTGAGGGTAGTTTCGAGTTCCGATGGCCACTAGAAGTCATTCCAGAGGGAGGAGTGTCTGCCGAAGGTCAGTACTTCGGTTTTGTTTGTGTTGAGCTTCAAGCAGTGGTTCTTCATCCAGGCTGACACATTCTTCATGCAGTTGTGGAAATCGGTCTTTGGCATGGTGGAGTCCGCTGAGAGCGAGAGAATGATCTGGGTATCATTGGCATAGAAGACTATGTTGATGTCATGGGTTCTAATGATGTCCGCAAGTGGTGTCATTTGATGTTGTAGATATTGAAGAGGGTAGGTCTGAGGGGGCCCTTGAGGAATGCCACAGATGGTGTGCTTGGGTTGCGAGCTGAAGGGAGGGAAACCGATTCTCTAGGTGAGCCCAAAGAGAACAGATACCATCCATTTGAGCATGTTGTCTGTGATTCCGTTCTGTCTCAGGTGGTGGATGAGTGTGTGGTGGGAGACGGTGTCGTAGGCTGCAGAAGGGTCGAGCAGGATCAGGGTGGCTGATTCTCCTGTCAAGCAGGGTGCAGATGTCATCAGTTGCAGCGAAAAGGGCTGTCTCAGTGCTGTGGTTGGCTCTGATTCCTGATTGTGAGGAGTCCAGTAGTTGTCTCTTTCTAGGTTTTTGGTGAGTTGTTGGCCTTCTCCACAACTTTGGCAGGGAACTGGAACAGAGTGATGGGATGGTAGTTCTGGACTTTGCTGGGGTCAGCCAATGGTTTCTTGAGGAGGGGTCTGTCACCTGCATGTTTCCAGGCATCAGGAATGGTGGCTGTGGCAATGGCGGTGTTGAGGATGGTGGTAAGCTGGAGGCTGATCTCATCTCTTTCGAGGTTAAAGAGTTAGTGGGGGCATGGAGTGTTATGGAGGGGTGGATTTTTCATATATTTAGAACTTGGTGCACTTCAGTGGCCTAATACGATGGAAGATTACAGTTGCATGGATGAGTTAAAGAGGATGCCAAGGTTTCTGGCAGTGGAAGCAATGGTCAGTGAGGCAGGAAGGAATTCAACTGGGTTGGATGAAGGCATAGATGTAGATGAGGAAGGTAAATACACGTCCTCAGTGTTCGATGCTTATAACACTAGTGACTGCAAAAACAGGCAAAGACGTACATTTTGGATATGTTATATGTTGTACATGATGTGATTCAAGTCCCATTTAAAAGTGAACACAACCTGAATCACAATGCAAAACAGCCTAAATTAGAAAGCCTTCTAGGAAACACTATGGCTGTACACATTTGGCTGAAGAGCACATTGGGGCAATACAATCTCATGGAATCTGTATAGTGGAACTGCACACTTTTACAATAAAGAGAGAAAATACATGCATTATGCAATTCAGAAACAATATTGAGTCCCATTTTGGTTACTAGGACAGTTTTGTGGGAGTTATATTTGAAAATGCATATTTGCTTGTGCAATGTAGTAAACATAAATATACACTATGCACCTTGGCCAACCAAACCTATCACACTTTAGGCTCAATCAAGATCCACAAAAGGCAGCTACAAATTATTTATAATCTAATTAGTATTAATGCGGAGTACACAGATTAACGAGTGCACTATTTCCTCCCAATTCCAATTCTGAATCTTCGGAATTGGTACTAAACCACCAGGACATTTTATTCCCCAATCTGATGTGAGCGAAAAGCACGTATTTGATGTTTGCTACAGATTTTACTTATTGTAAATCGCGGGACAAAAACTAGAAATGTGTGCCCCATTTGTAGCCTGATTGTAATGGTACCTTTATAAGCCTGGCGATTACTTTTATCTGTCATCCTGTAGTGTACTGCGGCTTTGAATTAGTCAAAATGAAATTGGGATCTGTTTGGTTTTGTCTATGCGCTTCATATCAATAGGAGAAGCTCTCCACCTAAAGACAAGATTGCCAAAGGTTCCCTATTTGTGTTTGCATAATTGCATAATTTATGCAGCACTAGAGCCTTGCAAAGCCATGGTTTGAAAAAAATACTCATGCACTGCTTATGACCTCACATATTACATCATCATGACATCATTTATGACATCACTGATGACATCTCAAATGACATCATTGATGAACTCATTGATGACATCATCCAAGTTTCTTTTGCATGCAATGCTCCATAAATGGGTATGGCATTGGAGCTATGACAGTAAATGAAAAATAGTTCAGAACAATATGAAGCATCATTACTACTATCATGTAGAAAACCTCCATAAGTGAAGCAAGCTTGTGTTATGTACAACATTGACACTATACCATACACTTCCTGGGTAGCTGAGTTCATTTTGACTATCAGACACAGATAAAAAGGTAACCTGCACTGCAAACGATGTTCAATCAGTATTCAGCTGTCCAGGGAAAACCTCACAGTCACCAAACCTATACTAAGAAAGAGGATATAAGTAGAAAAGTGGGTACTGAAACAGTTTACTCTAAGGAGAGAGTTTGCACTGTACCACAGTGTTTGCAAACAGTGACACTCTCATGAGAAATACACCACACCATAAACTATTAAAAAGTATCCACTAAAACAGTGTACGCACAATGCACAACTTGTCTTAAGAGAGACGATTCATGGAAAATAAGCAAGGTCTGAAGGAGCTAAAGATCATACTACCTGCAGTCTTCATACTGTAGAGAAAACTTTAGAGACAGCCCATCTTCTGAACCAAAACAAGCACATGTACAGAGGTTAGTACCTGATGCACACAGTCTTGTTTGTTATGTAGAAATTGTCATGCCGAGACTGTTCCTAATATCTCAAGGTTGCTTACAGTACTTGGTTTGTAGAACATAGAATCTTTGCCTTATTGGAAAGTTTTTCTTCGCAGCCAACTTCACTGTCATCTGCACATAGGGAAAAAAGATTTATAGCATGGTAAATACTTCTAGATCCCTATGATGCATTAGGAGCAAATGGGTTTTATGTAAGCACCCATTAACTGGACACATGCTTTACAAAATTTGGTAGAAAATTAACATGGTGTTACCCACAGTATGGAAACTACAAAACAAACACACTCATAGGATGAAGTTATCTATGATGTCCTTTGAGATGGTAGTCAGTGGTCATTTGAGGTGTCATAGGTGATGTCATAAATGATGTAATCAAACATGCCATCAGTGATGCAATATGTGAGGTCGTAAGCAGTGCATGGCAGGGGAGCAAGTTATAGTTAGCTCTGCTAACTATAACTGGTTAATTTCTGTCTTTTTTTATTGTTTTGAGTTCAAAACATTAATGTCACTGGCAAATTCATCTTACTATGGGGGTTATTACAACTTTGGAGGAGGTGTTAATCCGTCCCAAAAGTGACGGATATACCACCAGCCGTATTACGAGTTCCATAGGATATAATGGACTCGTAATACGGCTGGTGGTAAATCTGTCACTTTACCATCACTTTTGGGACGGATTAACACCTCCTCCAAAGTTGTAATAACCCCCTATCATTTCACTTCTGTTTTTTCAGGGAATTTTTAGTGATTTTTAATATAAAGTAATATTTTATCACATTTTAACACACAAGGCCAACCCCTCACTGCACATGACCGTTGGCCGTGCGTGGCACAGGGTTGGCCCAGGGTCTGGCCGGTGGCCATCCCTGCAGGAAATCCTCCACAGGCTGTCAACCCCTCGATAGGCACACCCTTTGGCTGTACACAACGGGGGGTTTGGCTACAAGGCTTGGCCAGCAGCCAGGGCCTGTAGCCAAACCCCCAGCAGGCTGCCAACCCCATTCCACACACAGCCTTTGGCATGTGTGGTGTAGGGTTCACCTTCGGGCTTGGAGGACTCCATCCCGTGGGGCCAAAACATATATATTAAGAGGAGGGGAGCATACAGCCCAGAAGCCTTCTTGAACCCTGGGGACCCCATTCTTGGGGGTCAAATCTAAGGGTAGGGGGCCTACAGCCCCCACCTTGCACCTTAATAGGCCGGGGATCCCATCCTCCAGGCAAAATACAATAGAAAGGGCAAGAGGCCACATGGTAAGCCTTAGCAAGCCATGAGCCTTATTAAGCCCTGGGGCCTCCACTCCCCACCATACTTTTAAGGGGAGGTGGAGGTGCAGCACTCCTCCCAGAGCCTTACTAGGCCTGGAGATCCCCACCCTCAGGACAAATACAATAAATAAGGGGAGAGTGATCACGTGGCCACCCTTCCCTGAGCATTATTAGGCCCTGGGGACCCCAACACCGCAAGGCCATGTGCTGTTTTAAAGGTGAGGGGTCCCCATCTCCCGGGGCCAGATGTATTAAACAAGAGAAGGGGTACTGCATGGCCCCCCTTCCTTAACTTTATTAGGCCCTGGAGACCCTTTCCCCCAGGGCTGCATTACATTATAAATGGGAGGGAGCTGTGTGGCCCCCTCCCTGAGCCTTATTAGGTCTCCGGGGACACCATCCCCAGGGCTGCATTACATTATAAAAGCAAGAGGGGGTTTATAGCTTCCCTCCCCAAGCCTTACTAGCCCCTGGGGACATATTCCCTGGGTCTGCATTACATTATAAAGTCGAGGTGGTGATGTGGCCCAAACCCCGAGCCTTATTAGGCCCTGAGGACCCCATTCCATGGGTTTGTATTTTATTAAAAAGGGAAGGGTGGCTCAGCCACCTCCCCAAACCCGAGCCTTCTCAGGCCCCAAGGACCACATCCCCCAGGACCCTGTGTTTTGTTATTTAAAAGGGTAGGGGCCCCATCCCTGAGCCTATTTTGGCCCTGGGGACCCCATCCGCTGGGGCCTCCATTATTTATAAGAGGGTGCCCCGGTGCCCATCCGGACCACCCCACAAGGACAATGTTGGGACCATATAGGGGGAGCCCTAGGGCCACAACAGCCCCAGCCAGCTCTCTACATGGTGCGGAAGCCAGCATTGCTTTCATCCGGAGGGATCAGCTATTTATGCTGCTCCCTCCTGGCAGGAGCAATATTTTCTGTTTCCTTGCCTGCATCAGTGTCGGCAGGGAAACAGAACACAAGTCTGCTCCCAGTCGGCTGGAGCATTTATAAAGCTCTTGCCGGCTGGGAGTAGTTTTAGGGTCAGATCGCCACCACCGCTAGGATCATGGATTCCGACGGGTGGTGGCGGTCAGAGTCATTGTCAGCCACAGCGTTGCTATGGCAGCACCGCCATACTGATCCCGAGTCCAATTTCTGCCAGCCTGTCCATAGTGGTTTGACCACAAAGCCAGTGCTGAGGGGGAAAGAGGGGGCTCTGCACTGCCTTTGCCCGTGTCATGGGCAGTGCAGGGGCCCCCTGCCAGCACCTTCAGAATGCACACTGTCTGTGCTACAGACTGTGCATTCCAAGGGTGCTATTGTGTGACTGCATTGGGCTTGGCTTCCTCAAGGGAACTGAGGCCAATGCTGTGGCACTGTTTCCACCAGGCTGACTGGCAGAAATATCTTAATATGATGTTTCCGCTGGTCAGCCTGGTGGAAACATTGTAATATGACCTAGGGTGACCCCCATGAGTTTGACAGTCTTTAATGCTTGCACCTGTTTTGCGAGAGATTTGAAAATGCTCCCACCAGATGGGAGCAAACACGTTTCCCTCCCCACTGTAGTGCCCGCATGAAAACTATTGTGCCCCAGAGTTGGTCTCCCCGGGACACAGTAAATCTGATGGCCCTGAGAGATAAGGTTCCCGGGGCCATTAAATGTTCAGGGAGGAAGTGCACAACACCCCTCCCTTTTAACTAAACTGACAGCCCTGGGGGACGAGATCTCCGGGCCTTTTTTGGGCTTGGGAAAGGGGCTCCCTCCCCTTAATAAATACATTGCGCTCCGGGTGATGGGGTTCAAGGGGGAAAAACGGTTCAACGAGGGGGGGCTCTCTCCTCTTAAATATACCTGACTCTGCATCATGTGGTGCCTGGAGCCCTAAATAGGGTAGGGAGTTGGGCCCTACTGACGCCCCCTGTCCATATATGTCCAGCTATTTTTTTGCAGTGATCCTGCAGGACTCAATTTTTTTTTTTTTATTTGGGCCCCAGGGAGGGGTCCTCTGGGTCATCCCATTAGGCCAAGGGGGGCAAGGACTCCCTTTAACCTGGAGTTCTGTAATGACTACAAGCAACACTTTTATTCATGTTGCTGGCAGCCAATCAGAGGATTGGCTCCCGCTGGAGTCTGACTCCCATTGGTGCAAGATGGCCCAAAACTGGCGTACACATTTTTCAGACTTTAATTTCTCAAAAACAACTGCACGGATTTGCACCAAATCTCAAAAGGCACAATCTGTGGACCAAGATATAGCTTCCTGCCAAATTCAGTGTAAATCCGGTCAGCAGTTTTTGTAGTTGTTTTCCAGAAAATAGTTTATGGGAAATGTGTGGGGGTTTTGGGACCTCTATTTTTTATCTGCCCCTGCTTGACGGATCATCCCGAAACATTCCATGCCAAAACTAGTCAAAAATGCTCACTTTTTTGGAAAGTTTAGTGACGATTTGTCAAACGGCGCCAAGGTTTTTAGCAACACCTTCGGATTTGGACACAATAATATATAAAAGAATAAAAACATACACAAACAGTACATACTTTACATAGCCTTAGCGTCATTATTAAAATCAGCATGCCTACGTTCTTATAGCGCACCAAAACACAACAGTGTGAAAACAGACATTAATGTTGTAAATCATCATGATAACTTTTCAGGTTATAGAAAATCTTACAACAATAACAATCTTAATTAATAAGAGTTTCCAGCTAGATTGGCCTCAGTTTCCACCTAGTGGGAAACAGGCTACAGCATTGTCTCTGGCTCGTATTAGAACCGGTGTCAGTGCTGTAGCCCGCAGGGCGCACCAGCACCCTCACTTTGCAGACAGTGAACATTGCAGCAGTTCTGGGCAGGGGGCCCTTGCCCTTGTTATCCGCCAGCCTTTTCATGGCGGTGTTACCGCTACCCTGGCGGATTACATTCTCGGCCCCCGCCAGGCTACTGGCATCATGGATCCTGACGGTTCCTTGGCAATCAGAGCGCTAGGGTTTTAATGTGGCAGTCGGATCACCACAACAGCAGCGGTCCTGATCGCCACCATGATTGTGGCGGTCTGAAGACCGCCACACTCGTAATGAGGCCCTTAATGCTTCTTAGTATTGTGGAACATATATGGATATTTTCCATTCTGTTTAAACAATTAAAAGCATCCTGATGTTAAATATGTTTCTGCTCTAAAAACAATGGGCACAAAACACGTGTTCTGATGTCCTTGTAGAACTTGCAAAACAGTATGAAATGAAGTGCAGATTGGCCGGTTTTTCCCATCACATGGGCATTCAGGTAGCTTTTCTGTCCATGCCTCAATTTTTGGAAAAACCACCTGATAATGCAACAGGCCTAATCGCATTCTAAGTAAATATAATCTACATTTCTCTTTAATTATGGCAATCAGATACCCTTGTATTCCCTGTTGTATGGGAACTGAGCAATATTGATTTGCAGTTGACTTGATTCTCTCTCTATAGACTTTATCAGCCTCTCTCTTCTATATGAAAATCCATTTTAGTTCCTTCTTACTGTATTGTAAGACACTGCTAGGTACCTTCATGGTAACATTTTCATCAATTTCCTGTAAGACTTTGTTTATTTGTGCCAACCATGGAATTTGCCACAGTCCTCTAATTTTAAACAGTCTTTTATTATGTCCTTTGTAAACTTTGCACCTGCCTTGCTCCAGATACCATGCCAGGAAATCACCTGACTTAACTGTATTACAACTTCTAGATATGGATCATCTAATTCTCTATAGGTGACAAAGGTTGAACTAGAATGATGGACTTCAAGCAATCTCAGTAAAAAGGAATTCTCCTGCGTTTCCAGCATCATGCTATTCGTCGTGCCCCAGACTGCCACCCCATCTGTAACAGCTAGTAGACATTTACTCCTGTAGAATTGCAAGATTTATCTGACAGGTTTAGTACCTATTTTTTTCTAAACAGGGCTTCGGATGTCATTTCCAATTTAAACGCTGACCTACGCCTAACCGCTGGTGACTGCCACTGGGTAATATATACATATGTGTGTGTGGGGGGGTGGACAGATAGATAGATAGATAGATAGATAGATAGATAGATAGATAGATAGATAGATAGATAGATAGATAGATAGATATTCATAACAGGTAACCATGTAATATCATCCAATATTGCCATTGAGGGGTTCTGGTAACATCATATCACAAGGACTGAGACCACAAGAACCCTGAGATGGTAGCATTGGACCATATTACCCATGTTACCTGTTAATTGTTTATAAAACTATAAACCATTGTGAGGCTCAGTGGATTTATTTGACTCTGTGTACGTCTTAATTATGGATTAACTCCATTTCCTACATACTTTACAGAGTTCATAAAAAGTGTTGCGTCTGTCTGAAATGGTAGAAATGAATATTGCCAGTGAATGTTCCACATCATTTTCCCCTTTTGCTACGTAAATAGGATTATTTTGCTGCCTAGCTTGGTTCGCCATGTTACCTAATCCTTGTACCCCTATCATATGTCACAGGGAACTGTGAAATATTTCCATATTGTACAGTTGCCTGTAAAATATGGGTATTTATACCACTGCATTTAATGCAATTAACACACCCAAACATATTATACATATTTAAGCAAGCTCCCAGAGTATAAAACATGCGAGTAATCCAGTATTATTGAAAATCCCCCTTTTTTCTTTGCAGCACATGATGTTCAAAACACTTTAATGAACAGAGCAGGTGTAGAATAAAAGAATACAGCATATATTTGGCAGATATATACTTTATCTATCTATCTATCTATCTATCTATCTATCTATCTATCTATCTATCTATCTATCTATCTATTGATAGATCTATGTACATATATCTGTATATAATAATATGTATAATAATATGTATATGTATTATAGATAGATAGATAGCTGGATAGATAGCTGGATAGATAGATAGATAGATAGATAGATAGATAGATAGATAGATAGATAGATAGATAGATAGATAGATAGATAGATAGATAGATAGATAGATAGATAGATAGATAGATAGATGTATATTTTATCCATTGGCAGTCGCCACTGGGTAGTTATAGTTAGGACCAGGTTTCCACAGGAAAAGCATATTGTGGTTTGCTAACCCATTTAGCACCGTTTGATGACTCTTCATGAAACTCCTCACCCCCCCCCCCCCCAGCTCCTTCCTGGGAAGTTTTGGGGTGATTCATTAAGTGAAGCCAAGAAACGTGCTTTCCTCGTTCATTTTTCCATAGGAAAATTGGGCACAACTACAGACAAAATCAGAGAACGGATATTAACAAAATTTAGTTGAAAGCAAGATATTGGTCCAGAAAGCGTGCTTTTGGTGATTTTGTGTAAATTAATCCAATAGTGTTTGGCCAATTAAGGGTCAAAATGTGTAGATATTTCACAGCGCGGAGGATAATCGGAGCCGACAGACCTCAAGGTAAGACCACATCAACAACAAAGTGGTGGCAGCCATCATAGGACTCAGAACTCAGTCCAAGTCCTAAACAAAATTCAAAAAAATATATAAGGGGCAGGATAGAAATACCATGCCCCCTAAGGGTTGTTTGGGGGTTTCAGAGGGACATCACTGGAGCCAAAAACATTTTTTTAAGTTAAGTGAATTTGCAGTGGGTCCATAAACACGAGTCAAAATAAAAAATAAAAAAAAATTAACAAATTAATAAAAGTGCCCCACACCCCCTTGGGGCAGGCCAGGGTCTGGGGTGGGACACACACAGTTTCTAGTGTAGGATGGCATATGGCCTCCCTCCCTGAGCCTCATCCTCTAGGGCTAAATGTGAAATAAAGGGGGGGCACACAGCCTCTTGCCTCAGCCTATAATGGCCTTGGGGACGCCATCCCTAGGTCTGAAATTCTTAAAAAGGCGACAGGGCATGCGGCCCCTACTTTTCAAGCCTTAACGAGGCCCAATGAGGTTTTATTCCCTGGGATTGCTATTTGATTATAGGGGAGGGTACGCTTAAAATACCTTTTCTGGAACTGGCTGCACGGCTGTGGGCAGGAAAAACTTGTCTGTTCCCACCCGGCAGGAGCTTCAAAAATGCTCTGGCAGAGTGGGAGCACACATATCTTTTCCCTGCCCACAATCTAGCAAGCAGGGAACCTGACAGCAGAGAAAAAGACCTGGTCCTGCCAGACAGGAGCAAAGCCGGCTACTGTTGCATCCAGGATGGGTGCATGCTGGAAGTAAACGGGGCCACGGAGACCCTATTGCTCCCCTGTGTTCCCCAGTGTTCTGCATGTTTTGCACCGGGGCACCCACCTAAGGCCCCTGGGGGCTGAGGTCCCAGAGGCCAGCATTGGCTCAGGGAGGAGGGCATGCACCCCTTTCCTTTAAAAAAGAAAACAGCCCTGGGATATAGGGTCCCCAGGGCCTATAAAGGTTTGAGGAGCGGGTCGCACATTCCCCTCCCCTTGAAAAATTAACATGGCCCCAGGGGATGGCCAAAGGCTGTGCACGGCTTGGGTTTGCCTGCCCCTAAGGGGTTGGACGCAGGGTCTGGCCACAGGCCAGACCCTGCAGCAAACCTACACCACACTTACCCACAGGCCATGCATGGCATGGGGTTGCTCCCTGCGAGGGATGGACACAGGGCCCAACCTCACACCAGGCATGGCAAAAGGCTGTGTGCAGAGTGGGCTTTCCTGCCTCTGAGGGGCTGAACACAGGGTGGGTTGAAGGACAGTCCCTGTTTCCAACACCATGCCGTGCAGGTTGGAATTATGTATAGTAATAAAATATTACTTTATGTTTAAAAAACCCTAGAAATTCACTGAAAAAACAAAGGTTAAAGTGACGTTATAGTTAGGTATGGTAATATCATACTTTGCATTAAAAAAAACTTCAAAATTCACTGAAAAAAACAAAGGTTAAAGGAGCATTGTAATTAGGTGAAAATGTCAGCTAGAAACATACCATTTTAAACAAACTCCATGGACTGCTAATTTCCTCTCATATTAGATCTCTCGTGACATGTCCTATGACTTCATTGATAACATGACTGCAACATCTGAAATGGTATCATTGATGACAACACTGTGCTTGTTGAGAGTGTGAGTTGTAGTTACTTTAAGGCTGGAGTTACAGCTTTGAGATAACTATAACTGGTCAATTTCAGTGGTTCATTTAAAACAGTATGTTTTAACTTACATTTCACTTAATTATATCATCCCTTTAACCTTTTTTTTCAAGAAATATATATATATATATATATATATATATATACACACACACACACACACAATGTCAGAAGGAAAGCAAAAGGATATATGTATAAATGTACAAGATAAACATACAAAAATTATGAATATACAGTGTAGGTGCAGATTCCAGTACATATCTGACAAATAGATATATACAGCGAGTGGGTACTCGTTCAAGAACGCTGTTTTTTTTTCAACACGAGTATAAAAGCATGCTTTCGCTCTGAGTTGATTCCTCCCTTAGGCTAACTCATATTTTTACCTTAATGGTTTTCAATAATCCCTAGATGTTAAAAGCTAAATGTTTTTACAGTTTATAGCCTGTGAAGGATAACATACATTTATGAAAAACAGGAAAGGAAAACATATTTATTACAGTTTGACGTTTCCATGCTGACTGTATTATACACTAAATGAAAGAAAAATGCAAGTTAAGTAGAAACATGCAGCCCTCTGCTCTCAACTCTTTCTTTATCTTCATCATTTATTAGGTGATGTTGCAATTAAAAGCTGTCCTTTCACCCTAGCAGGGAAAGGGACAACTGCTGATTTTCACCACTTGTGGCATTGTAGTTTGCCAACCCACCAACCCCCTCAACTATATATCATAATGGTAGTGAAGAGCTGTGAGTGTTCTTCCTGAATTTCAGAAAGTTATGTTCATTCGCGAGGAGCGGGAAGAGTGTGTGATGGAAATTGCATGTCTGACAAGAAGCTGATAAACCAGAAAAAAATTCTGGGCCAGATGTAGCAAAGATTTTTGCATTCGCAAACGGTGCGAACGGCCGTTTGCGAATGCAAAAATGCCTTTCAGTATGTATGAAAGGCATTCGCTATGCAATTTTAAGGAATCACTAAAATAGCGATTCCTTAAAATTGCAACCCCGTTTAGAGAATCGCAAATTGTCTAAATAATTATTCTCTAAATAAGAAATCGCAAATAAGGAATCCTTATTTGCGATTTCTTAAGCACATGTATCAAGCTTTTCCTTAATGCAAATTGGGCGTTAAGGAATCGCAATTACCACCAAATACAATTTGGTGGTAACCATGTGCAAATTTTTAAAATGCATTAAAAATTCATTTTTAAAATTGACATGTAACGCACACATTCCCCTTTGGCATGTGTGCGCCTTACATGTCCTAAAATAATTTTTGGGGGTGCAGCACAGGAGGCCTTAGGCCCCCAGCACCCTGGGGTTTGCATTTCCGAAATTGCGAATTCCAGTTAGGAATTTGCAATTTGGGAAATGCAAAAAATTTGCAAATATGGGCCTACAGGCCCATGAGTGTGAATGGGGTCAGAATCGCTATTTGCGATTCGGTAATAGCATTTGTGATTTTTAAGAAATCGCTATTACCGAATCGCAAATATGATACATACTATTTTGCAACTCTGAAAGGGCGATTTCTTAAACATCGTTACTTGAGAATCACAAAATGGATTCTTGATACACCTGGCCCTCTGTTTCTAAAAGAAGTAAAAGATCATAACACTTCTGGCTGTCAGTTCAGGGCGCTCAACCCAGGAGGAAAACTCTTTGCTATCCACCCAGCATTTTCTTTATGAGAAGTTCATGTGCTCCCAAATAGTGTATACCTGCCTATTAATCGTGTGTTCAGCTAGGTGCTTAAGGCCACCCAACATCACGTTTCTAAGCAGGAGAAATTCATACATTACAGATCAGAAAGAGAGCCCCTAAGTCAGTGGTTCCCAACCTGTGGGCCGGGGACACCTGGGGGTACCCGAAGCCTCCTCAGGGGGTCTGTGACTGCTTAGAAAATGTAATAATATTAACAGATTAGGTCTCCAGCTTCATTGGGGGCAGTCCCTGCATTCCAATAATGATTAAGTGGGGGTCACAGGGTTCCAGTACTGATAAAGTGGTGGTCCAGAGAAGTCAAAAGGTTGGGAACCACTGCCCTAAGTCATATTATGGAAATCTCCAGTCAAGCAAGATAATGTTACCTCTGATTGGATGTAAATCATTATTTTTAGGTCTCACATTAGTTAAGACCTTTCGATTTAACAAACTTTACATGTATAATATACTTACCTAAGGGTCTTTCAGGCAGCTGTCAACATCCACTGATCTGCTGTTGTGTCTGTCCACTATATCATGGGGCAACGGGTCAGCCTACTTAAGCCACTGGTTAACTTCATAACCTTCACTTCGCGTGACTGCACTTTGCTCTTTCACAAGGAACACATCCACACACAAGGTAGTTCCCGTCAGTGCCACTGTTTTTGTTAATACTTTATTATTACTTTAATGTTGCATTTGTTTGCAGAGCTACCAGATGAGAGCCCAAGACATATTCCAGCTTTATCAGTTCCTGTCATCTGACATTGCTGTTGCAAATTCGTTTTGAAGTGGCCTTTGTTTATTTTTGACTGCTACTTTTTCACACCATACCAGTAGCTCACATGAAAGCTCACGAGGGTGCTCTATCCTCGCAATCTTTACTGTTTTGCATTCTCTTTTTCTTTTCTTACTACTTTCCTTCCATATTTCCTTCTTTCCTCTTCTCTCCTTTGTTTCTTCCTTCCTTCTGTTCTCGATCTTTCCGCTTTCTTTCCTTCCATTCCTTCTTCCCACTTTCCTTCCTTCCTTCTTTCTTTCCATTTTTCTTTTTTCTTTCTGTTTCTCTTTCCTTTCTTTCTTCCTTCCTCCCTTCCTTCTATTTCTACTTTCTTGTCTTGTTTCTATCTTCTTTCTTTTTTGCCTTGTCTTCCTCTGTTATGTATTTCTTTAATTCTTTCTTTCATGTTTTTTTCTTGTCTTCTTTCCCAAAGGCAAGAGGCTGACAGCCTGTGCCAGACCAATTGTTTTTGTTTTATTCTATGTTAGCCAAAACCTTTTCATTTTACGAAGATGGTGTGTGTGTAACATTGTTACCCATAGGGTTTTTCAGCCAGACTTCTTCCATTAGTCTCTGGTTTTGTCATTCATATTTTGTTTCCACCCACTCTAGCATGCATCAAAGGGCAACGTGTAAGCTGACTTCACTATCAGTGAAGTATAGCTTGCTGCCCTTTCACAAGGACACATCAACGCACAAACTAGTTCCCTTCATTGCCAGGCAGTACTATGGTAATGTTTGGGTTTTTTTAACAACCAAGACAACATTTGTGCTTTTAGCTAAAGTTTTTGTTTAAGTTGATGAGAGCCCTGTAACTTCCCGAACAATCAATTTTGCAAAAACCATGGCAAAACAAGTATTGCCAAAAGGCTAGTTTCCGAAGCCAGACCTAGTGGCTTTGCCAATGCTTGTTTTTAGGTGTGATGTTAGCCAGGACCATTGATTTTACAAAAATGATATAAACTATAACACTTAAACAATGGAGCTTTCAGCCAGCTCTCTCTTCTTCTGATCTTTTGTTGTGTTGCTTGTTTTCTTTTGGTTTCTTACTTGCATTCTTTATTTCTTTCTTGTCTTCTTTATTTCCTTTTTTATTTTCTTCTTTCCTGCCTTCTTTCTTTGATTCTTACTTATTATTTTATTTTTTCTTTACTTCATCTCTTTCCTTCATTTCTTTCCTTCTTTCATGCCTTTGTTCTTGCATTCTTTCTTGTTTGCGTTCTGTCTTTCTTCCTTCCTTTCCTTGTCTTGCCTGCCTTGCCCTTCTTCCTTTCTTCCTTGTTTCCATTTTCTTTCCGTGCCTCTTCCTAGCCTTTTTCTTTATTTCCCTTTTGCTTCGATCTTTCCATCTTTCCCTTTTTCTTGCCTTCTTTCCTTTTTCCTGCTTTCTTTTCTTCTTTCTCTATTTCTTGGCTGCTTTTTTTCTTTCTTGCCATTTACCATCTTTCTTTCTTGCCTTCTTTCTTTTTTCCTTGCATCTGTTCTTTCTTTCTCTCCTTCTTTCTTACCTTCTTTCTTTCTTTCTTTGTCTCTCTCTCTTTCTTTCTTTCTTTCTTTCATTCTTTCCTTCTTTCTTACTTTTTCTTTTTTAATTCACCATTTCTTTCCTTATTTCTTGCATTCTTTCTTACCTTCTGACTCTTTCTTTCCTTTTTACTTTCTTTTCTTCTTACCTTCTTTCTATCTATTGTTCAGTCTTTCCTTTTCACTTTTTCTTCTTGCATTTTTCTTTCTTGCCTTTTTCTTTCTTTTCTGTCATCTTTCATTCTTTCTTTCTTGCCTTCTTTCTCAAAATCAAGATGCTAGCAGCCAATGGCAGACAGATCACTTTTTAGGTCTGTGTTAGCCAGACCTTTTGTTTTTACTAAAATTCTGAGCCTTATTATGATTGTGCTTGCACGTTGGCAGTCCGACCGCCAATGGGTTGGCAGAGCGGGCTGCCGTATTATGAGTTTGCTGGTTGAGCAAATAGAAGACCACCAGCAGTCCACCGCCAGGCAGCACAGACTGCTGCGGTCTCCTGGAAGCACAAACAGGCCGGTGGAGACCATGTTCCCACCAGACCTATTAGGAGGTTGCACACCGCCAATGTGACAGTGGCGGTCCAACCACCGCCTATCAGGAGGCAGAAACAGACATTATAAAGAAAGACACTCACCTGCAGACAGCCATACACGTTTGGAACTGCCATGGAGCACTTCCTACATGTCATGCGGCTGTTCCTGCTCGCCGAAAGACAACAAAATCAATGCTGACGTGGACAACAGCAACTGTAAGTACAAACACCTACCTGTATTATTGATATTACAAAAAAAACTTGTACCGCTAGGAAACACACCATGGTGTTATGGGGGTGAATGCCACTGGCAGCAGCTACACCTAACATTCGACACATACACACTCACATACTACAACACGGTCGCCCACACATTCACAAAACGCACACTTCAGCCAGCACACACGCTGCGTGGCAATACTACACATGTACGTACAGCTACACAGCACAGGCTCAGGGACACAGAAGGCCACACAACATTCACACACACACAGCAACAACAACACAATTACTGAACATATACAAATACATTCCACACACTCACACCCAACACTGGCCAGAGACTGGCCACACATACAACACACATATACATCCATGTGCCATGGCACACACACAACACCACCATCAAACAATACTGCAATTGACACACACATCACACACACACATAGCACAATTGAAGCACAATGCTATGCACAATACACACAGAGACAAATAGACAAAAGACACAAAGCGCATCAGAACAACAATACCTGCACAGCTGAGATGGGAGCATCAGAACAATACATGGAAGGAGGCTGCACTGGGGGATATATCACGTCGAACAGGGCCACAAACAACATGTGCACAGGAATTGGCCCCAATTGGATCCCAAGTGACAACCAATACTAATACCAATTGTCATGCACAGTCACACAACGGGGAAGGGCTAGTCAACAAAGCACACACAACTCACACTCCATGGGACTTACCCCTACACAAACCAGCTGCAAGGGACACACACCTTAATGGACACATGCACACTCAAATGCAAAGCAAAGTAGCACAACTGAACACACTCCATGTCTGCAATGACAAAACTCAAGAACACACACATCACATGTAGACAATAGCCATATCTAGGGGACAAATCCAATACCATATATGCCACATCACACGACACAAAATGAAACACTTACCACAACAAACACAACATAATGTCATGATGCCAACATTCATGACAACAGGGAGGGTGGTGATAGAATGGGGGGTGGCAGACAAAGATGGTACGGGGATCCCCAATGGGTGGCCACAGGAGTTGGAATCCTGAGGATGTAGATGCAGATCCAGTCTTCCCCGTGGCACTCCCCTCATCCTCCGGGCCATTGGGTCCCTCCAAGTCAGTGGTGTCTTGACCCAAGGTCCTGTGGCCAGATGCTTCCCCATTCCACTTGGCCCCGTCTCCTTCACCTGCCAGTGAGGATGCTGCCAGAAGAAAGTGAATTAGGGTCATACCATGGACATGAAAACACTTCAATCACAACTCTGAGAAACAAAACATACCATTATGTTAAGTGGTCCCCCGCATGAAGTGCCAGGAAAGTGGCACCATCATGTGCCAATACAAAACCATGCATGCCATCTGGAATTATAAAGGTAACACATGAGCAAATCTTAGTCTCAGACAACTACAATAGCATGGATGAAGTCTAGCTACCACACCAACCATACCAAAAGTAGGTGAACACTCCAACTCAAACCTCTGCCACATGCAGCAGACCCCAGTGAACCTCTAGCCAACAACTGGATCATATTGTAAGGTACCCTACCAATTACACAGACACAAGCCGATACACACATCTAACTGATGTAATGTATCAACAATAACAGATGTTGCTAAGGAAATGCAGACAACACTGGTACAAACATGCCATACATGGACTAGGTGACATGGAAACATCCATGTCACATCCCAACAATGTACAGTTCTACAAGTGACACCTGCCCAAAATGAGTCAAGGTTGTAGCAACAAGGTCACTCAGACGTGCTGCACATGTGATGTTGCAAGGAAAAACAATGAAGTCTGGTCCTAAACATCATGGAAAGATGTCTCCAGAATACACACAAGAATGATCCTGTAAGGATAGCCCCCACCAATGTCTCACACCCATTTCCTTGTCTACTTCTGAGTATGTTTGTAGTAAACAAATGTACTGTGCAGGAAGGAGGGACACAGGCCTTTGCAATCACTAACAGAAGGACACAAAATTGTTATACAATGAGAAGCAACATCACTACCCACATCTCAGACATGGCAATCATGGCAAATGTCTGAAGTTGAATCCCTGGCCTCAAACATGTGATGCAAATATCACTGCAAGTCAATCCATGATGCACCCCAACAGTCAGGGCACAATTCCCAATCAACATACAGTTGCGGAGCACCTACAACCAATATTTCACATCAAGGCTACAAATGATCATGAAGTAGATGCACATCCTGTCCCTACCTGTCATGTCCATCATAGCTACTGCAGTTACACATGACTAATGACATACTATGAGGCATGATTGTATCTGTCTGACAACATATGATGGTGACAGGGTCCTGTCTTGGATATCACAGTAAATGGACAACCATTGCAGATCTACCAGAGATACCAGACATCATCCCATCTGTATGGCTAGCACGTGCCTACATCTAATGCATAGATATGTATCCTGGTGGGAATGGAGCACATGCAGACACAAGCAATGGTAGCTACACTGATGACACATCACCTATGACAAAGCACATTCCCCACTTACCTCACTACAGCTGCCACAATGTTGCCATGTAAGTCATGTCACATGTATGATGAACCTCTGTGAGGCACCAGCACCAGACATACAATGGAAAAAACTTCCCCATGGGTTGCAGATGTCAACCCACACATATCCCCAGACACATGGCAGAGGACAGTGAGCCACATCCTACCTACCTTTGTACTGTGACATTTGGGAGGAGTGATCTATTAGTGGAAACTAACACCAACCAGAGTAGGTAAAGCAGAATATTCGTACACTAAACACAGTCATATGTGCTCCCTGCTGTGCAATTGGACTAAGTGTTCCCCACAGTTTAGTCCTAGGTCCCAGCTACAAAAGGATGAGCACACCAGTTGGAAACACATGGGCCGTCTACACCAATTTGATCCCAGATGATCTGTGACACATGACACATCCCACATTGTCAGGGGAAGCAGTCTACCCCTCACTCAATCACCTGGCAAAGGGTCAAGTATGAATTTGCCTTGTACTCTCACCCTTGTGGCTACTGTGCTGCCTTCACATGCCCACCCAAGGTCAGGTAGGCCACTGCCAAAAAGCAGGCCATTAGGGGGGTCATGGTCCAGCGGGCACCCCGTCCTCGTTGGGAGAACAGCCCTTGCTGGGACTCTGTGATCTTCCGGGCCCAGTGTCTCAGGTCCTCCCACCTCTTCTGACAGTGGACGGTCCACACCTTCTTGGCAATGGCTGTCCAGATCCCCTTCTTCTGATGGGCATTGACCTGCCTGGATGCAAAAGACAAGACAGCATATTATGTCCACAAGTCCCATACAAAATGGGCACATACATGTCAGTGCACCAAGCTAATACCATCCTGTCGTGACTATCCTGTCCATCTGTGGTACATAGCAGTCATTGGACACAGGGACATGACTACAAACACTCCCCAATAGGATGCCCTATACACCCCCAGCTCAGGCCCTGCACTGACCAGGTAGGCCAACTGTGACTTTTGTGGGACATGAGCTAGCCACATTACATTGACCAGTAACAAATGGAACGCATCACACAATGTGGCAAGTGACAAGTAAACAACGTAGCAAACAATGGACACAAACATCTACTACTTATGAATGTCACCAGCTGCCTACAGTCGCTACAGGTCACAGCCAGCCTATAGACTCACCCATTGCGCTTGGACCACAATAAAGGGAGTGACATGTTGAGCACACAAAGAGTCAAGCCTGTCCATGTGTGGACATGTGCAGATAAATATGCAGGCACCTGCTATTTCAGGGGTTGGGGTCTGTGTGTCACATCAACATTCCAAAACACACTTCCACATGTGTGTTCATTAAACCTTAGGAGAAACCTGGCCATGCATTGTACACGTCCTGTTTTATGCCCAAATCACAGAGTCTGATATCATGGCACATCAGTTAACAACACACTGTTTGCAGATGTGCAATGGTCAAAATGCAAGTAGCCTCCACTGGACACATCATAGATGTATGAAAGAGATAACAGGGCTGTGGGATCAAGGGAGCTGTCAAGGCTATGTGACACACATTGTCAGAGTTGCTAAGAGCACATCAGTCACAGATCACCATCCTGCCCCATATGTAATTGCCATAGTAATCAGTGGCAGAGGTCCAGGAAGCAGCATATTGGAAGTGAGACATGATTTAGCAACATCACATGCTGTGCAGGGATACAGGGTGTTGGCGCAGTGTCACGCTTGCATTGCAAAAAGGAATTGATACCAGCCCAGATTCCAACTTTTGCAGTGAGTAAGGATAAATAAGCCCCAGTCTCTGCAGGCTCAGCAGATAGACCTACACAAAACACCATATCTGACAAATCACATGCATCATAGTACATCATGTAGCCTACAGCCAATTGCCATTGGGTGTCTATGTCTAGAGCTGAGGAGCATAGTGAGTCATTACCTGGCTTCAGAGAAACAGTCCAACAATGTCAGATGCAGCCACGGATCACTGTGCAAACACAGAAAGAGCTCAAATAGTGTTAATTTGACACATAAAACATCCATTCACCCCTCCTGCTGTCATGCAATCACACGTGACCACACATTAAAAACATCTTCTGGAAAAAGTTGCCTGGGGATGGCTGTCATTACACCTCACTGAGTCATGTTCATAAAACACAATTTGGGTCAGGGAACACTCCTTAAACACTCACCACATTGTCTCAGGACTCCAAAACTGTTACTTGACATACATTCATGCCCATTGACTCAACCAGTAATGCACACTGACAGCACCTATAGAGCTTTGAGGACACAATCCGACAAACTGGGCCTAAGCCTAGGCTAACTAAAGCTAAGATAATTAGAGATACAGAAAAAAGTGTGCACATGGAGCACTTACCTGCTCCTTTGTACACCATGGAGCTGTCCATACCAGGGTAGGGCCTCATCCACAAGCTTCTCCAGCTCTTCTGGCGAGAAGGAAGGGGCCCTATCACCTGTTGGGCAAGTCATGATTGCTCCCAGAGGTGGCACAAAGCAGCTCAGGTAGTGGAGGTCTTGTTGGCAGTAGCGTCAGGAGTCAAGTGAGGGATTCAGCAGAAGATGGCGGTCACGTCTGCCAAGTACGCACCCGTCACCGCCAGCGCACACTGCCATTGGTTCAAGAACGCCACAGGCAGCAATGTTACCCTAATGCAAACTATGCCATGGTAGCATTCACCTACCGCCAGGATGACTTCCACTGGCAGTCGTGGGCGGGTCCTAGTGTCCAGTGGAGTAGGTAAGGCAGCTGCCATTTTAGAGGCACACAGTGTAATTTACCTCTATTGTTCATGTGTCACAATTAGAAAAGTGTTATCCTGGTGAATCCTGAGTGCTGGCCTTGTCCTGTCATGTGGGTCAAGCATTTTAGTAATCATTTTGCGATATGGTCCAGCACATGTGGCAATTAATGTGGGGGCTCACCCACCACCCTCTCCCCCACAGGCAATCCAGGATTTGGGGCACTGAATCACAGTCAGAGTTGCAAGTTAGATGCACATATTGTTGCTTTCCAGCTAGATGATGTAAACACATATGTTGAAAAGCAAGGGGGTAACGTGTCACAAATGTGTAAATGTTAGTCCTGATGTGTGCTGCGTATCATGTTTTGAGTGACTGACATGACATGTCACAGTTAGTATATGACATGGATAATGTAAATTGCAAGGGAAACGATGAATGATGGCAACATGTTCCTTTGGTCCCACATAGTTACCCTGGGTAGAGAAGGAACGGACAACCTCCTGTGTACCGTCAACTAGCAGAATTGCAGGGCATGGAGGACAGAAATGTAATTTAGATATATCGCCTGGACAGATAGACAACAGTGGATCTTTGTCGTCAGTTGGAGTCAGATCTAATGCCAGCCATCCATCATCCAAATACCATACAACCTATTGCACAAGGCATGTTAGTGTTGCAGTTCCTGGCCACAGGGTCCTTCCAAAACACAGTGGCCCTAACTGCTGGGATGCCCCAGCATATGTTCAATCTGGTCTTGAAGGATATTCTCTCAGCAGTGTTAAAACACCTGGAAGGGTATCTGTCACCATGAGGTAGGGCATCTCATACAGCCAAGGTTTGCTGGCTACATCAGACTTGATGTGACTCTCTTGAGGATCTCCTTTGTTTGGGGCAGTCACACTGCACTGGCAGTGAAACAACTGAAGTTTCAAATGAGGTTTGTGTCTTATGTATGTCTTTACCTGCCTAAACTCCTTGGATGTCACTTAGGTCTCTTCACCATGCCATTCTCATCTGGGCATATCAGAGTTGCGTCATTGGCAGGTGGCTGTTGCTGGCCTGACATGTGAAGTGGACATCGATTGATCCAGCTACTGTTTTCACAGATTTTAGGTATATGTTTCCTATGCCCAGGCCGCCTGGACATTGGGAGGACAGGAATCTGAGCTACACAATAGACCTGTTTGCTGTGGTGGGTTGGTCCAGTAGTCTCATGTGTGTTATCCTGTGCAATCTGTTCCTTCTACCTTCACATTATGTTGACATTGATCCTGTATGACCTGTTAGTGGCTGTCAATATGTTTCCTCTTTGCAGGCCATTGTGCATGTGCCACAACACTGAAAGAGGTTTGTGACATTCCACCAGGTGCTTGCTCATAGTTATGGGAAGGGCCTGGGCTCAGGCTCTGTTGTACTGCCCTCTGTCTATGCCATGGTGTATGCTAAGTTGACAGGCTTGGTTTTGGTACGTGATAAGGCTCAAACTGGAGACAACATCCCAGACTCTCCTTGCCTAATCTACAGGACAAGGTTTTATAGGCCCTTTCTGATGTGGTCTGGTGCACAGTAGTAATAGGATATCTGTCCTGACTCCATGTGGCTAGGACGTTCTTGGCTATGACCATGCCGACATTCTTAACACCTTGTGTGCAATGCATTACAATGAAACATTTGATGTGACCAGACACTTGTGACATTGTGTTGCTAGTTATCCTTGCCATGACACTGCCTTAGACATCTCCCTCCATCCATTGTCTCCTAATGTCTTCAGCATGTACATCACATATGATTAGCATTCAACATTCCAGGCAGATAAAAAGAGGAGTAGTAGGCAGTGTTCTAGTGATGGGGGTGTTTATTTAAATTACAACAAAAATCAATAGTGATACGGAATCAAAAAACATACATATGGTGAAGGGATCAGTCATGGTGGATGCAAACAATAGAGTACAGGCCACAACATTTGGGGTACAGAGTCCAGTGTCCTACTATCATAGTAAATGGAAAGTGGTGAAGGAACAGTCCACAGAGTGAGTCTGTGGCGCACAAAGGAGTGACATCAGGAAGTGGTCATCTGGCCAGGTTGCCAGGATGGGCCAGAACCGTCCCCAACATCCAGCAGTCCAGGAGTGTTTGTTTCAAGGGCTCCATCCATGGGGGTAGCGGCAGTCTCCTCTGTGGTGTCCGTAGCTGCAGTACCAGCTGCAGTGGCAGCACAACCTGTTGATGTGGAGAGACAATGTTAGTGGTTGTATTATGACATCTATCTCAAATAGTTGACAGTGACATTGGGCTAGGGCCATGTTCAAATTGTATTTGCTGATTTCCTTTATGCGACAGGTACACATATTGTCATTTGTTGTAAGCTGACATTCTAAACACATACCATTTCCTGTTCATTGACCTAGAGCCAGACAGTCTTGAATCCTTAGCTTTTGCAGGGATGGTAATAGACTCATGTCTTGCAAGCAGTGCAGGCAGGACATTGGCTGGGCACGATGTTGTTAGAGCTATCTTGAAAGCTATTTGTTTGTCATGCAGGCATTGTCAGAACCTTAGATGATTTGTGATAGTTGTCATCCTGTGGTCAGTGCATTGTGGATGTGACTGCTGCCAGCGCCATACAGTAGACACATTTTGGGCCTTGATCTGTATAGGATGTCCTTTTCAGGCAATTTGAGCTCTCCTTCCTGTCTACACTATGTTCATCTTGGCATGCCAGCTCTAGATGGATCTGGGTGTGTTGCCACATTACAGGGTGTATCATGACCGGTATCCTGGCCCCTCCCAAGTGTATCACATTCATTATGGGTTCAGGGACTGTGGCACAATATCATATGGACAGTGGCCTGGTGTTTGGGGTCGCATGGCGTGGTCCTCCTTGAATTTATTCATATTTTACTCTTATCACAACTCACAGTTCACATTGTCCGTCCTCTGAGGTAAATGGACTTTCCTGACAAGTATACCAACAGGGATATTTGAACACATGCAGAGTGGATTGGGTAATTGGATTGGGTAGACAGAGCCTCCTGGCCTCAGCAGTCATATGACTCCCTGTACTACATGCAGTTTTTCAACCTGACTCTCCCAGATGTGTACACGTCATGAGTGTATTTCCAGATAAAGGTATTTTGGCAAGTGTACAGTGTACTGTTGCTTGGAATGTGAGTAAGGAATCCTCCTACGGGTACTAACCATTTTACACACAGTAGAGTTGTCCTCCTGTCAGGTGAGTACAGGTCAAAGGCTGATTAAAAGGAAAATGGTCATAGTAGCAGAGAACACAGTTGTGGCTGAATGTAATGAGTGTCCTAGTGCCCCCTGGCCTTAGCATTCCTGTCATTGTCTGTCCTAACCATACACTATTCAGTTGAGATCCCATCAGGTGAATAAAGTTGAGTGGCTGATTAGAGGGAGAATGGTCATAGTAGCAGAGAACACAGTTGTGGCTGAGTGTAGTGAGAGTCCCAGTGCCTCCCGGCCTGAGCATTCTTGTCATTGCCTGTCCTACCCATACACCATACAGTTGAGATCCCCTCAGGTGGGAGTTGACAAACAAGGTAATTTTAACTATGCTACACTGTTCTGGTTTTAGTGATAGTAGAACAGTGCCTGCTGGGATTTGTAGTGCTGTAAATCCCTGAACTACACAAACTATACATAGATGTTGTTCCCCCAGGCGAGTCTACTTGATCTGTTGAAGACCAGACAAGGGGCTATGGACAGGTGGACACAGGGCTGTTGAGTAAGATGACATTGTAGGTGGCAAGAGGTGGTAAGTGAGCATGAATGCCAATACATTTTTGTGCTTTTTTTGTTGTTGTGACTTACCCAATTCGACTCTCCCAAGTATTCCTGTCAAACCCTCAGGATGCAGGATGGCCAAGACCTTTTCCTCCCAAGATGTTAGTTGTAGGGAGGAGGTAGGGGACCACCGCCAGTCTTCAGGACTGCAAGGTGGTGCCTGGACGCCATGGAATGAACCTTCCCCCTGAAGTCATTCCCTCTCTTCCTCATGTCATCCCTTGTGTGCGGGTAGCTACCTACAGAATTCACTCTGTCAACTATCCTTTGCCACATTTCCATTTTCCAAGCGATTGTAGTTTACTGGACTTGAGCTCCAAATAGTTGTGGCTAATAAATTAATAATCTAATAATTTCATCCATCATGACTCTTAACTCGACATCAGTGAAATGGGGATTTTTCTGTTTTGACATGGTGATGGAAAACTAGAAAATAAATGATGATGGTTAGGTAACGGAGTAAATGGAGTGTAGAGATGTAAATATGTGTGGTGGGGGTGTGTTGACGGTGTGCGATATGTATTTAGTGCAAGTGGCGGGTCTGCCTGTGCAACTCATAATACAACGGTGTGAGAGACTGCCAACATGGCTGTCTTTTGGCGGCTGCCACCATGGTGGTCTGGCGGTCCGTCCGCCAAACTCGTAAGGAGGCCCTAAGTATATATCATAGTTATGTATAGGAGTTTTCAGTCATACTTCATTCATCCATCTGTCGTAGTTTGGACTCTTGCTCTAGGCAAGCCTGCTGCTTTAAGGATGACAGTACTTTTGTCTGTAGGCGACTATGCCTATTCTACAACACGTCGCAACTGTTGTCCCAACCTTACCGGCTCACTAGCAGCACCTCACCAGAAACACAATAGTAAAAGGTGATTTGTGGCAGCCTTTACGCATGGACTCGAGAATAAGACATCTCAGGGAATGACGTGGTTAAACGGAGATTACCCCTTTCTCACGGATATATCATGTCTCATACAAACACAGGCAATAACAAAGATGCAGTAAAGTTTCAATAGTTTTTATTTAACACAACTGCAATTTGCAATATGTTGCATGGGCTGCAATGATTAGGATAATGAATATTGCAAGAAACAGAATTGTGAAGATGAGAGTCATTATTAAAAAGACCCCCACCATCTTGCAATGCATGTAAAAGACATACGAGGTGTAATATGCCCTAATACCCTAATTTGATAGGCCTAACCTCCTACCTAAAGGAGAGCTGGGTTTGCTAAACCTAATCTGCCAATGCCATAGCCATGAGAGGAGCCCCCAACCCTTGTTACCTTGGAATGAGGTCTCTATCTCAGGCTCTGCAGGGACACGAAGACTGGGTCAGCGTCAAGACGATATGCAGCATCGGTATCAGCGATGGTGACGATGCCCTCTGGTCGGAATCCCTCTGATTATCTATCTAAAGTGCGATGTATTTATACAGATCTACCAGGACCCCTGACGTAGGTGTGTTCCCAAACAATAGATAACAGACATGCTCGGGACGGCAATTATTATGAACAATCCCTCGAAAGTATACAGAGGGAAAATCCCTAAGTGTGAACACCTAATGTCTGTTTGTCTTTATTGCTTGATCTTGACGCCTTAGCGCGGTGGCACTGATAATGCAAAGCGTAACAAGTGGCCTAACTATAAACAAGGCAGCCATCTTAGATGAATTAAATAATTAAATGGGATAAGACAGAGCAAGCTAAGTAGGTTAAAAGTCACTAGGTGACAGGGGCATGCGTCTGCAAGCCAACTCCTGTTATCCCACTAAAACAAACTAGGATTAACTACACATCTGTGGTTTTGTCATTCACAATTCTCAAGGGACAATATGCCAGACCACTTCAACCATTGGCTGACTTCACTAGGATTTACAGCATGCTGCCCATTCACAAGGAGCACATGCACACACAAAGTAGTTCTATTCAGTCTCAGTGAATACTATGGTCATGTGTTCTTTTTTTAAACCAAAAAACAGTTTTGCCTTTACACAATGTTTTATTTTGCATTGATGTGGGCCTAGCAGTTTAGGAACAATACAATTATGCAAAAAACACAACAAATCAAAAAGAAATTGTCAAAAGGCTGGCAGCCAAACCCAGAGTACTGACTTTGTCAATGCTTGTCAACAAAATGTCACCCATACCCTCAGGTGAAGTACACTATTACCTGGCAAACCACCATTACTCACCATTTTTTTAGGAAAAATTAAAATTTATTTTTGTTATAAACTTGGGGGACCCCCCCTGCAAAGTATCTAGAGGGCCCTCCCCCCCCCCCACTGGACCCAGTCAGGGACCTGCCGCCAGTTCCCAGTGTACTGTGCTGAGGACGCCCCCTGGAGCTCACCCCCACACTGCGGGGGCTGCTGGGGTCTTTGTTACACCACTTGCTCTTTGGGCACTTGGCAACTGACAACATCCACAGTAAGTTTTGTGCCGAGGAGCGTAACTTCGTGGGCGGGGGGCAGAAGGCTGTTTGAGGTGTTGCACTACCCCTAAAAATGTGTTCTGTAGTAAATAGTTGGGTACAGGTGCTTTCAGTCGGGCACTGTAAGGTGTCTTTCGGATTTCACCCTGGAATTTTCCATGCCAACACTGACAAAAACAGGCACACTCTCTCTCGCTCTCGTTTGTCACTCTCGTCTCTGCCTTAAAACGTGAGTAGTTTGAAAACTATTGAGTTTAATGTATTAGTTTGAAAACTATTGAGTTTAATGTATCCTTAACAATACACACTCCTCTCTGGTCCCACTGCCCTATAAGAGCCTCTTGTGTCCTACATCTCATAATGTATTTTAACAAGATATGCCAGCGTGTTAGTTGAGAGATCTGCAGTTTACTCCCTCCCACCCCCAGAGTCTTAATGAGCAAGCTAAGGCCCTGCTCGTGCTCTACAAATGCGGTCTCTTTATTTCCAGTTGGAGCTGGTCTGAAAGCAACACCTCTTCCAATGACCTTGAAAGGACTATTGTCCAGCACGAAGCTGGGACAGGGCACGGCATTGCACCTGCTTCCAGCACAAACACAACACTGACTGTTGTGTACCAACAGAGACGTCAACATGGTAAGAATGCTTACCCTCCGCCTAGAATATTAAGAGCAGTGAATGTAATATAAAATTAAATAACAAGCGATGGTTTCTAGGGCAACATGGATAATTGTCCAAGAAGAAGGGACACAGGAATAAATAGATATAAAACATTGCTTTGTCTGCTCTGACAGGTCCACACGCTGTGGGTGGTAAAAGGACAGCATTGCATTCAGGTGGTTCCAATGACAGGCGAGAACGGGTTATTGTAAGCAAGGAACAGTGCTTTTAAGTTTGGGGAAACAGTATTAGAATGACAATGATCTCATCAGCGCCGTTCATTCATGCAGATAATAGGCTTTGAGAAAAATAGGCTCACCACAAGGAGACGTTTGTGAAGTAATTCAAATGCGATAAGGTTTTGTAATGTGCAGTCGATGATAACTTGTAATAAAAAAGAAAGAACGGCCGAGGAGAGTTTGCTCCACCAAATTTTCATTTTTTATTCATTTCAAGCTCAAGAGATCGAAGTTAATGAACTTTATACATCTCGACGTCGCAGTTTCGGGTTGTTCGCCGGCTGCCTGTTTAGTGTTTTATGAAACGTTTTCTCTGATTTGTCATGCGCAGTTGGCAATTTCGTCCTTCGACCATGATTAAGAAATAATGTTAATGGATTCTATAATGTTCATTCCCTAGCCTGCCCATGGCCAGGATCGTTGCCACCCACGTAGCTGCCATTGTGGAAATGTAGCACCTATTGTGCTGCTGACCTGAGAGGATCCAAATGCAACCCAGCTTAAAGCATTGGCAAAGCCAGTAGGTTTGGTTTCAGCACAGTGCATGCTCACATTGACAGAACATCTGTTCGCATATTGACTAAGAAGGCTACATTCATACAAATATGTAGAGAGAGCAACACACCTAGCGGTATCCATGCACCCTACAGACCAACACATCTGCAGCCGGAAACCTACTCAGCCCAGCAGACAAGCAAGTAGGCACCAAATAAAATAAACGCCTGACCTGCCGTCACCCATAAACCCAGCCCTAGATCAATGGAATATTCTATGTTGGTTGCATATATAGAATACCTAGGGCCCACATTTTGAGTTTGGGGGATGGGAAAGCCCGTACACCAAACTCCCGACAGGTTGGCCGCCGCCATAGTGACGACCACTCCGCCGGGCCTATTAGGAGTTTCCCACTAGGCAGGCGGTTTCCGCCTGCCTGCCTAGTGGTACACAGGCCACAGCATTGTCTCTGACTCATAATTGAGTCGGTGGCAATGCTGTTGCCCGCAGGGTGCACCAGCACCCTTGCAACGTTCACTGCCTGCAAAACAGACAGTGAACATTGCGACGGTGCTGGGCAGGGGGACCCCTGCGCTGCCTATGCCAAGTGCATCAGCAGTGCAGGGGCCCCCCGATGGCTCCCTGAAGCTGTTCTCCAACAGCCTTTTCATGGAGGTGAAACCCCCATGAAAAGGCCGTAGGAGAATAAGGTCGTAATCCGCAGGGCAGCGCTGCAGTGCGCACTGCCCTGGCGGATTACGATCTTCACCACCACCAGTCTGTCAAGATCACGGATCACGGGGATGCTGGCGGTCTGCCTGCCAGGGTCTTTATGTAGAAGTCGAATCGCCAAAGCAGTGGTGGTCCTGACTGCCACCGTGGGGCTGGCGGTCTGAAGAGCGCCAGCCTCGTGATGAGGCCTCTAGTTGCACTAAAGTGAGCTGAAAGATATAGATGTAACAAGAGAGTTGGAAAGAGGATACAAAAGAGATCGAATATGGAGGGAAGCTTGTGAATTCAAGAGTCTTCCGCAAAAAAGGAACTTTAGTAAGAAAACGTAGGGATGCTGGAGAGAAAAATAGTTTGCAACAATGGGAGAAGAAGACAGTTGAAGGAATAAATCAAGAGGGGGCATACAGTGTGAGTAATCAGGGACTGAATGGGAATTGTGAATGGTAGATACTTAAAAAAATGGCAGAGGGGGCACATTCCCATGTCCACAAACACACACTCAGACTGAAGCACAGAAGCAGCAACATCAGCACTGACAAACACAGGCAAATAGCACACACAGGGATTAGGAAAAAACAACTGACAGAAGGAAGGTTAGATGAGGCAAAAGAAAGTTTGTATCAGTGCCTAATCAATGCGTGGCACCGCTATATATAAAAAAAATATAAAGAGGCTCCATGACGGTTCAATGCTGCCCTCTTAGGAATGCTCACCTGCTGTTAACAATGCAGTGCTGTCTCCATGGCTATCCCACCTTTTACCTCTTTGGCGCCTTGTAAATGGATGTGCATTGTGTTTTAGGCTTACCATGTTGACCCTACTACATCAACTATTATTTATGCAGGCCTTGAATGTCCCTTTACAAAGCCAAATTATCAACTGCATTGGGTCATGAAAGCAAATTAAAACTATAACTCCCTGAATTCACTAATGAAAGCCCAGGATTGGAGGGTGGATGGGTTTATTGTTCGAAACAGGTGAATTGCAAAACGTGAAATTCGCCCACTTTTTTCCACCTGAGGAATAGCACAACATCATAGTTGCTTTTAAAAGACCGATCTGGAGTGAGTTTGATGGTGGGACAGTGATTGGGTCCCTGCTTCTGATGTTGGGTTGCCGGATGTCCGTGTGCATAGGTTGACCTCCGCCGGTGGTGGCAATGATGGCTTGTGGACCCAGGGACATGGCATGTTTCACTTGTGAAATAAAGCTGCAAAGTTACAAAGTTAAAAAAAAGATAGTTGCTCTTAGAAGTACAGTGAGGGGCTGGGCAATGTACTTGCTTTAATGATAACCGCATTGGGCTAAATATATTATCTAGACCCCTAAAGGTGCATTTATAAGCAGCTTCCCCAGCAGGGAATCCTTTGTGCAGTGCTCCTAGAACTCTATGCTGCACTATGCGCTGTCATGAGGCCTTTGCATGGACTCACTATCGTTATTCCTCATTTTTTAGTACTCTAGAAATCACAATGTCTTTTCCTTGCATTGTTGTACATTGCAAATTTTTTCCTTAGTGCCACATTTTTAAAACACACTATTATTTCCTACTCTCAGACTGCTCAGTGGGCTCAATAAGTACCAGGTGTTGTTTTCTGTCCATCCAGCAAACGTTCTCAGGCTTTTATAGACATAACACACTCATTTTTCACTGTCTCAAGCTAACATTATAAGTTAGGTCCTGTAGTGTTTATTTTTAGAGAGGAGGATTCCAGCAGAGGAACAGATGCCCTCCGGGGCATGCAGCCTGTGTAAATTGGGTTTACACTTCCCAATGAGGACCACTTGACTACGCAAACAGAGGTATCGGGTTCCCCACTCCCAGAGATCATAAATAATAATAATAATAGCCTTCCTGCGCATACAATTACAGGGTAGACTCAGGCCACTAGATTTGCATTATACTGGCACTATTTGTGTTATACAGTTTTCTAACTGCTATTATGATTTTTATAATTATTGCCAGTGTTTTAATCACACCTAATTTGTTTAATGATAGACTACGTTAGTTGCAATTAATATATTGTGCACTTTCATTGTGTCTTTTTTACTGTTGCTACGGATATGTGTGACTGAGATAATGAATGAAAAGGACTGACCGGTTTCCACTGTTCCCTGAGAGAGGGGGCTAGAGTGTGGTGCCTTTTGTGTTGCCACAATTACTTGTCACTCTGTAAGGTTAGGAGGGCAAGTAAGGCACTGTGAGATAGTCAGCTATTTTGGGGTGACAATTCTGATTTGACAGAAGTGGCACAGCACCTGCATTCTGACATTCTGTTGTCCCAAGGCACAGTTCTGCAAAAGCAGACTCCTTGCGACAGCACAGACTACCTACTGGGGAACTTGCTTTGATACACTATCAGGAGACAAAGAATGTAATTAACTTAATGCAATTGGTATTAAGGTAATTATTTTGTCTGGCCTCTGATAGCTCTGAGTTCCTAATTCTGTGTCTTCCTCACTACCACAAAGAAGAATTCATGTGATGCAGAGTAGTCTGCTTACATTTTACCTTTTTTTCAATTCTGGGAAGCTGAAACAGGCAGAATTCCAAAAAGAGTAGAGGCGTGGTCAAGATGGCAATGGAGTCGGATGCATAGTCCAGAGCTCCGAAGACAGAGACATCGCAGGAACAGTTATCCTGCCCATCCTTCTCCATCCAACCTAGCAATGGGAGAGGACAACCCTAGGATTGCAAACAGCCCATGGGCGAGAAAAGGACATGCTACGGATCAAGCTGCACGAAGATTTGATTAGAATGTATGACGGAACAATGCATGCCTTTACCATACATGCCTTTACAATGCTTCTTATAGCAAAATCAGTGTATCCATTCTATTATGAACTGTACTGTTGTCCTTCCTTTATTTTAACTCTGTGCAACTTGTCACCAATCAAAATGGCTGCTGTTCTATGTAGGAACTAAAGAAATGTCTTCTTTCACCGTAAAAAATAAAATGCATTCAGTCAGATTCTAATCCACACTGAAAAATACATTCCAGAACAAGTTGTTTTTTAAATGATCAAATACCTCTAAAAAGTGTATAAATTCAGTCATCCACCGATTTGTGCTCAGTGGTACTCTGACTTAACTTGTGACCAAACACTTCACAAAGAGGAGGAGACCAGTGACAGTTAGCTATTCACACAGTGCCATCTACCTGCTCAACTGAGTACAATGGTTACAATAAGCACCTTTAGATTTAACCAAATACATACCAATACCACATATTAATTACATTGTTTGATACATTTCACAGATTATTTGCAGACAATCTGCAGATTTATTTTTGAGGACATTGACTGGAGGATTACCAATGTAAATTAATATCAACACCATTTTTTTCAAAAATGAAATTGAGAATAAATCTGGACCTTTGCCTCAGGGCAGGTTCTGGACAGTGGCTGGTGGGCAAAATTACTATTCTAACTTTGCCAGGGGAATACCTCAGACAGGTGTTGGACAGTGGCTGGTGGGGCAAATACAAGTGTAACTCCTGTGGGTGTTTACCTCAGGGCAGATGCTGGACAGTGGCTGGGGAGCAAAATTACTAACCTGACTCTGCCAGGAGCTTACCTCAGGGCAAGTGCTGGACAGTGGCTGGGGGCAAAATTACTATTCTAACTCCGCCGGGGCTTACCTCAGGGCAGATGCTAGACAGTGGCTGGGGGGCAAAAATAATGATTCTAACACTGCCAGGGGCATACCTCAACGCAGCTGCTGAACAGTGGCTGGGGGACAAAATTACTATTCTATCTCTGCAGGGTGCTTACCTAGGGCAGGTGCTGGACAGTGGCTGGGGGGCAAAATTACTATTCTAACTCTGCCAGGTGCTTACCTCAGGCCAAGTGCTGGACAGTGGCTGGGGGGCAAAATTACTATTCTAACTCTGCCAGCTGTCAACAGGCAATAAAAATAAAATATCTTTCATTTTTCGCAGTAGTACTAATTTATTGCTGTCAATACAGTGTCAGAAATAACCATACAAAACCTTTTTCCCTTAACAGGTACCTCAGTTCAAAACTTTGCCAGTCTCAAAGCTTCTGTTTTTGTTAAATATTTTACAGACAACAGTACAAAACAACTTAAAGCAACAATTCAATTTCAAGACACTGCAAAGGAAAAGTTTCCTGACAAGCACAAACCAGATTACAAAAGGATAAAAACCATCTCAAGTAAATAATCCAAACAAAGCCAAGCTTATCAAAAACTCTCAACTTTCTTTCGGCAGGCCTTGAAGATTAAAAAATTATGTCTATCTCATTTTTTTACAGAAATAAAAACATGTTTTCCAAAAAACAACAGTCTGTGAAATAATCATGCAGGTGTATTGTAAATTATCAAAGTAAGACACAATAACATTTAAAAAATGATCTTTTTTCTTGTTTTACCACAGATAAGTATACAATGGTTTAAAAAATCAAGCAAGCCACATTCAATCAAGAAGAGGTTTCTGCCAGTCAGCCTACCAGTAAAGTCTCAATGGGTCCAACGTGGAGGTAACCAGTGTAGCGGCAACCTCCCTGTCGGAAGTTCGGCCGACGAGTCTTCCCGTCCACCAGACTCCTATTTAGTCCCTTAGATTGGCCATCTATGCAAGTCAGGTCACAGAAGGAAACCAAGGTTTCCCATTGAGTGGTGGAACTGTAATGCAACTTGCTAAGAGGGAGTTGCAACGACTAAGGTCCTCATTATGAGTTTGGCGGTCTGTGAACCACCATGGTAGTGGTGGCAGTCCGACCGTCCTAACTTCAGCGGTCGGACCGTCGGATTACAAGTTTGGCAGGTGGACCGCCAGCGGACCGCCAGCACCACCATAGTCAGTACGGTAGAGACCGCGGCGGACCGCGGAGATCCCAGCTTTGGGCCCGCCATGGCCAAAACAATATGCAGGACCGCAAACCTTTCAATGGCAATCCCACCGCCATGGAACGTTTGGCAGTCAGGCAGGTAAGGGCCGAAAACAGGGGGATCTGGAGGTACGGCTTCATCGAAGGTGTGGCAGAGGCTCATGTGGGCCCCTTTGTGTGGTGCATGGGCACAGTCTGCCCGTCGTGCCGACAGGTAAAGAAGCATGGATGGCAGTAGCTCCATTATACTGCCTCCCCCCGCCAGTCACCATTGATACACAGGTGTGGACATTTTATTGTGTATAGGGACATATTATCCACCTATGTTAACATGTTTGTCTAACAGCATGTGGTGATGCACATGTGACTGTGTCATATGTGTACCTCTACACTGCTATACATATGTGTAACCTGCTGTGTCATCCTTCCCACCTACTGATCCATAGTCCATATATCCTGTTGGCAAGTTGTCCAGCTCTTTGGTCTCTGTTCATTCCTATTCCACTGGATCTAGCTCTATGTGCAACATAGACTCTGACAGGTGATTAACTGACAAAGTATTCCTGATTTCTGAAATAGATGTAAACTTTATGTGAGGATGTTATTTCATTCAGAAATTTCACATGGCATACTTACTACACTCCCTCTGAAGTGTGAGGTGGTATCCCCATTGTTATGTGTAAATTGTACATTGGCAAATGTGATATTTGATCAGAGTGGGCATCCAGCATGATGGAAAGCATGGTGTTTATACTACATTCACAGTACAAGGCAAATCAGTGACATGTGAGTTCAGACTAACTGTACCATGTACATGGTGTTGAGAAGGTAAGTGGCTAGCATGCTGATCTCTCAGCCCATGTATTTTGCCCATGCTACATAGGGAAGAACAGTACTTATATAGGTGCAACATATACTGTATTTTGGCTACATCATGTGTCACTTGGTACTTCCTGCCTTTTTTAGGTTTAGGAATCTACTTTGCCATACTTACCATTGCTAATCTGAATCTGTTTTGAAAGATTTTGTAATGGATCATCTCATTTCAGCCTGACTTCATTGTGTTCCAGGTGTTGTAGTTGACATTCACATGTTGGTGGAACTGTATATTTTGTCTGTCAGTTTGCTGGACTTTAGGTGTATGTGTCAATCATGGTTACTTTAGAAGTGGTTTATGACTGTGTAACTTTACTCCAAAGATGTTCGGTTACACATGTCTGAAGTGTTGCTAGTGATGTAGGTATTTTTATGTTGTTATGTAGAGGTTTCTACTCAGCATGATTAGTGGAATAGTATGTAGCCTTCATGCACATGATAGGTGTCCATTGTGTTGAAGGTGTTGGTATGCTCCCTCTGCTTGTCTGTGGGTGTATCCTGCATTCTAACTAGGCCCCTATTGCTGTACATGACTTTGTTGTCTATGTGAGAATGACTGAGATGAGTGGGTCCAGAAACTCTGTCTAAACCTTTGCTAAAGACTTTTGATAGATGTGTTGGTGACATGGTTTAGGAATCTATTATACTCAAACCTTAGGTTTGCTAAATGGAGAAGTTGCATCTGAGGTATTTGCCAGTGTGAATGTTATTGACACAGTTACATGTTAGGTATGTGATTGCAAAGCAACATGTTGTGTTGTACTTGGAATGTAATGAGTTTACTTTCATGGAACAAGACAACTGGTGATGGACTGAGCAAGTGTGGATTGGGAGTATGTATGATATTGTAATGTTAGTTAACACCATTTGCTATGAATGTTTTGTTGTTACACAGTGATGATCTGTGTAGGGGGAAACCTTTTATATTGACGAATCATCTTGTGCAGGAATAGTTTTTGATAGTTTGGTGATGTAGTGGTCAGATTATGTTGTGGGTGAGACTGTTGTCATATAGGATTGTGGGAAGTATTTTGTTGTAACATGACGTAATCTCAAAATGGTTCCTATCTGGATTTTTTACACATAGATGTGATGTTACTGTTGTGTATGGGGTAATGCATGTGTATGTAAAGAATGTGATGACCCTACCTCACTCTCTGTTTCTCAGCATCAGAAGGTGAAGGAGACAGGGCACAGCTGAGTGGAGAAGCTGCTGGCCACGGGACCCCCAGTCATGACATCACAGACACCGAGTGACCCAGTAGCCTGGAGGGCAAGGGGAGTGCCACATTGGAGACAGGATCCAGGTCTTCATCTTCGGAATCCTCCTCCAGTGGACACTCCCTGGTAGTTGCGGAGCCATCTAGGACCACCAAAGCTCCATCGCTGTCTGCTACCCTTTACTAAAACCACCCTCCATGTAGCTTCCCACCCAGTTGGCTGTGCTCGCTCGCGGAAGAGGGTGAGCGTTTCCTTTGCCCCAGGCACCTCTGCCCCTGTCCGCCCTTCTGCCCTCAGTGAGGAAGCTATTGACCTCCTGAGGTCATCTCTGTGGGTCAGTCGACTATCATGAATGCCATCCAGGGACTTGAAACTCAGATCAAACAGAGTAATGTATTCCAGGAGCGCATTTTACAGTGCACTGGCGGGCCTACAGAGATCTTTTCAGGCTCTGGCCTCCACACTGACAGCAGCCAGTCATCATTTGTCTCCCATCCCTCTCTACCTTCCTCTTCCCAGTCCCAAACCCTCTTCTCAGACACAGCCAAAGCACACAGATAGACATGCATGCATCCACCTCAACATCCAAGGGTAGCTCAGACAAACATAAGCACCACAAGACAGACCACCAGCATGTACACAAGCAACATACACCTGCACACACAGCAACAGTCACAACCTGCCCTGACACCTCCACCACGCCCTGCATCACTGACAGCACACCTCACACACCTGCAGACACCACACCAACATTCAGTGATTCAGCCACTACACCAGTCCTACCCACAGACAGCACCACAGCAGACCCTCAGACATCCACCCCAGTCACCACACCCGCAGACACCACAACCACTGACATGCCAACATGCAGCACATCCACCATACCTGCAGTCACCACCTCAATAGACAGTCACCCACCCACCACGGCACCCCCAGAACCTCCGCCCCCTTCTCCCTCCTCCCAAGACATATACATGCCCTCACTCACCCACCCAACAGACACCCACCGCCCACAAACATACCTCGCACAAATATGCACCCAAGACATTCACACCAACACCTGAGACAACTACTCTCTTTCCCTCCACACCCAAACCCTTTTTCTATGATTGTCCCAGTGTGTGTAAAAAGTCTATCCTTTCTGAGCTTGCCCTTTTCTCTATTCCCCTGTGAAAACCCTAAACATTCTGTGTCCCTCCCCAAGTCAGCCCTTCCAGCTCCAAGACCTCCCCTGCCCCCATGCAAGTACCCCTGCCCATCCACCTGCCAAGAAGCCTATCCCTCCCAAAAAAACAACCCTCTCCTAAGCATAAGACCAACCCCAAGCCAGATCCCAAAGGCCCCCCTCCAAAACCTAAACTCAAACCCCCTCTCTGCCCCCCTGAAGTGCCTGTCTGCCCAATAGATGCCCCTACTTGTGGAGGTTACATGGCAGCCAGGAGTAAAGTTCGAGGCACACATATGTGTAGAGTGTGCATTAAGACTGTTACTTACAGACGGACCTATGGCCTTTTCTTTTCCAATATTTTGGATTTTAATAATAATTTAAACCAACCTGTTGTTGGTTTCCTGGTTACATCTTTGTCAAGCATTTCTTTCTCTAGTATGCAGTTGTTCCTGGCTGACATTAGTTGTGTGTCTGTGTGTGTGTGTGTGTGTTAGTGTGTGTGTGTGTGTGGCTTGGGCTACCTATGTGGTTTACCCAGGATGTGAGGTTGTGTGCAGTGCTTTGGTCTGAAAGTAGTAGGGTGTGTGTTGTGTGATGGATCATTGTGTATTCAAGATTCTTTGTTGTGTTGGTACTGAGTGCTGTTTGTGTTGAGATGTGTTTGTTGGTGTGTTGTGTGGCTTTGTGTGCTTTGTGCATGTGCTTGTTTTGTGCATCATGTGTTAGATACAATGTTCTGTGTAAGTCAATCGGTAAGTAGTATGGTTTTGTATTTGTGTTTATTTTTTGCCTGTTTTGCCTGTTGGTGTTACGTTGTGATGTATGTGTGAAGTATCCCTGGGTAGTGTACCCTGTGGGTCCCTGCCAAGAGATTGGAGATGGTGCAATTGTGTTGTGGTTGTGACATGTTGTGGTGATGTGGAGTACTGTGTGTGAGTGTGGGCCTGTGCAATGTTTCCATGCGTACGTGTGTGTTTGTGGCATGTGTATGTGTGTGTTTGTGTGTGGCCGTTGCGTGGTTGTTGTGTATATGCGAGGGTGTGTATGGCTGTATGTAAGTGTGTCTGTTTGTGTGCTTTTACGTGTGGGTGTCTCCCTCGCACCCCCTTCCCGAATGTATGTTGTGAGTGTACAAAAATTGACAATCTACAACAGTAACAGGTAAGGGTGTTTACTCATAGTTGCTGTTATCGTCACTGATTCCGAAGTCTTTGTCCGAGCTGGAGCAGCGGTAAGACGTCTAGTTCTGGTTCCATGGCGGCTCCAGAGGAACATGGCTTCCTGAAGGTGGGTGTCTCCTTGTATGCGATTGGCTTTTCCCTGGGTTTCCGTACTGGAGCGACTGCGGTGGAAACCATGGAGTCCGCCGGCCTGCAGGTGCCTGCCATCGTCCGTGGCAGCCAGACGCAGTGGCGGTGCCGGCAGTGCTTTGGCTGTCCTGTACTGAATATCGCCAATGTCATAATTTGGCGGTCTTCTCCACCAGCCTGTTGGCGGTACGAGCGCTACCGCCAACATGGCGGTCCTGAGACCGCCAAACTGGTATTGAGGCCCATAGTCTGGCTTCTAGGATCTTTTTAGATAAGATGCATCCCACTGTTTGGTCAGAAGCCATCTTCCCCGTGCAGTGTTGGCATGAACTGAACTCGCCTGTTTAGCCTTTATTTGTTATCCCTGCATGTATGTGGGTGCTTCTCACTCTTTGTTCCTTTTGTATCCATTTATCCTGCCTTTTGACTGTCACCAGTCAACAAGAGGGTGCCCATTGAGACAGTGGCACTTCTTGCAATCATTGCAGTCCACCAAAACGATTGTGCTTCTGAAGTTACCAGAAGTTATGCACCAACCCCAAGTGAAAAGTCAAGTGGGTTGGGCATGACTCCAGAAACTAGAGACCATTCCCATAATTTATATTATTTTATTTTTTAATGTATTTTTTTATATACGCCAAGCAAGTCCCAGTTGTGTACCAGTGTACTGTACAAAGATGCAAGAGGTCAGATGTCATAGTTAAGGACATTTGAAATATATTTTGGGTATATCTGAATGGAGGTGGACAGCACCTGAGTCGGCTTCGAAAAATAAAGATAAAGGAATACACATGGATTACAGAATGAGCAGGCTTCTCCCAGGAGTAGCTCGCAACCTACTGGTAGCTCTCCAGCAATGTGTCCAGCACAACTTACTAATTTAGGACCTTGGCTAAATTTATATATGTATACAAAAATTGAAAAGTGTGTAATCAAGACAAAAATGTGTGCATTGTTGGTATTTATAAGCTGATGCATGAAGAGAAATAGTTGAATTTCCAAAATATATTTAAGGGTGATATTTGAGTGATAAATCTTGTGATGTTGTGGAGTCTTATTGCTAATAGTATTACCTTGATGCCAGTGGCATTCAAGCTATGGCTGTTATGGATTCATTATGTAAAGGCATTCCAGATTGACAAAGCCTCATTTTACATTACGGCTAGCTGCCTGGCTTGGTGCACTGAGGTGGTCACAGCGAATAAGTTTGCATAGAATAACTTCTAATGTAATCTTGTTTGATGTGGTCACATTTCAGCACTAATAATACTAGTAGCTCAGGATGATTTCCTTGATCATATCAAGTAGTTCCTATTACAGAAAAGGTTGGACACTCCTGATATAGAGAAATTGAGTATGCATTGATACAGTTGAGGTAGGAGAGACGATACATGCTGCACAGCACCATGGAATATTTAGATCTGTAAAAAATTAGAATTTATTTTCTCATTCTTGTCATGCAGTCTCTTTAGACGGTCTTAAAACCTGGTCACTGGAGGGAGTGACATTGGAAAACTAGGTATTTAAACTTCCTTTTAAAAGTCACATAAGAAGAGCAGTAGGGATGGCAACCCCGACATTGAGAGTACACCAAAAGAAAGCTTTCTTTAAAGTCCTTGCTCGGCTTAAGAATAGAGTTTCCAGGGGAACTATGTTATCCCTGGGAATGAGCAGGAACCTCCAGAGATAACCAATTTTTTGGCAAGGCAGTTTGCTACCGCATTATGGAATTTGTCTTCACCAAAAAGGCCAGCCTCAAAAGGCTTCTGGATCCTATAGGAAGTCATGACTCTCATGACTGTTCGATAATGGCCATCCTTCAAGGATATATTGCAGAACAGACCGTCCTCATGTACTTACTGCCCTTACTTTAAATTGAACCGACAACTCTGTTGTGGGGAAACAGGAAGAAAGCACATGTCTTCAACAGTCTTTTCCAATATGTTTTAATGGAGTACACAACCTGGTGTCAATCCATTTCAAGGAGCCTGGGGTAACTGTCTCCTCTGGAACACTCTCCGCCTATCATTTTAGAATCATTTATACAGATAAAATGCTGACATCATATACTTACATCATAACCGCCCCCTTCCACATATTACTACACCAAAATGCCCAAACAAAAAAAATAGTTAATAACAATATAAATAGAAAAAATCTAAGAAATATAAAACCTACCAAAAACTATAAATTAACATAATGACCACAAATGCACCCATGAATAGGTGAAAATAATGCATATGTAAGAATGGGTGAAGTATATCACTTGCAAAATAACGATGATCTTACATAATCATCCAGGTAAGATAGTGGTCTACGAACTCTAAATTCTCAGATAAATTTAGAACTTTCTGTTTCATCCTCCAAAGGATGATCATCAATTCCCTCAACCTCATTAGAGAGTTCTTGAACTGTTTCCTCATTATTATCTTCCTTATTTTCTTACCTCTCAATTAATATTGTGCCAGAACAGCCAGAACATCCATCATCCTCCTCCCTCATACATTCTACAACCCTTTGATACAAAGCCATATTCCACAGATCCCACCTTTCCCCTCCTTCCACAACTACAAAATATCCAACCACTTTCAGTACCCAAATAGGACCCCTGAATTTAAAAAGGCCTCCTTTAACTTTTCCAGACTTGATTTTTACCCAATCACCTACTTTAAATCCGGACTCATGCACCAGTCTTGCTGCACTTTCCTCTCCCGACATGATCCATTCTTTGAGCAACAAAGGAACCAATTTGGAACTTGCCGAAAGCCCCCTTGTCGCAGTTGGACTCTCACTCTTAAGCGAGACTGCTGGTTTAGGGATGGCAGCACTTTTGTTTGTAGGTGACTGAGTCACTCCTACAACAAGTCACAGCTGTCGGCCCAACCCTCCCGGCTCACAAGCAGTACTTCATCAAAACCCTAGGCCCATATTTATACTTTTATAGCGCCACATTTGCGTCATTTTGTGACGCAAAGGCGGCGCAAACTTGCAAAATACAATTGTATTTTGTAAGTTTGCGCCGTTTTTGCGACAAAAAGCGCCGCAAATGCGGCGATAAAAAAGTATAAATATGGGTCCTAATCTCTAAAAGATGATTTCTGGCAGCCTTAAGCATGAACTCTAAATTGCGACATCTCAGGGGAGTTGTGATGGAACGGAAGTTACCCTTTTCTCTCATTAGCCAGTACCATGTCCATGAGAAGCACCCCCGAACCCTTGTTATCTTGGATAGAGGTCTCTCGGTCAGCCTCCGTGGTGACACAAAGACTAAGTTCTGCAGCGAGGTGACGTGCAGCATAGATGGCACCTGGAAGGAATCCCTCTGATAAACTTGTCCATGTAAGATGTATTTATACAGATCATGTAGGACCCCTGACGGACACCAAACAATTGATAAGGAGGCAGACTTGTGGTAGCAATTATGTAAACAACTTTATGTTCCTGTCACACGTAAGTGAGAAAGGGACATGATGTGATTACCTGCATACATCACTTGATTATGATGCTAATAGTGAGGCTTGACAGAGTGGCACTAATAATCCAAATCAAAACATTTTTCTAGCTATAAAAAGTAGCAGCCACCTTAAAAGAAATAATAAAATAAATAGACTAAAACAGAGCACACTAAGTAGGTTAAAAGTCACTGGGTGATGGGGCACAGGCCTGCAAGCCAAAGCGCTAAGCAAACCTCCTGAATCCCAATAAAACTAAATAGGATTCACCACATCCTCATAAGCTAAAACAGGCATTTTTGAGTGACAGTATGGGTAGTGGTCCATTAAACAATATCAGCCATCATGTTTTTTACATTACACCGATTGGTAAAGCCATCTGAATGGTACCTTTGACATGTCTGTTGGCTCTTTCTGCCATACCATTACCCTTAGGATTGTATAATGAAGTGTGAGAATACTTTACTCCACATAACTTCAGGAAGTTAACCATCTCACAAGAGGCCAACGGAGTTCCATTATCTGTAATTAGCACACACAGTACTCCTTCTTCCTCAAAAGGCCCTTCTAAAACCACAATTGTAGACTATCTGGTTCTTTCCTTCATAAACTTTACTATAAGTCATTTTGAATGCACATCTTCTACCACCACTGTAAATCTCAACTCGTATGGTAATTCTGAAAATGGACCAATAAAGTCAAGACATACAGCATGCCACGGCTTACCTAGATCCTCAATGTGACCCTCTTCACTTTTGTCACCCACTATTAATCGTTTTTGACTCTCCTTACAAATGCTAAATTTGTCCACCCAACCTTTGACTTGCCCATCCAGACCTGGCCACCAAAGTTCCTCTTTAAGTTTTCTACTTGTAAAGCCTTGACCCAAATGTACCTCATGTGCCAGATTGAACAATTTAAATCTCAACCCACTAGGTGGTACAAAATGATCCTCTCATCACTACATACTCCCCACAAACCGACAATTCATCCAACACATTAAAATACGACCTCACAGACAAAGATAATGTGCTTTCTCTCTTAGCGCCCTTGAGAATCGTCTTGATAACCTTCTTAAGAATGGCATCTGAATTAATTTCCTCTTCCCACTCCAATTTTGTGAAAGCACCTAACCCACTACAAACAAAATCTTGAATAGACGATATAGTACCTTCAGCATGAAAGTTTCAAACTGATGATCCAACCGCCATTTCCCAATTCAACAACAATTTAGATAAGCAATCTGCTTGCACATTCCTCCATCCTTGAACAAATTCTACTACATATAGATATTTTTGTAGTCTTGCGCTAATCCTGTTAGCCTTGCAAACTCTCTACCGGCTCATCTAGCAGATAGGATCTTGATTAAAGGTTTATGATCCGTTCGTAAGACAAATTGTAGTCCCCACAAATATACTCTAAAATATTCAACACCCCAACCAGCAGTCAAAGCTTGTTGCTCTATTACAGAGTAATTCCTTTCTGTCTGCATAAGGGTATGCAAGGCATGCACTACTGTCTTTTCTTTATCACTATGTATTTGAGATAACACAGCTCCCACTCCAGTAGCTCTGGCATCCACTGTGATCACAGACTTCACTTTTATTTCAAAAGCAGTGAGAATCCCTGCATCACAAATTTCATTTTTTAATATTGTCAAAGCATTTCTATTGTTCCTCCTCCCACACAAATTGATTTCCTTTCCGTAATAGTTTTCTTCAGTTTCCTGTCTTTTCAAGAAATCTTTCCACAAATTTAGAGTAATACTCTATCAGGCCTAAAAATGACCTCAGTTGATCTTTATCAATGGGGAAAGGTGGCAACCTAATGTGATATCATGTAACTGAGATACTAAATTTGATCAGTCAGAAATGTGCATTTTTCTCGATTCAAGATCAGTCCAGGCTCGCCTAATTTGTTCAATACCATTTTTAAGATGACATTGTATTTTTCCACTGTTCACCCATAACCAAAATGTCATATGGGAAATTGATAACATTTTCCATTCCTCCAAACATTGTTGTTATCATTCACTGAAACACACTTGCAGCCGAGGGGAGTCCAAACGGCATGCAAGTAAATTGAAATGTCCGTCAGACGTTACAAATGCTGTCAATGCTTTAGAGTCTTCATGCAGCCAAATTTGATGGTAAGCACTTCTCATATCTAACTGTGAGAAATACTTATCACCCTTCACATATAATACATCATTATTATTAATATTTGGAAGAGGATACTTGTCAACCACAATGTTTTGATTCAGAGATCTTAGGTTAACACAAAATCGTATGCGACCATCAGTTTTCCTGGAGATCACTACCAGGGACACCCAAGTAGAAGCCTCTACAGGTTCAATTATGCCTTCTTGCAACATATAGTTCAATAAATCTTTAACCTCATTTCTCACCATTAAAAAGGTACCCTATGGAGTTTGGGTTCTTTAGGTACAGTATCCAATTTTGTGCACATAGCCTTTCAAACATCCTAAATCTTTATCAAAACCTTTTTGAGCACCACTCAAGATATCTCCCAACAGAACGTCTTCCACCACCATTACTTGGTTAGGTGCTCTATGGTTGATTATGATATTAGGATCAATGTGATGCATCCAACCTAGAATAGGAGGCCCTTCAACTGATACATACACCTTGTCTTCTATGCATCTCGTACCACACTGTATGCTACCTACCATATATCCCAAAAGATCAATGGATTCACCCTGATATCCATCTGGATTGATATCTTTGGGTAATAAGGCAACATCATTCCAATGAACTCTGAATGATCTTTCTGGAGTTATCGAATATAATGATCGAGAATCAATCATGAGATCCACATCACACACCTTAAATTTGGCTGTAGGTCTACGTGTTCTTCCCTTACCTACAAACCCTTTCTCTTTTACACACTGGTCTACTAATAAAATTCTGTATTTAGCATCCTCCAATACTTCCACCACACTCACCCTCGATTTGCTATCTTTCCCCCTTATTACTTTCCCTACACATACACACAGCATAACCTTTATGACCACATTTCCTGCAGTCTTTATTTACTGCAAAACGTTTTTTGTAATATGACAAATGGTGCGTGCTCCCACATCAAGTGCATTCTTTCCCTTTGCTCATTGCCAATGCAAAAGTACTTCCTTTATTATTTTCTTTAGACACCACATTGACATCCCCTTCCATACTCTGATTATCATTGACTATTGCTAAAACATCACTTGTTTTGTGATCATAGTCAATGATTTTTTATTCAACTCTCTCATGCAATGTTGGGACTCCATTTATTTTTGCCATTTTCAATGCCTCCTTCAGGGTAGGGTCCTTTGCCACCCACAACCTCTCCTGAATCTTCTTTTCTCAACACTGGACAATAAGTTAATCGCTGAACAATAAGGTAATCACATATCAACTCATCTGTCATGACTCCAAATCGACATTTGGCAGAAAGTACTCTTAGTCTTGCTATTAACATGTCAACTATTTCATGGTCACCTTGAGTTTGTATATAAAATGTATATCTAGCCATTATTAAATTAACCTCCTTTGCGAATCTGATCTCTTACCTTTTATGTGCTTCTTTAGAAACATCATCAATTGGCTGACCATTAGGTCCTACAACCACAGGTAAATATTTGAAAATGTGTTGACCCTCACTGCCCAATGCAGTTAGCAACATCGGGCTGATGAAAAGCTCTGACCATCTAAAGCTATGATGTCATTTTCCAATATTTTTACCCAGTTCTTCCAACATATTGCAGGTTCCCTGGTTGTGACAAGAAAAATGGTGGAGCAATAATGTTACTTTGCTATCCCATGTTTTTGTTATACACATTTATAACGTGAGAGCAGTAAATAGCTTAAAGTATAAATATTGTCTAAAGTCTTAACACTAAGTTGTATATGCTGAACTTTTCAATAGTGAGTACCATATAAATCTCAAAGTACCTTGTAATGAGCACAACCTTTGTAGTCCACCAGTGAGCAAATCACTACTGTAAATGTCTGCGCTATTAATTATAAGTAACCTTTAAAACTAACAGGTGTGCAGATCACTGTGCGAATATTTGTGTGCAAACCATTGCTTTAGATGTCTGCACTTATTCATTACACATAACACATAATACGTAACCATAATGAAAAAATCCCAGGTGTGCAGGTCACAGTGGAGTGTACTCAACAATCTTAACATAAGCGACTTTCCAGCTCCTCTCTTCTTCCGCTCCTCCTAATTTCCTTCATGCCAGACATCAACAACAGAAGTAATATTTTCAACGGTGTGAGGATCACCCCACTGATTATTCAATGAGGATTGCGCTCATGCTAAGGGAATGGTGTTGAAGTTCACAAAAATGTGCAAATCACAGAGTGTGACCTTCACGGGATGTAATTGTATATACCGAAGATGGGATCACATAAGCATGAGGTGCATCACAGCTCTCTGAGGCACCACACTATTATTCTTGTCAGTGTTGAATGTGATGAGGTTCACTGACTACTCCAAACACTCCCAGGATGCTGCGCTCAGGACACCACATCAGAATCCTCCACTAGCAATACAGCCGCTGATAGCCGCTATCACTGCACGCGCTGGTGCTCCCGGGCTTATCGCAAACCAACAGTGAGTGTCCCGAAGATAAAGTAATAGTAAAATTCACAGTAGCTATTAATGTTGAATTCCGATAACGTTGAATCCTGCACTTCTTTCTCAAATGGTGAGAGATCTCTCCACTCTACTTTCACTGAGATCACCCAGGTTGTGTGCTGGTTCCTATGACCCCCACGTTGCCAAATCAATTGTCGCCAAAATGTTATGGGGAAACTTGAAGAAAGCACACGTCGTCGACAGCCTTTTCCAATATGTTTTATTGGAGTACAGAACCTGGCATCGATACATTCCAAGGATCCAGGGGTAACCGTCTCCTCTGAAACACTCTCTCCCTTCCATTGTAGAATTGTTTATGAAGATACAATATACACATCGTATGCTCAGATCATAACAAACTCCTCTGGATACACAATAAGGCAACCCCTTCTACTCTGACGTCACAGAGCCTTTGGGATGTCACACGTTCAGCTCGCCAATGCTCCATGCAAAAGGAAAGTAATTGTAAGCACTGTTCACCTGAAGCCTGCATTAAGGGGATGCCCATGTAGGCTTACCTCCTGGTTACACACATTCAGCTCTATGTATTCAAAAAGTAATTCACCGGCAATATGTTCTACAGGAAAGTAAAGGAGCACACTTTTATTCAAACTGTTCTTTCTCTATTCTGTAGTAAAACAGAATATCTACACATATAGAATGTTACACTTAGCAGAAAACAAGAGTATATGTACACACTTCTTGTAATGTAATGTGTGCCTCAGTCATTCAGTGGTTAATTGATATGCATTAAAACGTGTTTAGTTTTGTTTTTACCCTTTTGGACCTCCGGAACCACCTCTTTCCATTATAGAAACAACCCCTGCTACCTATCTTTTTCTGTACATGTCAAGAATCAAGACATTGGACCTCAAAGTAGATATGTGTGGATTATTCTTAAGTCTGGGCGCCCTCTCCACATAACTATAACTTTGACAACAGTGCTGGTGTTGTGAATTTGTGTGAGTTCTGAATCAGAAGCGTTTCTTGCCAATCAAGGTATTAGCCTATCCACCATCTTTCAATCATTTTAAAGTATACAAGATTATTGTTTTGTGCTGCACATGGGTACTGTGGATATTCAGTTTTTCTGTGCAAAATTGGCACCATGTTAAATGTTTGAATTCAGTGATCCACAGCTGAAAGACAACCACTCAACTTTTGCACAGTGGCAGTCATGTCATTGCACTCATTTTTCCAAGCGATTTAATAAAGTTTCCTTCACTGAGCTAGGTTTTATTTTAAATCTACAAATTATCAAACTAAGCACCAGATATTGAAGTAGCACATGTGTAATTGTGTTTTTCCAGTGGCCCTCACAATATGCAAAAAAGAATGCACAGAGTTAACAAATATATTACAGTAGTAACACAATGTGTGAGAGGTTGAAGGAGCCTTAAGGATACAATGATTCAGACAGGCGTGCACAACTCACCTTCAGGTGATTCCGAAATACTGATAACCTGGAAGGAGCTGGTCTGGTCAATGAGTGGGAAGAACCATGACGCGGATAGCCACAGACAGATCTTATCTGCCCAAATACAAGCCTGCCAATCTCCAAAGAAAAATGCTAATGAGTGGGAGGCGGATACAAATGAGATGTAGGAAGGTAGGGCTGGTAAGACTGAAAAAATGCCAAAATCTAATTAATGGTTACACATCATTCTTCTGTGAGAACATAACAGAGTTCATTAGGGCCCAGACAATGCCATGGTTATCATGAGATCAGATAAGTAGGGTACCACATAGAATGAACTGGACAAATGTCGAAACCATCTCGATAAAGACTAAAACAACTATGCATCATATTGAATGCCTACATACTTCTCTAATTAATTCAGTTTCACCAGTTTCCTTTGATTTCTAGCAATTTATTAACAGACTTGTATCAGATTATTGTATGGGAAAGAGAACAGAAAATATCTTTGGGTAACAGACGAGAGACATTTTTAAAATATCAGATGATAATAAATGCAGCAATTTGGATGGTGGATTCTAAAGCAAAAAGTGGCAGTTTCAATACTTATTAAAAATGTTCAAAAATGTGAATCATGCGTAAGTGGTGAGGGCCTGAATACTTTATAAGCAAACCCAGTGTAGGGCAAATCCCGAGTCAAGTGGTGATTGCGCACACTGGCACTTATTGTACTCCTCTGTGGGGAGAAGGGAAATTCCACCCACATGATTTTCATCAGGTACATCCTGGGAAGAATTGAACAAGCAAACAGCACACATTTCAAGGTTGTGCACCTCAAAATGGGTCAAACATGAAAAAGTAGAATGTTGTTCCCAGTTCCAGGCTACAAAACATTGCATGTTATACAACATTCTCACTCACTAAATGGCGTACCCAAGATATTTACTAGGGGCCCGATGTACGACGCCATTTTGCAGTGGCAAAAGCCGAATTTCGACTTTTGCCACCGCAAAATGGCCTTTGCTAATGTACCATCCCTATTTTGTGAGCCGGCATACAAATACCGACTCCGAAAACGGGGATTGCAACTCGCAATTAGGAAGGGGCGTTCCAAGGGCATCCCTCCCTAATTGAGAGTCGCAGTAGCGTGTATGTTTTGTGGTCGCAGTACAATCACAGTTACCACTGTTTTCAAATTGGTGGTACCCATCTGCAAACCAGAAGGGGTCCCCACATGACCTCTTCCCCTTTGTGAATGGAAGCAAAAATATTTTTTCAGAGCAGGTAGTGGGCCCACAGACCACTGCCTGCTCTGAAAAAATGAAAAGAAAACTTTTCATTTTTTGTTTGAAATGCATGCCATTTTCCTTTAAGAAAAATGGGCTACATGTAAAAAAAAAAAACAGCTTTATTTAAAAAGCAGTCAGACATAAAGGTCTGCTGTCACCAGCATGCCACCATCCCTGTGAGTGCGGCCATTCTCAATGAGGTCGCAAATTGCAACCTACCTCATGAATATTGATGAGGTAGGTCATTTGCGACTCTCATTGGGAATTGCAAACAGTGTGGTTAATACTGTTGTATGTTTGGTTTTGTGACTCACAAATTGCGAGCCGCAAATGAATCGCAAATTGCGAGTCGCAAAACATATGGTGATACATCTGGGCCTAGGTGTGTAATTTGCACTATGGTTTGCATGCAACTTGAAACAAGGGCCTTATATGTACTGAACAGAAATGTATGTATGCAAATAATAAATGATTTCATTGTCAATAGAAGATGGGCCCACCAATTAGAAAACACTCAGTGCAGAGCAAATCATCACCCGGTGTACATCTAATTGACAGGCTGGTGCTCAAGAGTGTCCCAAAGAACATGTTAATATTCTACAAGAGTACCAAACAAGTAAATGAAGTATGATATTTCATTTTCAATTACCTGCACATGATTCATCATCATTGTTAGAAATGGGGTCTCTAGTTGGCAGTCGGTTTGCACCCTGTCCAAGTAGGGACCGTCACTCTAGTCAGGATAAGGGAGCTACCTGCTCAGATAACCCCTGCTCACTCCCTTGGTAGTTTGGGGTGAGCAGTCAGGCTCATCTCAGAAGCAATGTGTAAAGCATTTGCACATAACACAGAGTAATAAATGAAACAACTACAAAAGGACACCACACCAGTTTTAGAAAAATAGCCAATATTTATCTGTGTAAAACAAGACCAAAACAATAAAAAAAATCCAAAATACCGTGCTAAAGATATGAATTTTGTAAGATTTATCTTAAAAATACAGTTCTTTGAAGTCGATAGCTCCACCTGGGACTATCACGGCGTCATGATCAACAAAACCAACAGTTCAGGCCGGCCGCGGCATCGCGGATCAGCTACGGTGTCGGGAAGACCCACAAGCAGTACCTTTGAATGCAGGGCGTCGTGATCCTCCCAGTGAGTTCTGGAGAGCAGCGTCGCTGGCATTGCGGTGTCAGTTCCAGAGTTGGTGCAGGTGTCGTCGCGCCCTTGAAGTCACACGCGTGTGGATCGAACTCCGGGCTGATGAAGTCAGGAGCGGTGGTATGAATGGCGTCGGGGCTGCGGTGCGAAGCAGGACGATGCGACGTGCGATGCCCACAGGTTATGGTGCAGGCAGCAGCTTGGTGACGGCATCCAGCAGCGCTGGTGAGACCAGGACTGCGGTGTGAAGCGGGGCATTGCGAGGTGCGGTGTCACCAGGTCACGATGCAGGCAACAGTAGGCCCAAGCCAGCGGTGCGGGACGGGACAGTGCTTTGTGAGCCTCACGAGTGGTGGCCACAGTGCAGGCAGGATGCCTGGTAGTGACACTGGAGTTGATAATGCTGGCATCGGTGGACCAGGGCTGAGGTGTGGGATGGGACAGTGCTTCGTGTACCTCACGAGCGATGTCCACAGGCCACGGTGCAGGCAGCGGCGCCGGTGTCACCAGGATCAGCGGCAGCGGGGATGCCCAGGCTGCGGTGTGAGCAGGCAATGCCCGAGTGTGGGGCCCAAAGGTCACGGTGAGAGCAGCAGCTCAGAGAAGTCATCCGATGATAGCGTAGGTGAGACCAGAGTCGTGGTGTGAAGCGGGGAAATGCGACGCCTGTGGCATCGGCAGGTCACGGTGCAGGCCAGCGGCATTATTGGCGGCATTGCGGTAGTTTCTGCTCTTGAACAGCACAAAACACACAGTTCCCAGTGCTGCAGGTTGAGGAAACTGAAGTCTTTGGTGACCCTGAGACTTCCAACAGGAGGCAAGCTCTACTCCAAGCCCTTGGAGAACTTTCTCAAGCAGGACACACAGCAAAGTTCACCCTGTGCACTCTTTTAAGACAGAAGCAGCAACTGCAGGCCAGTACAGCTAAGCAACACTGCAAAGGGACAGTAATCCTCCTCAAGCTCTTCAGCTCTTATCCTTTGCAGGGGTTCCTCTTGATTCTAAATGTCTGGGGTTTTGGTTCTTCCTCTTATACTCCTTTCTGCCTTTGAAGTTGGCAAACTTCAAAGACTCAAGTGCTTGACAGATCCTGCCTTATTCAGGCCAGGCCCCAGACACACCCCAGGGGGCTGGAGGCTGCATTGTGTGAGGGCAGGCACAGTCCTATCAGGTGTGAATGACAACTCCTCCCTCCCCTCTAGCTCAGATGGCACATCAAAATATGCAGGCTACACCCCCACCCCATATGTGTCACTGTCTAGAGAGGTGCAAAACAGCCCAACTGTCAAACTGACCCAGACAGACAATCCACAAAGAGGCAGAGTCACAGAATGGTTTAAGCATGAATATGCCTACTTACTAAAATTGCCATTTTCAAACAGACAATATAAAAACCAACTTCAATAAAAGATGTACTTTTAAATTGTGAGTTCAGAGACCATAAGCTCCACACTTTGCCAGGGACTTAACAGTAAATCAAATATGCCAATTATGGATAAACCAATCAACAGTATAATTTACACAGAGAGCATATGCACTTTAGCACTGTTTAGCAGTGGTAAAGTGCCCAGAGTCCTGAAGCCAACAAAAACTGGTCCATAAAATTAGGAGAAAGGAGGCAAAAAGATTGAGGGTGACCCTGCAAAAAGGGCCAGGTGCATAAATCATTCATGTTAAGGATTTCCCTACTGAACAACAATTCTTGCAACTGGTGGCAGGACACTTTTCATGACTGGTGTCTGCTTTTAATCAAATAAAAGATGTCATGATTAGAATCTGGAAGAGAAGGAGTTGGGCCACAAATTAACACAGCGATCCTAATGAATAACGGTTAATCCCTTTTTTAGGGAACCTTTACGAAAAATAATTATTTATGGACTGGCAGCTACTTTGGAATAACTCACTAGAAGATAGTCATTGAACCTAACAGTGGTTTTTCTCTCTTGAGATTTTACAACTGAGTCTAGCAGCATATGTGTACCACGTTTAATAAGATGACTTCACACCCAATAGTCTCTATCAATCTCGTCTGATGTCATTATTTCACAATATGAATGAAAATGATGTTTCATTTGAGTAGGTAAATGTTCTCTGAGGATGTGAATATAGGCATATGAAAAGCTAAAGGTTGTAACAAATTCTTGCTGCCCTGCAATAATATGATATATGTTTTTAGTATTCATGAATAGTGATCTTGGGTATCCTACGGAACGTCTTCTATATTTTACTTATTCCTATAGAAGAATGCCTTGTTTGTGATATTTGACAACAGGCAAACTGATGAGTATAAACTTAGTATTTCTATTGTATCTATGAATGGCTGCCATTTTGAGCTTAGTCATCAGACACACAACTTAAGTATTACTTCAGAGTCCATGAATTAACCTTTACGGGCGTTCATTGTAATGTAGGCTGCCACAAGCTGCACACAGTGTGTTTCAGTAATCGTGTCCAAGAGTTGGCGCTGGAAAGCTTGGTTTCTGTCATGCAAATGGCAAAATATGTTAGCATTGAATCCTGAAGGGATATAATAAATGCGTGAAACTTCATAATTTTATAGAACCAAATCTAGGGAATTGTTACTACATCAAATTAAAGCCACTATATTTTCAACATCATTACTGAGAATGATGTCATTGACTCCATATTAGGGAACATGCTTAAACTGTCATGAATTGTTTTCACAATTGAGAAATGGCTCATTAATAATGCTACTCCTGCACACACGAATTAGCCGCATTATTATTAGTTATATACATATGTAAATATACCTACCACTGGAATGCATATATAATTAAAAGAGGTTTGACATTTATTTTATATATGGTCTACTTGATATTTTATCCTTGACAAAGTCCCAGGAATGATGATTCACGCATTGGCTTTTCCTCTAGATACAGATTTTTACTACTGGATTGATGAAAAAATACTTGTACTTATGTTGTAAAAGTTGATGTTTCTCTTTGTGTTTATTGCTTTTAGAAACATGATTCTTTGAAAATAAAAAGAAGCAAAATTTGATTTTAAAAATAAAAATCGTACTATCGTCTTCCTACATGGTGTTTAACTTTGGTCTGTGTTTTATTCCTTCCAACATGTTTTTGTATTTGATGTGTGTTTTAGGGGGACTCCATATTGCATTTTATTCTGCCATATCGTTCTCTGGTTGTTAGTCCTGCTTGGACTAGATGATGTAATGTCAATGTTTATGTAAGTGTAAGTGTGTATATGTGTGTGTGTCTGTGTGTGTGTGTGTGGGTGTGCGTGCGCGTGTGTGTTAGGGCATGAATTCTGTTAACGTAGTCATAGCAGTGCGTATTGTACTACCATCACAGGGACATCTTTTTAAATATGGTGTCATTGCATCTACTTCGCATGAATGGTTTTCTGCTTTTGCATATTTTATGTACATATTTTTTCAGTTTGTCAAGTTTGAAAAGTATTGTTTTTGTAATTATGCCTTGTCTTTGAGCTACTTGATCGGACCCAATAATCGACCCAAATCAATAGTTCCTATTTTCTAATTAGTTAATCCAATACAAAGTTATCTTTCAAAATTCCTACCTTAAATGAGCTATAGTTTTTAGATGTCACTTACAGACAGCTTTTAGTTGTCTGTTAGGGAAGACCTTTTGTGTACAATGGGCTTTGGGTCAGTCCATTGCTTACCATTTTTTGTTTTTCTTGTCAGTTTCATTTGCTTGATCCTTACACCATGGCTTTCTGTATCTTTTTCTTGTGTATGTCCCTCCCCTGCAGCATAACTTCCTTATAATCCTTTTGACTGGATGACTAGTATCCTTCCATGGCTCTACTTCAGAAAACTAAATTTTCAGCATGGTTTAACAGCTTAGTTTTTTCTTTTCAAAAACCTAAAAACTGACTTTAAAAAGCACTACCATGAGAGGGGCTTTGGCTCCACCCACAAGGTGTTGGCCAGTAGTACATGTCTGAGAATATTTTGTTTATTTATCCCGCTGCCTGAGCTGGAACTTTCAGGGGCACACACATTACATTGTAATGCTATTAAAGTGCCCTATATTGCCCAGGGCTACAATCATCTACACAGGTTTTTAGGCGTGGCTTGACAGTGCCTAATCTTAAGTGATTGAAAAAGAGCTTTCAGAGCCCTACTGAGAGAATGATGTAGGCTCCACCCACATTTTGGTTCCCCTGAGTACAGGATTTGATTGAGCTACCTTTGTGTGCTTCCACTATGAATATTGTTCATATTGCACTTTTTTGTTTGGACAAAGTTTACAGCAGGACTGAGTTGGTTATGGTAGGAAGCCAATGATCATTAAGTGTGGATTGTTATTAGTCCATATTTTGATACATAGAAACCTACAGATTTCCATTGTAGCCAATGGTTTGGTGTTGGTCACCCGCTGTGACAAACTGTGGGCATAGCAGATTTGCCCTGTAAGAATCTTTGTTAGGCCAACTTAGGAAAGATAGTACTTTGCTTAATCAAGTATAATGTTGTACGCAATTCTAAATGTAATACTGTGTGTCTGATTGTTGCCTTGTGGAAATCTTACATTCAAAACTGTAGGCCTGAGTTAATTATGGTCACAAGTTATATGCCTGTTTGGTGCAATGGAAAATGTTATGTCTGTTGCCATAGTCCTTATTTTTGCTTATTTTGAAACTTTATGACAAAGACAGGTGGTCTAGTTAAGTAATTATGAGAAGCTTAGGCTAAAACCAGTGAGCCTTTCACAGCTGGTTTGTTATTACATTGTGTTACAGGTTCTAAGTTATTTTGTTAGTGTAATCTCAAAGATTATTGTAGTAGGCAATGGTTTTGGCATTCACCACTCACTGTGATGGTTCGCATTATTCCTTGTTGAGAGGGGTTGTAAACTCATTTGCTAGCAGTACCTTTTTGCATATTTATAATTGTATAACTATATGCAATTATGATGGTTGCCAGTTTATGTGCACTTGAATTGGCTGGTGTTGGTTAAAGTGTCTTTGGTCACTGAGAAAAGTCATGCCAGATTTTCTAGGTTTGATCTGCTTATTATGCAACATTAAAACACAGACAGTAGGTCTGACTTACTTATTTTGAGGCAATAAAGAGGCAATAAATGAGACACACACTCAATGAATAAATCCGAGACCAATTTTGACACATAACATTTGTTTTTATATATGCTTTGAACCAAAGAACATTGTTATAAGGTAAGCACTTTTTAAATGATAAATACTTTGCACTTTCAAAAGTCGACAGTGCAATTTTTCAGTTCAGCAATTTTAACCTATGGGAGGAAAAGAAGAATGTAGTTTTGTAGGTAAGTACACGACTTACATATCCAGTCTTCAGGGAATCAGTTCTACACCAGGCAAGGTTCAAATCAATGCCAAGAGTGCAGCCACAGCGGCAACCAAGTGCAGAGGTCATATTTGGGGTCCAATGTTAATCAATAGAGACTGGGGGTGAACGAAGATGCGCTTCTCACCAGTGAGTAAAGCGGTGTCAGAGATCGATCTCCTGCGGTTAGGGTAAGTACAAGGGGGGCCACAAGGCAGACCCAAACTTACATCCTCAGCGGCATGGGGGCGGCCAGGTGCAGAGTGCCAACACAGCATTGGGCATCCAATGTTAATCAATGGAGATCAGCTTGGGGAAAGGCTGTAGGCTCGGGCAAGGAGGTTGAACAAAGGAAACCCACAGCTGCCCCAGTACGTTTTGATGCTAGGGGACCTAGGGACACCAGCAGTCCAACTCCCCAAGGCCCAGGGGCTTTGGGTGCAGGGGTGTCCTTTGGCATGAGGAACAGCTTACCAGGCAGGTCGCGGTCAGGTGGAGTCTTCAGTTTGAGGCTGCAGGCTTCGAGGCAGAGTCCGGCAGGGGTCAGACCTTGGTGGACTCAGGTTCAGGATTCCAGGGGAACCTTCACAGGATCAGTGGGTCACTTGGACTTGGGTCATGGGCTTCGGGTGCGGAGGTGGGTCCGGAGGCGATTTCGCAGTTCCTCAGATCAGAGATCTTTTTCTTTTAAAGTCGGTTTCTTTTTAACAGGTCCACTGTTCTCCGGAGATCTTGTTCTTTGTCAAAGGCAGGAAATCCTCCCAAAGCTTTGGAGGTTGCTGGGCTGCAAGTTGGATCGTCTTTTGGCTCAGGATCATCAAGGGCTGCAGAGGTGCCTGTAGGGCTAGGGCCAAGTCAGTTGGTGTCTGCAGTCTTCTCTGCTGATGCAACTCTATAGTGTCTGGCTCTTTTTAGGTCATCAGAAATCTGAGTTCTATGGTTCAAGGGTGCCACCTAAATATTGAATTTAGGGGTGTTACAGGGAGTGCCATGTGGTAGCCAATAGGCTACTCACCTTTAGGATGACTACGGCCTTCTTATGACCACTTCCTTTGAGTAATGGGCATAGCCCTAACCCTATTGGCATACTTCCTTCCACACAAGTAAGAGGAATTTGAAAGGTAGTGTCTACTTCAGCTCATCGATCCTAGGTGTGGGACTGGCATGAAGTGGGCACTCCTCCTAATCTGCCTAATTTTTCCACCAGTCCTGCCTCCAAAAGTAGGGTGAGGAACTGGGGGGTCAGCCTTTGAAGCTCCCCACCCTGGAATGTCCATCTTGCCTGGAAGAGATGTTAGCACTGCAGCCCAGAGCAGGCATTTCTCCTGAGCCCTTAAGAGTGTTGGCTGTCACCTCAGAGGGCCTGAACTGTGTCTAAGGTGGCTGCACTGGTTTTGACTAGTTAATGTCCATGCTAGGAGTTGGTAGGTTTTCCGGAGGCATCTCTAAGGTGCCCTCTGTGTGCGGTTTTTAATAAATCCATCACTGGGATCAATGAGGGTTTAGTGTTCTGAAATGTTTGATACCGAGCATCCCAGGATTCAGAGAAGCCATCATGTAGCTGGGGAACTCGTAATGACATGCATTTAAATTAGCTTCCCTGGACACTTACTATGTGTGAGAATTGACAAAGACATAGCATGGACATATCTGTTCATGCAGATATGCCCTTACATGTAATATAATGCACCCTGCCTTAGGGCTCTAAGGCTGCTAGAGTGGTGACTTACATATATTGCTACAGTGTTTAGGGGACATGGCACACAGGCTGTGTGCCATGTCATGTTTTCAATTTGGTTCTGCACCAAGACATGCAGCCTGTGAAAGTAGCACTGTGTGCACTTAGTGAGAAGGTACCAGAGGCTGGCACAATTCATGCAGCAGCTCTCAGGGGCCTTCCTTGGTCCCTCAAGCCCTAGGTAACAGAAGTACCATTTACTAGGGATGTAAGGTGGTAGTTAAGGGGTTTGCCAATTGTGCAAACCAACAGTGCAGTTTTGGGGAAAGAACACTGGCACTGGGGACCTGGTTAGCAGGACCCAGTACACTTCAGTCAATACTGCATCCAAAAACCAGGCAAAAGTGTGTGGGGGGGGGTACTAAAACCAGAAACCAGCTCCCTACATTAACGAAAGATCATTATGACAAACAATCTAATAAAGATATTGGTAGAAATTTCATTGCTGTAGATTTTCTTTCTCAGACGAAGTCTTCGATGGCCCTGAGACTTCTTAACATGAGGCAAGCTCATTTCAAGCCCTTGGAGATCACTTGTGGGGGAAGGCACAGTCCTTCCATCAAAGTCAGGGGCAGCAGGTATCAGGGTAACAAGCAGGAGAGCAGTCCTTCCAGAAAAGCAGTCCAGATGAGTCCTTTGTGCAGCACAGCAGTCCATTTGACAGAGTCCAGTTGTGAGTCCAGAAGTGTCTGATTTGGTGGGGTCACAGACCCAGTATATATACCCAAATGTGCCTTTGAAGTGGGGAAACGTCAAAGAGTGGTTTTGAAGTGCACCTGTTCCCCCTTCAACCCAGCCCTGTCTGCCAGGAGGTCTGTGGGGGGTTTTCAGTTCTTTGTGTGATTGCAGGCCACTAGTCATTGAAGTGTAAGTGAGAGTCCCTCCACCCTTCCTGCCAGGAAGACTCATCGGCATGCAGCTGAATGTCCTGTGTTTATGGCTGTCTGGGTGGAATGCACAAGGGGAGCTGTCAACCAGCACAGACCAGATGTGGATTAGAGACAGGCTGTAAGGCACAGAGAGCAGTAAGTGCAAAGGAATTCCTACTTTCTAAAAGTGGCATTTCCAAAATAGTAGTGTTAAATCCAGCTTCACCAGTAAACAGGATTTCTCACTACCATTTCAGCCATACCAAACTTGATAATGCCACTCCTTTCAGATCAGAAATTACCACTTAAAAGTATAGAAGGGAATTCCCAATGCTGGACTATGAGAGGAGTAGGCTTCACAATAATGAAAAACGACTTTGGGAGTTTCTCACTACCAGGACATGTAAAACGTACAAGTACATGTCCTGCCTTTTACTTACAAAGCACCCTGCCCTATGGGCTACCTAGAGCCTACCTTAGGGTGACCTATATGTAATAAAAGTGGAGTTTAAGGATTGGCAAGGAGTTTTAAATGACAAGTTGAAATGGCAGCGAAACTGCACACACAGGCCTTACAATAGCAAGCCTGAGACATGGTTAAGGGGCTAATTCTGTGGGTGGCACAATCAGTGCTGCAGGCCCACTATTAGCATTTAATTTACAGGCCCTGGGCACATATAGTGCACTTTACTAGAGACTTAAGGGTAAATTAAATATGCCAATTGGATGGGAGCCAATGTTACCATGTATATTGAGAAAGAACGGAGAATTTAAAATAATGCCAACATGTGTGTAAGCCTTGGCTTGGTAGGAAACAACTTGTCACATCCACCGTGTCAAAACCATGTATCTCTGTAGACTAAACTAACCTAAACGGCACACTGTTTTCTGTTCAAGTTGTTTTAATGGTTATCAATTGTTATAAGAGATTGAAATGTATAAATACAAAAATCAAAACTTTATTTGGGGGTTGATTAAATGTAGATACTCTGCTACAAAGTTCTAAGGGTTCTGTGTCTGTGTAATGTTTTGTTGCCACAGGAGATACCTGAAGCTTTTTTCATGTTATTATGACTTTTTATGGTAACCTTAGTGGGCTGTTGGGTTGAGAATGCAGTATGAGGTCAATTTATGCAGAGCTGTAACTTCTAACACAGAGTATGGCTTGGACTTTACAAACTTTTGGATATAAAGTTGACTTTGATCTCAGCACTGATGAGCAGGTGGTTTCTGGTGCAGGGCACCAGCACTTATTTTTTAGGGCTGGCACTTATTTTTCTGCCTCAAGCATTTACTGCGAGCAAAGGACACACATGGGAAATAGGGAGGAAGAGAAAAAAGAAAAATCGTCACAAAGGGTGAAAGCAGAAAGCTGCAAGAGTGAGCTGAAGAGGTAGGGAGTGGCTGTAAATGGATTAAACAGGGCCGAGATGGCTTCAGGATTACTCTGCCTCAGTATTCCGTGCTTGCACAGTTAATTGCAACAGCCGCATGTCTCAGACAAGAGCTTTGGGCACCTGCACATTATTATTTACAAATTAAGAACTGCCCCATCCTTACATGCTTTGTGCATGGCATGGTCAAATCCTCAAGGCTAAAACTCTGGATTGTGACGGTTGCAGGTTCCAGCAAATAATTTGTATGAGCGTCTTTGATTTCTTTGATGATTTTGATTTTAATACTCGTTTTACATCTATTTTCATGAATATTGTGCTGAAAAATAACAAGTTGCAATTGTATTCTATTTCTCTCTTTCCCAACATGCTTTTTGTTACCTCACAGCATTGTACGTACTCTTGATTTGTGCACAGCTGATCTGAAATGTAGCAATTTCCAAAATTGTAATGTTCGATTAATAATTACTATCCTTATACATCAAGCTTTATAATTTGTATGATCACCATTATCATTAAATGCTTATAACGGATGATAATTATTAAACAACTCAATGGGATTCATTAATTAACCTCAGAAGGATGAAAGCCTGAGCGGACCAGCGAGGATTAAACCTTCGAAATTTAGGTTGGGCAAAGAGCTATACAATTAATGCATTAGCCCACTGAGATGCAAGCGCTAATACAGTCACGATTTCTTCTAGTCATTGTACGTTGGGGATTGTATGGTAATATTGAACTCACACAGGGCTATATGCAACTTTTAAATCAGTGCACCAGTGCTTAATTTGAGCTGGTGGGTTCCGGTGCGGGGCACTTAACGGCACTTATTTTTCTGCCTCAAGCATTTACTGCAAGCAAAAGACACATAGGGGAAAGACGGTGGAAGAGAAAAGCGAAAAAGCGTCACAAAGGGAGAAAGCAGAAAGCTGCAAGAATAAATTGAAGGGGCAGGGAGTGTCTGTAAATGGATTAAAGAGGCCCGAGATGGCTTCAGGATTACGCTGCCTGAGTATTCCGTGCTCGCACATTTAATTGCAGCAGCCGCGTGTTTAAGAGGAGAGCTTTGGGCACCCGCACATTTTTATTTACGTATTAAGCACTGGACTACACAGATCTGCCATTTCTTGCCCTGAGGGTGAGCAATTGGCAATGGCTTTGATCTCATGAATTATAATTTGTGCAAAACATTATTCATGTTTTGGCAAGGAAGATATTGCACAGTGAGAGGCAAGGTAAAAGCATATTTCATTAATCTTAACCTCGTGTTTCTGATCACTCAGATAATCCCTTACACAGCAGACAGTCTGCTGCTGGAATGTGATAAGACTTGAATAGCTGAGAACACCCCTCAAGCCAAGTGAACGCCCCAATTGTATGCTAAAAAAGATTGGCCATTGTTTCAGAGTGCTCTCTGAACTGGGCAGGGCTGCTGCAAAGTATTTGTACTTAGCTAAGTATGGCATTCACGAGCCAGGGGAGGGAGGAAGTATATTTCAGCGACTAAAGCACAATTTCATGTACCTTTAAGCAAAACCATGGGCAGCCTTGCATCTGGTCATTTGTAAAGTCTGAGAAAAGCAGTTTTTGTTATAATAAGCATGTTTTTTTACATACTTTCTTAAATACATAAATGACAGGCATCTCCCCCCTTTACCAGAGAATGGAAAAGGAGCATTAAATGAGGGTCATCCCAGGAAGAGAAAATACCTACCAGACACCTTGTAAAACATCAGCAGGTGACACGAAAGTGCTTGTTTGCAGTAATTTAAATGTTTTGCTGCTCCAGGAAGCCTTTCCACGTGGGAGGGGTACGTCCAGTCGTGGGTTCCAATCTCTCTGTCCCTCAAGGACAAATGCCGACTTTAATAGTTGGCTGATAGCATATCACCCAACAAAAATAGCCAGACTCCCTGTCCTCCCAACCCTTCTTTCCCCACCTCATCTGTAGGCGTGGGAACTACTGTTCTTCTAAGAAAATAGGCTCAGTCGGCTAAGCTGTCTGAAACAAATTTATCGGAAAGGCATCGGAGGACTCTCGGCATCACCCAGTCAGCTTTGTCATGCATGGGACCTCTGTGTCCACAGTGGTGGTTCCTGGTGTGAAAAATGCTGACATGTAGCCCATCTCTGGGCCTGACCGATGAAGCCAAACACCTATGTGGTTCCTTGTGTTCTGGTACATGATGGACTTAGTCTAGCACTTCAGAAGAGACGGGTCCATTTGCGGAATATACATATGTTTTTTCATTTAAAGCACCACGAAGCAATTTACAGAGATTATGAAGCATGTGGTCAAGTACTACCATCACACTAATTCGGCACACGGTTTTAACCCGTGTTGCACTGTGCATTGGTTCCCACCAGTTGTTGGCCACAATAGGGGGGTGGAAGGTACATTGTAGCCCAATGCCATGCATGGCACGCCTTCGATGGTGCAGTCTAGCATCGCTCCACTATAGGGTCCACCATCCTGTTGATCGAGAAGTTAAAAGTTGCTTAGAGTGATTAGGGTGGACAGCATTTTCAAGATTGTTTTCAGAAGGTGTTACCACTCTCCTATGCACGAAGGTCTTAGTCGTGTTGCCTATTCCTGTGTTTATTATAATCATGATCCTTAGATTCTCAGTTCGATTAATAACCCCAAGCTTATGTTGTATGTCCAATAAGCGTTTCATATAGTAGAATCTGTCCAAACCCCAACTAAAGTCTTTGTTAATCCAATATTCAAAGACTTGGACCAATGCTGAAAGCAGCAGCCCATTGAGAGCACTCATGTGTCTTTAGTATCAGATGATGGTTGCTGACTTTTGCAATCCTTTTTATTTACAATAGGCGAGTGCAAACTTTTAAATAGAACATAGTACAACCCGTCTTATTGGAAACAAATGTATCAACCCCCAGCTAAGAAAACAGTCTCGATTGTGCAACAATTAAAAAAAAAACGAAGAGGCCGCCTTAAGAAATGATGTCACTCATTCGTCCGTTCCCTTCAGTCTGAGGGCTGAATTCAATAGCCAGGGTTTGAACAATTGTCGGTGGATCCTTTCAAGCCTTCACGGGGTCTTTGCCACCAGTTAGGGAAAGTCTCTTTTGGAAAGGAACGGGAAATACTTTCTGACAGTTTGTCTTTAAGTAGATGCTAAAGTTTACAAAACAAATTCAAGGACACGGTTCAATAATGCCTTTCACACTGCCAGCCAGGATAATTCATAAAGTACTTATTTGTTTACGTGTCGATCTATGAGTAGTTGAGGGTGCTAGACTGGAAAGTAAATCCAGCATTAACAAGCATTTGCAATGCAATGCTTCTCACGTTTGCTCGAGTTAGAGCTATTAGCATTGTAAATTCCTAACTGGACTTTTCTTGCCACATAAATTGAAAAAGAAAAGTAAAACAGCTGACATAAGTGTTCCGATTCAAACCACCATGGCTGCCATGAGCATGAGCGCAAAGGAGAACATATCGCAATCCTGCAATTATCCATGTAACAGGGGCAGTCTGCAAGGCGGTAAAAAAAACCTCCCCGAGGCAGGAAAAACGTAAAGCATTTACCAATGATTACAGAGGGCTTTTGAAATTCAAGCTCACAAACGAGTGAAAGTGATGGGCGTGAGGTGGACATGGTTAAGAGCCCACAAGACTTACAACAGGTCAAAACGCTTGCGTGCTCCACCTAAAAAGGATAGCTGGGGTCAGGGGGTAGACCATGTCACCTGTAAAAGATGGCAGAGATCTTCTGAGCTCTGTGCTGCCCGGCGTACTGGTGGCCTCATAGAGGTAACTGAGGACACCTCTGTGGGAAAAAGACAATGGCAGGAGAGTGCACCCGAAGCAGATAGGAAATTCCTACTTCAGAGCCTTAACAGTACAGCAAGTCAGAGCACCTTCTTTATTGGCACCAGCCCGTGAACTGTATGAGCAAGGTTCTGCGGCTCTATATGTTAGCCGGAATAATTATTGTGGCTCTGCTGCAAACCCTTTTTCCCCACCGCAAACCACCTCTTCCGGCCAGGCTTAGCCTCGCAACAAGCAAGAGGTGAGAAGGGGAATGCAGTGAGAGGGCTGAAGGTTGCAGCCTTCAGAGCCCCGTGGGACCATTCATCGGCAGTACAGGTGCATATCTATAGAAAGAGGACTACACAGTGTTGTATGTGCAGGTGCCCTGATTGAGCATGGGCAGCGTAGTCCTCAACATGTGGCACCTTATTCAGTGGAACAGAAAGGTAGACAGACACAGTATAGTGGTGTAATGAACCACGAGGCATGACCCTCTGGCCTCTTTATTGACTTTCCCCACTCACATGATGGTTGCAACCATCACATCTCATACAGGAGGGGGTTCCCCTGCTGAGCACCCCTTTGCCTGGTCAACATTGGAATCTCCAATGTCACAACATAACATCCCTCCCCAACCAACAAAAACAAAACGGACACAATGTGCAACAGGGCACAGCAAACTTCAGATAACAGACAAAACAGAGAACAGGACTTAATCATATATAGACAAAAACATACAGGATCAGTGCATGTAAAATTGAAAAAAGGCAGCTGTGCATTACTGATCCATCACCAGCTCACTGATTGTACTGTTCATCAGTTCAACACAAAGTTATTCAACCTTGTGGAGACAACAGGATGGGGCCTGAGGTGATATCTCAATACTCCTTTATGTTGAACCACAGGATTGTCTTCGGGTCATTCTTCTTTGGTGTCAGGGGCGGTGTCCTTCTCACCAGATGCTGGTGATCTCTGTTCCTGCTCAGGTGCGTCCACCTCCAGTGACAGTCTCTCAGATAGGAGGGAAGAAATTGGTGTTGTCTCACCTGGGGCACATTCATCCAGACGTGGACTTTCACTGTGAGGTGACTGAAGTTTTTCAATACAGGGGCTTGAGGACCTGTAGCGTTTGAAAAAAACTAGGTTTCTGGTGACTCTCTTCTTTCCTCTCGTAACAGTGACCATTGTCCTGTGTATATGACTGACCTTCCAGGGAGAGAGTTTGAACAGCAGGCGAAACTTGCTTCCCGGATGCCGATCTCAAACAAGTACCATATTGCCAACTTGCAGATGTCAGTGTCAGGCTTTACGTTTGGCAGACATCTTATCATTTTGTACCTCCCGTTGGTGTAATGCGTCAGACACCTCACTCCAGACAACTGAGGGTTCCTGAACGTGAGGGATAGTGTTGCCTGACATTTGATTCATGCACAAGCGATTGTAGGGTAAGCCTGTATTCTCACAGGAATGCATACAGGACACATTCCATATTCTGTCCCTTGGCTAGTGCAATGCGAAGGACTTTGTTCACAGTTCTCATAAATCCTCCAACTTCCCCATTTGCTGAAGGCTACCAGGATGTGATCTTCAAGTGACGGAAGCCTCTTGATTTCAGAGAGTCCACAAATTCTTAGCAGGAGAAACAGTATGCAAAGAAGCTGATTTCTTTCTGGAGAAAACCACATTTTTCTTTGTGCAGAGTAAGACCATTGTCCATTAGGTGCTGAATTGTCGCTCTTAGTCTCTCAAGGTGTTCTTCTAGGGTGGGAGTGTGCCCCAGAATGCCATTGCTGACATTGATGACACCTGGGAGACCTGCCAGCACCCCACGGATGATATCTTGAAACACCTCGGCAGCACTAGAAACTCCAAAAATGAGATGTTTGTACCTCTTCAAACCCACATGGGTAGAGAATATGGTGATTGCTCTCAACTCTGGGGCCAGAATCACCAGATGTTATCCAGCCATGAGGTCTACTTTGGAGAACCATTTCGAACCAATCACTTCTGCCACAATATCGTCTACTGTGGCCATCAGATGTCTCTCATTGCGGATTGCCATTTGGGTAGACGCATGTTGACAGAGATACAGACTTCTCCCGGCTGCTTCGGCTTGCAAGCAACTACTATCGGAGATTCCCAAGGAGTCGGACCCTCGACCTTTTCAATGATGTCTGCCTCTTCCAGCTTTCGGAGTTCCTCTTCATCCTGTGCACTAAGGTGAAATGCAAATCTGCGGTGTCAAAGGGTAACAGGTTGGATGGATTCATCTATGTAAAGGCATATTGTAAAGAAATGCCTCCTTGGCATGGTTGCCCCCTGACTTTTTGCCTTTGCTGATGCTATGTTTACAATTGAAAGTGTGCTGAGGCCTGCTAACCAGGCCCCAGCACCAGTGTTCTTTCCCTAACCTGTACTTTTGTATCCACAATTGGCAGACCCTGGCATCCAGATAAGTCCCTTGTAACTGGTACTTCTAGTACCAAGGGCCCTGATGCCAAGGAAGGTCTCTAAGGGCTGCAGCATGTCTTATGCCACCCTGGAGACCTCTCACTCAGCACAGACACACTGCTTGCCAGCTTGTGTGTGCTAGTGAGGACAAAACGAGTAAGTCGACATGGCACTCCCCTCAGGGTGCCATGCCAGCCTCTCACTGCCTATGCAGTATAGGTAAGACACCCCTCTAGCAGGCCTTACAGCCCTAAGGCAGGGTGCACTATACCATAGGTGAGGGTACCAGTGCATGAGCATGGTACCCCTACAGTGTCTAAACAAAACCTTAGACATTGTAAGTGCAGGGTAGCCATAAGAGTATATGGTCTGGGAGTCTGTCAAGCACGAACTCCACAGCACCATAATGGCTACACTGAAAACTGGGAAGTTTGGTATCAAACATCTCAGCACAATAAATGCACACTGATGCCAGTGTACATTTTATTGTAAAATACACCACAGAGGGCACCTTAGAGGTGCCCCCTGAAACTTAACCGACTGTCTGTGTAGGCTGACTAGTTCCAGCAGCCTGCCACACCAGAGACATGTTGCTGGCCCCATGGGGAGAGTGCCTTTGTCACTCTGAGGCCAGTAACAAAGCCTGCACTGGGTGGAGATGCTAACACCTCCCCCAGGCAGGAGCTGTGACACCTGGCGGTGAGCCTCAAAGGCTCACCCCTTTGTCACAGTCCAGCAGGGCACTCCAGCTTAGTGGAGGTGCCCGCCCCCTCCGGCCACGGCCCCCACTTTTGGCGGCAAGGCTGGAGGGAACAAAGGAAGCAACAAGGAGGAGTCACTGGCCAGTCAGGACAGCCCCTAAGGTGTCCTGAGCTGAAGTGACTCTAACTTTTAGAAATCCTCCATCTTGCAGATGGAGGATTCCCCCAATAGGGTTAGGGATGTGACCCCCTCCCCTTGGGAGGAGGCACAAAGAGGGTGTACTCACCCTCAGGGCTAGTAGCCATTGGCTACTAACCCCCCAGACCTAAACACGCCCTTAAATTTAGTATTTAAGGGCTCTCCCTGAACCTAGAAATTAGATTCCTGCAACTACAAGAAGAAGGACTGCCTAGCTGAAAACCCCTGCAGAGGAAGACCAGAAGACGACAACTGCCTTGGCTCCAGAAACTCACCGGCCTGTCTCCTGCCTTCCAAAGATCCTGCTCCAGCGACGCCTTCCAAAGGGACCAGCGACCTCGACATCCTCTGAGGACTGCCCCTGCTTCGAAAAGACAAGAAACTCCCGAGGACAGCGGACCTGCTCCAAGAAAAGCTGCAACTTTGTTTCCAGCAGCTTTAAAGAACCCTGCAAGCTCCCCGCAAGAAGCGTGAGACTTGCAACACTGCACCCGGCGACCCCGACTCGGCTGGTGGCGATCCAACACCTCAGGAGGGACCCCAGGACTACTCTAAGACTGTGAGTACAAAAACCTGTCCCCCCTGAGCCCCCACAGCGCCGCCTGCAGAGGGAATCCCGAGGCTTCCCCTGACCGCGACTCTTTGAATCCTAAGTCCCGACACCTGGGAGAGACCCTGCGCCCGCAGCCCCCAGGACCTGAAGGACCGGACTTTCACTGGAGGAGTGACCCCCAGGAGTCCCTCTCCCTTGACCAAGTGGAGGTTTCCCCGAGGAACCCCCCCCTTGCCTGCCTGCAGCGCTGAAGAGATCCCTAGATCTCCCATTGACTTCCATTACCAACCCAACGCTTGTTTCTACACTGCACCCGGCCGCCCCCGCGCTGCTGAGGGTGAAATTTCTGTGTGGGCTTGTGTCCCCCCCGGTGCCCTACAAAACCCCCCTGGTCTGCCCTCCGAAGACGCGGGTACTTACCTGCAAGCAGACCGGAACCGGGGCACCCCCTTCTCTCCATTCTAGCCTATGTGTTTTGGGCACCACTTTGAACTCTGCACCTGACCGGCCCTGAGCTGCTGGTGTGGTGACTTTGGGGTTGCTCTGAACCCCCAACGGTGGGCTACCTTGGACCAAGAACTAAGCCCTGTAAGTGTCTTACTTACCTGGTTAACCTAACAAATACTTACCTCCCCTAGGAACTGTGAAAATTGCAGTGTCCACTTTTAAAACAGCTATTTGTGAATAACTTGAAAAGTATACATGCAATTTTGATGATTTGAAGTTCCTAAAGTACTTACCTGCAATACCTTTCGAATGAGATATTACATGTAGAATTTGAACCTGTGGTTCTTAAAATAAACTAAGAAAAGATATTTTTCTATACAAAAACCTATTGGCTGGATTTGTCTCTGAGTGTGTGTACCTCATTTATTGTCTATGTGTATGTGCAACAAATGCTTAACACTACTCCTTGGATAAGCCTACTGCTCGACCACACTACCACAAAATAGAGCATTAGTATTATCTCTTTTTACCACTATTTTACCTCTAAGGGGAACCCTTGGACTCTGTGCATGCTATTCCTTACTTTGAAATAGCACATACAGAGCCAACTTCCTACATTGGTGGCAGCGGTGGGATACAAGACTTTGCATTTGCTGGACTACTCAGCCAATACCTGATCACACGACAAATTCCAAAATTGTCATTAGAAATTCATTTTTGCAATTTGAAATTTTTCTAAATTCTTAAAAGTCCTGCTAGGGCCTTGTGTGTTAAGTCCCTGTTTAGCATTGTCTTTTTAGAGTTTAAAAGTTTGTTAAAAGTTTGAATTAGATTCTAGAAACAGTTTTAGATTCTTAAAAAAGTATTCCAACTCTTAGCAGAATAATGTCTGATACAGAGATGCAGGTGGTGGAACTCGACACCACACCTTACCTCCATCTTAAGATGAGGGAGCTAAGGTCTCTCTGTAATATCAAAAAAATAACCATTGGCTCCAGACCTACCAAAATTCAGCTCCAGGAGCTGTTGGCAGAGTTTGAAAAAGCCAACCCCTCTGATGATGACCTCACAGAGGAAGAAATTAGTGACTTGGAGGCCAATGTCCCTCCTCCAGTCCTAAATAGGGAGAACAGGACCCCTCAAGTCCTGTCTCCAACTGTGTTAGTCAGAAATAGTGAGTCCCTCACAGGAGGGTCCCACATTTCTGAAATCACTGAGGATGCTCTCAGTGAAGATGACCTCCTGTTAGCCAGGATGGCCAGAAGATTGGCTTTAGAGAGACAGCTCCTAGCCATAGAAAGGGAAAGACAAGAGATGGGCCTAGGACCCATCAATGGTGGCAGCAATATAAATAGGGTCAGAGATTCTCCTGACATGTTAAAAATCCCCAAAGGGATTGTGACAAAATATGAAGATGGTGATGACATCACCAAATGGTTCACAGCTTTTGAGAGGGCTTGTGTAACCAGAAAAGTGAACAGATCTCACTGGGGTGCTCTCCTTTGGGAAATGTTCACTGGAAAGTGTAGGGATAGACTCCTCACACTATCTGGAAAAGATGCAGAATCTTATGACCTCATGAATTGAGGGCTTTGGATTCTCCACTGAGGAGTACAGGATTAGGTTCAGGGGGGCTCAAAAATCCTCGAGCCAGACCTGGGTTGACTTTGTTGACTACTCAGTGAAAACACTAGATGGTTGGATTCAAGGCAGTGGTGTAAGTAATTATGATGGGCTGTACAATTTATTTGTGAAAGAACACCTGTTAAGTAATTGTTTCAATGATAAACTGCATCAGCATCTGGTAGACCTAGGACCAATTTCTCCCCAAGAGAAAGAAGGCGGACCATTGGGTCAAGACAAGGGTGTCCAAGACTTCAACAGGGGGTGACCAAAAGAAAGGGGTCACAAAGACTCCCCAGGGGAAGGGTGATGAGACAACCAAAACTAAAAATAGTAAAGAGTCTTCTACAGGCCCCCAAAAACCTGCACAGGAGGGTGGGCCCAGAGCCTCTTCACAAAACAATGGGTACAAGGGTAAAAACTTTGATCCCAAAAAGGCCTGGTGTCATAGCTGTAAACAGCATGGACACCAAACTGGAGACAAGGCCTGTCCCAAGAAAGGTTCCACTCCAAACTCCCATCCAGGTAACACTGGTATGGCTAGTCTCCAAGTGGGATCAACAGTGTGCCCAGAGCAAATCAGGGTCCACACTGAAGCTACTCTAGTTTCTGAGGGTGGGGTGGATTTAGCCACACTAGCTGTCTGGCCGCCTAACATGCAAAAATACAGACAGCAACTCTTAATTAATGGGACTAGAATAGAGGGCCTGAGGGATACAGGTGCCAGTGTCACCATGGTGACAGAGAAACTGGTTTCCCCTGGCCAATACCTGACTGGAAAAACTTACACAGTCACCAACGCTGACAATCAGAGAAAAGTACATCCCATGGCAATGGTTACTTTAGAATGGGGAGGGGTCAATGGCCTGAAACAGGTGGTGGTCTCCTCAAATATCCCAGTGGACTGTCTGCTTGGAAATGACCTGGAGTCCTCAGCATGGGCTGAGGTAGAACTAAAAACCCATGCAGCAATGCTGGGTATCCCTGAACTGGTGTGTGTGAAAACAAGAGCACAGTGCAAGGCACAGGGTGAACAAGTAGAGCTGGAGTCTGGAAGAATGGCCCAGCCTACCAAGAGAACAGGAAAGTCAGTTGGGAAACCAACTACAACACAGCAAAAGAAAGGGAACCTCTCTTCTCAGGAAGAAGTTCTGCCCTCTGAGGGAACTGAGCCTTTGGAGCTTGAACCTTATCAGGTTGAGCTCTTAGGCCCAGGGGGACCCTCAAGGGAGGAGCTGTGTAAGGGACAAGAAACCTGTCCCTCTCTTGAAGGCCTTAGGCAGCAAGCTGCTGAAGAGTCCAAAGGCAAGAAAAATGGAACGCATAGGGTCTATTGGGAAGATGGACTCCTGTACACTGAGGCCAGAGACCCCAAACCTGGTGCCACTAGGAGAGTGGTAGTGCCTCAGCTGTTCAGGAAGTTCATCCTAACATTGGCCCATGACATTCCCCTTGCTGGACATTTGGGGCAAACCAAGACGTGGGAGAGGTTAGTCAACCACTTCTACTGGCCCAATATGTCCAACATGGTTAAGGAGTTTTGCCTCTCCTGCCCCACCTGTCAAGCCAGTGGTAAGACAGGTGGACATCCAAAGGCCCCCCTCATTCCACTTCCAGTGGTGGGGGTTCCCTTTGAAAGAGTGGGTGTGGACATAGTTGGTCCACTGGAACCTCCCACAGCCTCAGGAAATATGTATATCCTGGTAGTAGTGGATCATGCTACCAGGTATCCTGAAGCTATTCCCCTTAGGTCGACTACTGCCCCTGCAGTAGCCAAGGCCCTCATTGGTATCTTTACCAGAGTGGGTTTCCCTAAGGAGGTGGTGTCTGACAGAGGTACCAACTTCATGTCAGCATACCTAAAGCACATGTGGAATGAGTGTGGAGTGACTTATAAATTCACTACACCATACCATCCACAAACTAATGGCTTGGTTGAGAGATTCAACAAGACATTAAAAGGCATGATCATGGGGCTCCCAGAAAAACTCAAAAGGAGATGGGATGTCCTCTTGCCATGTCTGCTTTTCGCTTACAGAGAGGTGCCACAGAAGGGAGTAGGATTCTCACCCTTTGAACTTCTGTTTGGTCATCCTGTAAGGGGACCACTTGCCCTTGTTAAAGAAGGCTGGGAGAGACCTCTCCATGAGCCTAAACAGGACATAGTGGACTATGTACTTGGCCTTCGCTCTAGAATGGCAGAGTACATGGAAAAGGCAACCAAAAACCTTGAGGCCAGCCAACAGCTCCAGAAGTTTTGGTATGACCAAAAGGCTGCACTGGTTGAGTTCCAACCAGGGCAGAAAGTCTGGGTTCTGGAGCCTGTGGCTCCCAGGGCACTCCAGGACAAATGGAGTGGCCCTTACCCAGTGCTAGAAAGGAAGAGTCAGGTCACCTACCTGGTGGACCTGGGCACAAGCAGGAGCCCCAAGAGGGTGATCCATGTGAACCGCCTTAAGCTCTTCCATGACAGGGCTGATGTGAATCTGTTGATGGTAACAGATGAGGATCAGGAGGCAGAGAGTGAACCTCTCCCTGATCTTCTGTCATCAGACCCAAAAGATGGCACAGTAGATGGAGTGATCTACTCAGACACCCTCTCTGGCCAACAGCAAGCTGATTGTAGGAGAGTCCTACAACAGTTTCCTGAACTCTTCTCCTTAACCCCTGGTCAGACACACCTGTGTACCCATGATGTGGACACAGGAGACAGCATGCCTGTCAAAAACAAAATCTTTAGACAGTCTGACCATGTTAAGGAAAGCATCAAGGTGGAAGTCCACAAGATGCTGGAATTGGGAGTAATTGAGCGCTCTGACAGCCCCTGGGCTAGCCCAGTGGTCTTAGTCCCCAAACCTCACACCAAAGATGGAAAGAAAGAGATGAGGTTTTGTGTGGACTACAGAGGGCTCAATTCTGTCACCAAGACAGATGCTCATCCAATTCCAAGAGCTGATGAGCTCATAGACAAATTAGGTGCTGCCAAATTCTTAAGTACCTTTGACTTGACAGCAGGGTACTGGCAAATAAAAATGGCACCTGGAGCAAAAGAGAAAACAGCATTCTCCACACCTGATGGGCATTATCAGTTTACTGTTATGCCCTTTGGTTTAAAGAATGCCCCTGCCACCTTCCAAAGGTTGGTGAATCAAGTCCTTGCTGGCTTGGAGTCCTTTAGCACAGCTTATCTTGATGATATTGCTGTCTTTAGCTCCACCTGGCAGGATCACCTGGTCCACCTGAAGAAGGTTTTGAAGGCTCTGCAATCTGCAGGCCTCTCTATCAAGGCATCCAAATGCCAGATAGGGCAGGGAACTGTGGTTTACTTGGGCCACCTTGTAGGTGGAGGCCAAGTGCAGCCACTCTAACCCAAGATCCAGACTATTCTGGACTGGGTAGCTCCAAAAACCCAGACTCAAGTCAGGGCATTCCTTGGCTTGACTGGGTATTACAGGAGGTTTGTGAAGGGATATGGATCCATTGTGACAGCCCTCACTGAACTCACCTCCAAGAAAATGCCCAAGAAAGTGAACTGGACTGTGGAATGCCAACAGGCCTTTGACACCCTGAAACAAGCAATGTGCTCAGCCCCAGTTCTAAAAGCTCCAGATTATTCTAAGCAGTTCATTGTGCAGACTGATGCCTCTGAACATGGGATAGGGGCAGTTTTGTCCCAAACAAATGATGATGGCCTTGACCAGCCTGTTGCTTTCATTAGCAGGAGGTTACTCCCCAGGGAGCAGCGTTGGAGTGCCATTGAGAGGGAGGCCTTTGCTGTGGTTTGGTCCCTGAAGAAGCTGAGACCATACCTCTTTGGGACTCACTTCCTAGTTCAAACCGACCACAGACCTCTCAAATGGCTGATGCAAATGAAAGGTGAAAATCCTAAACTGTTGAGGTGGTCCATCTCCCTACAGGGAATGGACTTTATAGTGGAACACAGACCTGGGACTGCCCATGCCAATGCAGATGGCCTTTCCAGGTTCTTCCACTTAGAAAATGAAGACTCTCTTGGGAAAGGTTAGTCTCATCCTCTTTCGTTTGGGGGGGGGTTGTGTAAAGAAATGCCTCCTTGGCATGGTTGCCCCCTGACTTTTTGCCTTTGCTGATGCTATGTTTACAATTGAAAGTGTGCTGAGGCCTGCTAACCAGGCCCCAGCACCAGTGTTCTTTCCCTAACCTATACTTTTGTATCCACAATTGGCAGACCCTGGCATCCAGATAAGTCCCTTGTAACTGGTACTTCTAGTACCAAGGGCCCTGATGCCAAGGAAGGTCTCTAAGGGCTGCAGCATGTCTTATGCCACCCTGGAGACCTCTCACTCAGCACAGACACACTGCTTGCCAGCTTGTGTGTGCTAGTGAGGACAAAACGAGTAAGTCGACATGGCACTCCCCTCAGGGTGCCATGCCAGCCTCTCACTGCCTATGCAGTATAGGTAAGACACCCCTCTAGCAGGCCTTACAGCCCTAAGGCAGGGTGCACTATACCATAGGTGAGGGTACCAGTGCATGAGCATGGTACCCCTACAGTGTCTAAACAAAACCTTAGACATTGTAAGTGCAGGGTAGCCATAAGAGTATATGGTCTGGGAGTCTGTCAAGCACGAACTCCACAGCACCATAATGGCTACACTGAAAACTGGGAAGTTTGGTATCAAACTTCTCAGCACAATAAATGCACACTGATGCCAGTGTACATTTTATTGTAAAATACACCACAGAGGGCACCTTAGAGGTGCCCCCTGAAACTTAACCGACTGTCTGTGTAGGCTGACTAGTTCCAGCAGCCTGCCACACCAGAGACATGTTGCTGGCCCCATGGGGAGAGTGCCTTTGTCACTCTGAGGCCAGTAACAAAGCCTGCACTGGGTGGAGATGCTAACACCTCCCCCAGGCAGGAGCTGTGACACCTGGTGGTGAGCCTCAAAGGCTCACCCCTTTGTCACAGCCCAGCAGGGCACTCCAGCTTAGTGGAGTTGCCCGCCCCCTCCGGCCACGGCCCCCACTTTTGGCGGCAAGGCTGGAGGAAACAAAGGAAGCAACAAGGAGGAGTCACTGGCCAGTCAGGACAGCCCCTAAGGTGTCCTGAGCTGAAGTGACTCTAACTTTTAGAAATCCTCCATCTTGCAGATGGAGGATTCCCCCAATAGGGTTAGGGATGTGACCCCCTCCCCTTGGGAGGAGGCACAAAGAGGGTGTACTCACCCTCAGGGCTAGTAGCCATTGGCTACTAACCCCCCAGACCTAAACACGCCCTTAAATTTAGTATTTAAGGGCTCTCCCTGAACCTAGAAATTAGATTCCTGCAACTACAAGAAGAAGGACTGCCTAGCTGAAAACCCCTGCAGAGGAAGACCAGAAGACGACAACTGCCTTGGCTCCAGAAACTCACCGGCCTGTCTCCTGCCTTCCAAAGATCCTGCTCCAGCGACGCCTTCCAAAGGGACCAGCGACCTCGACATCCTCTGAGGACTGCCCCTGCTTCGAAAAGACAAGAAACTCCCGAGGACAGCGGACCTGCTCCAAGAAAAGCTGCAACTTTGTTTCCAGCAGCTTTAAAGAACCCTGCAAGCTCCCCGCAAGAAGCGTGAGACTTGCAACACTGCACCCGGCGACCCCGACTCGGCTGGTGGCGATCCAACACCTCAGGAGGGACCCCAGGACTACTCTAAGACTGTGAGTACAAAAACCTGTCCCCCCTGAGCCCCCACAGCGCCGCCTGCAGAGGGAATCCCGAGGCTTCCCCTGACCGCGACTCTTTGAATCCTAAGTCCCGACACCTGGGAGAGACCCTGCGACCGCAGCCCCCAGGACCTGAAGGACCGGACTTTCACTGGAGGAGTGACCCCCAGGAGTCCCTCTCCCTTGACCAAGTGGAGGTTTCCCCGAGGAACCCCCCCCTTGCCTGCCTGCAGCGCTGAAGAGATCCCTAGATCTCCCATTGACTTCCATTACCAACCCGACGCTTGTTTCTACACTGCACCCGGCCGCCCCCGCGCTGCTGAGGGTGAAATTTCTGTGTGGGCTTGTGTCCCCCCCGGTGCCCTACAAAACCCCCCTGGTCTGCCCTCCGAAGACGCGGGTACTTACCTGCAAGCAGACCGGAACCGGGGCACCCCCTTCTCTCCATTCTAGCCTATGTGTTTTGGGCACCACTTTGAACTCTGCACCTGACCGGCCCTGAGCTGCTGGTGTGGTGACTTTGGGGTTGCTCTGAACCCCCAACGGTGGGCTACCTTGGACCAAGAACTAAGCCCTGTAAGTGTCTTACTTACCTGGTTAACCTAACAAATACTTACCTCCCCTAGGAACTGTGAAAATTGCACTGTGTCCACTTTTAAAACAGCTATTTGTGAATAACTTGAAAAGTATACATGCAATTTTGATGATTTGAAGTTCCTAAAGTACTTACCTGCAATACCTTTCGAATGAGATATTACATGTAGAATTTGAACCTGTGGTTCTTAAAATAAACTAAGAAAAGATATTTTTCTATACAAAAACCTATTGGCTGGATTTGTCTCTGAGTGTGTGTACCTCATTTATTGTCTATGTGTATGTGCAACAAATGCTTAACACTACTCCTTGGATAAGCCTACTGCTCGACCACACTACCACAAAATAGAGCATTAGTATTATCTCTTTTTACCACTATTTTACCTCTAAGGGGAACCCTTGGACTCTGTGCATGCTATTCCTTACTTTGAAATAGCACATACAGAGCCAACTTCCTACACATATCATGCGATCTTTCAGATATAAGACTCCTTCAAAGAGCTGAGCAAATTTGTCCAGCAGGCCACCTACAGTTGACAGATGCACGCTGAAAGTAAATGTGACCAGCTGGAGGCGCTCGGCCAACTGGCAGCTCAGGAGCATCCTAGAGCCTCCATTGATGAAGTAGATTTTGGCTCCCATGCTGCAATTTTCATGGGTGATGTCAGTCTCGAAGACACCCAGTAGGGGAAGTGGGGTAGATGAGCCAAAAGCATACACTTGAGTCAACGTGCGGCATAGCACTAGTTGATATGGAATAGTCTGAAGTACATGTTGTGCTAGGGTATTGATGGGGGCATCTCTGTCAATTAAGGCCATGATTTGTTGGCCAGCTATTGCAATGGTACTTTTCGGGATGTGTTGCCCTCTGCATTGCTCCAGTTGTATTGCGTGTATGATGTACTGCGGTGTCTATCTCATCATCAACTATGTCCCCTTCTTCATCTGGGGCATCTGGTGTCACTACAACATTCACCGACTTGGGTTTGTGCATTTTTTGAGTTTCAGTGTATCGGCAGACCTTTGTTAGTTTAGTTGTTGAATGCCAATCATTTTTTGCCTTGCGCTGGACAGTTACCTTGATATGGATAGGGCCTCCACACCAGTGAAAGACTTTGGGAGGCTTTGTGGGCTTGGAGCGAAATTTCTTTTGCCAGTGCCAGTCGTGGCCACTGCATTGACAGGTTCAGTGTTTACTGGTCATTGCAAAGCTTGCCCTAATATGTAGAGTGCATACTTTGGAAAGTTCTTTGGAGCAGCCTAATGTGAGCATGGTCATCCCCAGGACACGAATGTTTTCCCTCAGTTTGGTGGGGGAGTAAACCTGAATGAACTGGGCTCATATTTCATCGTCCACATCAGGCAGTGTACATGAGCTGGCCAAATCATTAAGACAGGCATAGAAAGCATCCTTCAATTCTTCAGGTTACTGCCTGGCCTGCTGAAGGAGGAACCACTCATAATCAGGAATTGCGAGCGTCTCGAAGTGAGCTGTTAATGCTTATTTTAAGGTGTTATATGTGAAAGGTGACTCCACCTCAGTCACCGAATTTGCAATCTTATGTACTGCAGCACCCTCAAACCGTAGGAGCATGGGGCATTTCCTTTCATTGTCCAGCACCACTGCGCAAAGTAAGTTTCCAAATGGTCCACCCAATCCTTCCATCTCGCTTCCTGGGAGATGGACTCCTATCACACACAAAGAGCTCTTGAGCAGGGACATACTCCATTGGTACCCTATGCCTGGCTCACAAAAACAGCAGAGGTCAGCGACAATGTCTTTTGGACCAGTAGAGGCTCACCTGAGCTTCTGCACAAGCATGGGGCACACTCAGGGTGGGAGTCAAGCAGGGAGAAACTTGCCCAGTGGCAGGCTGTTTGCAGGCACCCCTCCAGGGAAGAATAGGGCGCTGTCAAAAGTCCCATCTCCTGTCTTGGGGCCACAGCCAACTATACAGACATTTCCCCCCCCTCCCACTGCACTGGATGTCAGGATTGGGATGTACCACGTGCTCTCCCTCGGATCAACAGCACTGATCTAGGCAGCAGGAGAAGCTTAGTGCAAGAAGCAAGAGGGCCTTACCTTGATGTGCAGGGAAGCAAACTGGGGAAAGAAACAAAGAGAGGAAAACCTTTCTGACTGTGCCCTTACACCATTGCTGTGGATTTGCCCTCTCTTTAGACAGCCCAGGAGTGTCCAGTGGGCATGGATGGCTGGTCTCAGCAGTGGGGATTGAGCGGGGTCAGGAAGTAGTCGGCAGGAGGCCAAATAATGTGGGTGGACACCCGCCATTAGCACAGCCACACCTCTGCAGAGCTGCGAGGTGCACACATGTGCTCCACATGTGCTGCAGGGCGGGAGGCTGACAGAAGCTGCGACCTCATCAGGAGCACCGGAGGGAGGCCCACAGAAGCAAATGGAGCTGTGGCCTTGACAGGATTGCCATGAAGTGTGTTGCAGAGGCTGACAGCCTGGCAGTGTGTTCGGTGCCTGTGTCTCTGCTGTGGGTGGCAGGTAGGCGGAGGGCAAGCAGCAGGGTGGGAGCTGCCAGCGAGCTAGATAGGAGGGCGGGAACAGGTCAGGCCCTCGTCGCCTGTTGTTGCATGTGCAGGTGCTGTGATTGAGCAGGGGCAGTGTAAGCCTCAACATGTGGCACCTTAATCAGTAGAACACTAAGGCATACGACCAAAGTATAGTGGTGTAACGAACCATGAGGCATGCACCTTTGGCCTCTATTGACTTTCTCCATTCACATAATAGTTGCAACCATCATGACATACGGAAGGAGTTGCTCTGCTAAACACCCCTTCCCCTCCCATGTCACAACATAACACACTGTACACCACCATACTGGAAGTGGCTCTCCATTCATTCAGGCTCTTCTTGTTACAAATGGAGTGGATGACAGACTACCCCTATTGAGGGACATAAACAGAGCAGTACATGCACACCGGAGAGCATGAAGGCAGCACAGGTGCAATACTGATAAGCAGCATCACTGCAGACAACAGAAAGATGATTTTACTAACCAATTGCATTGTGCCAACTGAAGGGCTTTAGAAAAACACTGCCTAGAAATGTCAAACTAATAAACAGCCAGCAAACCAAACAAAGTAGACTGTAAGAACGCTGTCTCCGGCTCCGTACTCACAGGAGCTGAGTGAAGCACTACTAATCGTGAACCCCAAAGTGAGAACCTGTTGTATACTCTTGGCAAGCACAGAAACACTGACTCTAGCACCCCAGCTATGAACCAACAATGTAGTAGGGCTCTACTCTCTTAAAAGAAGTGCTGGGGAATAAAGACATATTAAAGAATGGTTGGCTCTAGATGTGATCTTTAAGGAGCTCACTATACGCAAAATGTCAGTATCGTTCACTGAGACGAATACAACAGAGACCTCATCCTAGCTGTGGCAGGAATGTGCATGGAGGCGGTGGTCAGTTTTCTTTCTGATCTTTTTCAGAGTACTGGGAATCTGGTTACATCATATTCAAAATTTAGAACTCTCTTCATTTGGCTGCACAATGAGGACCAAGAATCAGTTATGAAGTTTAGTGAATTTATTACAAATTATTCATCACTCCAATATGTGAACATATTAAAATCAGGTTATAAAGGGACAGAATCAGAAGCGGCACACTGAATCAATGAAATAAGTTCAGTCTCCTCAGTATGAAGCATAAAAAAATTATAGTGACAGCAATGCAAAAACTAATAAAAACTGACATTCTATAAAATAATTTAGACGCCTTCTATTCAGTAGGAACAAGAGTAGGGACATCTAGCTAGATGCTAAGCTAAATGGGGTGAGGTTTAAGGTCTCGAGACAGAACAAGGTAGGTGTCAGTATCGCAAAGATTTCAGTAGGATTCTTAAGGAAATTAGAATCCAATGTTGGTATAAAGCCCTGCACTTTCGGGGCAAAGGGGTCTGAGATATCTACACCTCTTGGAGTCTAGAAGGATCTGCCATAAGCATATATTTTAATGCTTCACTTTACATTAATAAGGTTAATGCACAGAGAGTATATGATGTCAATTACATTCTTACGTCAATTCTGTGATGTGTAGGGACACAACCAAATTTGCGCTGCTCCATTGTCATGATTAATAGCAAATATTTAACATCCACCTGGTGGTGACAGAAGAGAGAATACAGAAGGTAGAACATACAATCACCATAGCTGTGGGCTGGGATCAAGATTATTGGCAAATTCAAGCAAAACTGATGGCGCTAGAAGACAGAAATAGAAGATATAACCTTTGCTTCTCTGGAGTGCCAGAAAAGATGGTGAAGGACGACATGATGGCCTACTTGAAGAGTTTACTTCCAGAACTCACAGGATTATCATTGGACCCTCCATTGGAATTTCAATGGGTGCACAGGATCAGTGCGCAACACTCTGGTAAGCTGAACATGTTGAGGCAAATAATAGTCTGCTTGCTGAGATACCGGCAGAGACGACAAATACTTTAGGAAGAGAAATTCAAGGAGGCATTCATCTTTGGAGACCTCAAAATACATCTCTCAAGATTTCTCAAGTGAAATGCTACAAAAAAAGAAAATGCTTACTGGCACTAAGAACACAACTTAAAAAGATGGACAGCCATTATGGTCTGTTAGAACCAGTCACTATGATACTGACACATGAAGGTTGCACCAACGAATGCACAGAGCCAGAGCCACTGAAAGGAAATCTCGATGATCAGGCCCCATCATATGTGGATACATTGCAGTTTCAACCATATTTTTTGGCAACCCCCATCTCACAGATGAATCAAACTTGGACACTCAGAACTCATAGCAAGAGTGCCTCAAGAAAGTCACAAAGAAATGGTCACCAGAGGAGAAACCCAAGCAGCTACACAGATATGGGGAGCAACCCACCAGATAATCTCATTACTAATTACTAATTTACCGGTACTTTAATATTGAGTTTGAGATACCTATCCCATCACTATCCCACTCTCACTCCATTGTCAAAGCAAAGTATAAAAGTATACATGACAACATCCGTCAATAGCAGAAAACAGGTCCATTTATTGAGGGAATACAACAAGACTTTACTTGTTAGTACCAACCGAATTCCTCACTTTGGAATAAAGTGCAAAAAGTCAAAATGAATATAATGCCATGCCTGAATTATATCTTTGTCATGCAACCACACCGAATTCCATCCAACTTGCAGCAAACTCTGTCCCACCTGTTAAAGTCCTTTCTGTGGTATGGAAGAAAACCCAGACTTAAATGGTCAAACTGCATATCTTCATGGAATGCTGAGGACCCCGGCAAAAGATTACCAACCATGTCTTCTCACACCCTAATGAAAAGGACTTGGATACTTGATGGGCACAAAGACTGGAGCAGGACTACTCAGAAGACTGGAATAAAATGTTATTGAAACGTGACAGTATCTACGGGAAGTCCGACTTAAGTTCGGTTATTTGAAAATATTCCATAGATTGGAGTGGACCGCAAATAGGCTGATCAAGACAGGCCAAGATACAGATACAAAATGATAAAAATGCCCAACTATTAATAGTGAAGTATTCCACCTACTGTGGTAATGCCCTGCCCTCTGTTCCCTCTGGGAAGAGGTCTGGACCAAAATAACCCACACCAAGCATAAAAGCAGGTGGCTTTCAACAGCATTGGCGATAGCAAAGATTTTCATCTTGTGACTCCGGAGAACAGGTAAGTCTCCAACGGTCAAGACATGGATGTGGGAGATGCATCAAATCGCAACATTTGAAAAAGTTATATACTTTTCCAATGACCAGTCAGACAAACACATAGAGATATGGAAGGACTTTCTGCAGGAAAACATGGAGCATAATGCAAATCACAGGAACAGGTACTTGAGGTTGCAAGTAGCACACAGCACAGATTCATATATTTCCTTTGTGGCTTTCTGCTTTCTATAGTGAACATTTACCGTTCATTAAGTTGGAGATGTCTTTTCTACATATTTATACAGCCTGTTATGAAACAACAAGGGGAAACTGGCTGGACTTGACCAGACAAGAAACAAGAGATGTGTCTGTTAAAAGACAATTGCTAGGCGAGGCATCATGGGCCATTAAACCCTCATTTTTTCTTTGTCATTCTATATTTTGGTGAAATCATGAAGTACACAAGCCTTTTTTCCTGATCAAACCTACAGTGTACAATTGTGGCAACAGCACATATTAACAATCTATTCTTGGTTTATGTGTGGTGCAATCAGTTTTTTTGTTATTTTATGTCCAACTTGTAGTCCGTTAATAAGATTAGTTGGAGATAGACTTGGAATAATACTGTATTTTCGTAAACATCAATAAGAGGTGACAAAAGAAAAAAAGAATAGAGTTCTATCAAATGTCAGATAAAAAAGATTTGGTTTTTAAAGTCTTGTGGTAGAGTCAAACAGTTAATGTTGGAATTGGCCCTCTTTGCAGGGTTATGGGCAGGATGGGCCACCCTGCTAGGATGTGTGGGGTGTTTCCTGCCCCACTTGAACTTCAATAGGGGCTGCATCCAACACAAACCAAGAAACCTAACACTAGTCATTTGTGACCATACATGTCTTGGAGCCTTGACAGGAGAAGGAAGGAAATGTACAGAAGCAGATGTAGGGGTGGCCTAGGACTTTCCCCCACTTCAATCACTGGCACCAGGTATAAATATTGGATCCTCAGATCAACTCTCCAGAGCAATCCTGGACTTGAGGAAGACTTCAGAAGGCCTGCCTCAACCACTAGAGGACTGCCATGATTCTTGAGGCCTGACTTACTGCTTAATCCAAGGACTAGCAGAGTGACTGCAAAAGATAGTTGGCTGGCTTCTTGTGTTAACTACAGGGACATAACAAGCTCCAGAGGCCTTGAAACGTGTATCTGATCTCTGCTGTAGTGAGGCCTAACCCTTCAGTGATCCCCCTCCAGTCCTGGACCCTTGGAAGTGGTGTTAAAGGTGCTGCTTCTGCCTAACCCCAAAAGTTGAAACCTAGAAAATATTTCACCAAAAACTGCCAGAGTAACCGACAAGAGACCAAGACCTACCTGCCAGCCAATCCACCCAAGATACATTGCCTGTCAGCCTGATTTCAAGGTAGCTCCTGCTACATTCTTCTCCACAGTAGCAAATCCTGTTCAGCGGGACTTCTCAGCAAGGGTATCCACTCTCATGGAGCCCTCTTTGGCTACAGCTTGCAGCTTCACCCCGCTGGTGGTTTCTTACTTCCAAAAAGTTGTTTAAGTCTAAAGGCGAAAATCGTCACTGGGCTCGACAATGAAAGGCTCCTCATTGACTATGACTACATCCTTAGCTTGGAAATCTAGCTTTCCCCACTCAGAGCTTTTACCGCCATAGCCAACAGTTTCAGCAAGACTTCATCCAGTGGCTCCCTGGCCTTCTGGGACAGCTCCTCCTGGGACACAGTCTCTGCCTTGCCCTAGTGAACTGTACCTTCTCCTGGACTTTTCTTTGAAATTTTTTCCAAGTCCAAAGGTAAACCAAGACCTTTCCAGTCCACCTTGTCTATCCAACCCATGATGCAACATCATCCGCCTTGAATTTTGACTTTGTCCCACTCTTGTGCGATCGGATACATCTGGATGGTGCTCTAATCTTTTAGGTGCTAGATTTCAATCAATCAATCAGGATTTATTTAGAGCAGCTACTTCACCCATGATGGTCTCCAGGCGCCTAGGGGTCATGCTGTGGTATCACACTGCCTATTCCTGTTGGTTGAACATCCAGGATTTGAGGTTCTTTCTGAACTATTGGAGGAATGGTGAGGCTCTGAGGTGCAGGGGGAGGGTGTTTCAGGTCTTAGCCACCAGGTGGGAAAAGAAGCGGCCTCCACCGTTGGCTCGGTGGAGGTGCTGGGTGGCTGCCAAGGAGAGGGATCTGGAACGGAGTTCTCTGGTCGGTTGGTGGAAAGTCACTCGATTGTTGAGGTATGCTGGTCCTTCATTGTGTAGGGCCTTGTAAGCGTGGGTAAGTAGTCTGAACTGGCATCTCTTTGCCACTTCACTAAAACTTTAACAATTTATAGCTCAGGTTCTACTGATTGGATTTAATTTGTTTTGTTTCAGTCATTTTATTTATTAAAATATATCCTATTTGTTTCAGGATTTTTCTTGTGTTTTGTTTTCACTTTAATACAGTTTGTGAGCGTCATACATTCTTTATATAGTGCCTTTAAGTTAAGCCTGACTGCTTTTGTGCCATGTTACCAGCGGGTTAAGCACAGGTTAATACAGTGATCTTTGTGGTTTACCCTGACAAGGATTGTGATTGATCCTTAAGCAGGGCTTTCATCCACCTAAAACCAATACCCAATTTCTTACAGTTAATTTAAGAAACTCAGAACTCTAGCTGCTCCAGAAGGCTAAATGATGATCAATATACTAACTATTCCAGATTCCTAGTACTGAAACCTCCATTGTTGTGGTTTATGACAATAGGCCAGCTTTGCTAAATTTGGCGAATGAGTAAGTGTCACTCTTGGCGTACTCCAGGATTGTTCATGAATCCTGAAACCATTACTCCTAGTATTCAGGAGTGCTACAAGAGTAACTCACAGGAAAGGAGGAATCAGCCCGGAAAAATGAAGCATTACTTCATTTATTAATTACTTTATTATTTACTTAGGTGGTTTACATGGCACGCATAGCTACTGGTAGCTGCTTGGACCTTCTCTTGACCAGCACCAGTGCTTAGTAAATTAATGCTAACTGAACCTGCTAAAGACTCCTTGACAGAGGAAGACTGAAGCAGGCAGAGCAATATGTAGCTCACAGTGGAGGAGTTGCTACACCTTTTTGATAATATCTACTAGGACCGAAAGCCCACTTTACAAAATTGGAATGAGCAGTTTCATAATCCTATGGAATAGTACACCAGGCATTCTCTAAACACAGACGTTTGTGATGTGCTGTGTGCATTCCCTAATCATAGGCCTTGTCCTCTGTTTCAAGGATTTTTTCTAGGGGGCAATAGAGCCAGGAATTGTTTAGATTAAACATTATCCAATACATGGGAATTTATTACAGACATATGGAAAATATGGAGAAAGTGCAAACTGTGGACACATCTACTGTTCCTACTGATTTGAAGACATTTCATTTGTGGACACATCTCCTGGTCCTATAAATTGAAGACATTTAATTTGCCTTTCCAATATAGCACCATAAGGAAACGTAACAGTGTGACTTTACTAATGTCTCTCACCTTACTATTCTATTTGCAATCTGTCTTTTAAGTAGTAATCATCTTACTGTTTGATACAAATCTGGGTCCTTAATTTTGTTTGTATTTTGTAAACCTTGTTGAGCTAAACCAGGCTTGCTAATGAGTCCTTATGTTAAGAGCTTTGCAGCAATCCTAGTCAATTTAGTTCAGTATTTTAGTACCACATCACCCCTTCTGTGTGATAGTATTCGATCAATAGAAAGCCTGAGTAGTAGCAATGCCAGGCTTTTGTGTGCAGATGGCCAAAATGCTCCTCAAGGTTAGCTGTGGTCAGCCATGGCTTTTGAAATTTCAAAGCAAGGTGTGTTATAGAAAGCAGCTGTGAAGAGTAGCAAGTGGTAGATGTAAATACCAGAGACTATAATGAACATTGTGCCCCGGGGGTACAGCGGATGTGTGTGTCCACTTTGTGCAACCCCAGGGCACAATGATATTACAGAAGGCGCCACAGACACTTGTACATCCCCTTCTGTATTACTGACAGTGGTGGCCCACATGTAGTGCTAGCACTATCATGAGAGGGCGTTCCCTTGTTTGTTTAGGGACGCTGCCATATGCAAACAAGGCAATCACTTTGCCTCTGCACCCGCATCATATTACCAACATGGCACAGAGGCAAACATGCCTTTAGGGGGCACATTGATGTGTGCCATCTAAAGGCAGCCCTTTGGAGTGGGAAGAAGGGGGTCCCACAAATCTTCAAGAGATCCCCCTGCACCCACCATCAAAGGGATATCATGCCACCTGCACTGTGAAACATGGGGCGGTTTTGAAGCAGCCTCTCAGTATTTCACTTGAATGTGCTACCAATACATGTCTTACAAGCTCTGGCCTAAAACAGCAGCAGCTATACCATCATAAAAGGCCTGAGCAAAACAGATGATGACATGCATCCACCACTCATGAAATAAAAGCCACCAGGGAAATATTAGCGAAACAAGCATCAACTGAACTTATTGCATCTTCAAACATCAATGTGTCAGACTCTGGAAATATATTTACATGTTGCTCTAATTTGTGATAAACTCAAAGTTCCCTAAAAACATCCCATTTTCATGAAAAAAACCTATCTTGTCCTGACAGAAGTGGTCATTTTTTAGCAACTGCAAGTTTACTCCTCAAATATTAGTAAGTAATGACTGGAAAGATTCTGCCTTAGATACATAGGCATTACCATCACATGAAAGGAATGTCACTTATGTGCCAAATACTCTAAGACACTGTAATGTAAAGGGTTGGGACCATCTTGCCATGGGTGCCAACAAAATGCCAATAATTCTCATCCGTAGGCAAACGCAAGCATTTTGCTAGGGGAGAGAATCATCATGCCGAGAATTTCCAATGTTAAGCGAAGGTGAGTATTAGATCTGGGGTGGACACCATCATGCAATGAAACCTGTAATATGTCAAGAATCACCACTAATGTGCCCCACCATTACGTCAGGAAAAGCATTCTGACTCTGCCAGTGGTAGGCACCTGTCAAAGATGCACAGACATGCCGAGATTTACCACCATTTTGCCACGAGTGGGTATCATTGTGCCACAGATCCTTCAATATCCCAAGAATTAACACCATTATGTAATGACCAGTATTAGTTCACGAAGGCGCAAAGAGTTCCTAGTGCCAGGAATGCCTGGGGTAAGCTAGTGGTAACAGTTGCTACTCCCTAATTGACACAGTCCATGAGTTTGGCAACCTAGCGAAACCAACTGCAGCCTGCCCCAGCACCCATTGGTATCAAGTGGAAGGTGAACCAAAGAGGCCGTCTGATTTGCCGCCATTTTTCCAGGCAGACTCTTGGTACTAAAGTTCGGTAATAAACCGGGTAGAGCATCGCATCTTCGGCCAGGGCCAGCCAATAGGAAGGTGGCAAATTTACCGGAAATGGGCACACATTTTAAAAACCCTGTCTACCTACTCTCGCCAGGAGTTACCAGGAGCGCAACGTGCCTATGGGAAGCATGTCAGTATTTATTGCAGAGTAAATCCATTTTAGTTAGGGATTACATTTAAAGTGCATAATTACGTTGTCTAGGTTCTGAAGTGCTTTGCATCGCTGTTCTGTATGCATGCAGGGTCTTTTAAAGGCCGCCTTAATAAATAATGCACGAAATAAGAATAATGGGCTCTGAGTCAGGCTCTCCTTTTAATGCCGAATAGCTTGTCTGTCACTGATGCTTAAGTGGGGACACAACAGGACTCCGCGTGCAGGGAGTGATGCCTGGAACATAATGAAAGATTGCAGGCGTGCATCCTGAATTTCCTTAGAGAGGTCCAGGTCGTGAATATGAATAACTTCCGTGTTTCGTAACCGGAGTCACAGTGTCAAGAGGGCATGGGTGAATTATAGTAATGACTTCACTCGGTTTCAGACAATGTATTTCGAATATTTCGTAAATAACACTCTTTTCTTTGAAAACAGCTCCAGAGACACCACCTTATCATTCATTTGATTTGCTTCAGTCTTAACAGGTTAGAGAAAACTCATTTTATGTTAAAAGGTACTTACTCAAATTCGAAAAAAAACTGTCCAATGTGTACGTTTTCTAGTGATATCACTGAAACGCAGGTTTGTATTTCACTCCTAGATAGATAGATAGATAGATAGATAGATAGATGGATGGATGGATGGATGGATGGATGGATGGATGGATGGATGGATGGATGGATGGATGGATGGATGGATGGATGGATGGATAGATAGATAGATAGATAGATAGATAGATAGATAGATAGATAGATCATTTCTGTGTTCTTGTTCAGGAGACTGTAGTCATCTTAGGTGGTGGGAGCATGCAGTTTATCCTCCTCGCAGGAAGGACTGGCAAAATTGCGACCATCTATATCTGTATATGTGTATGGTGTTCATCACGAATGCAGTTGTCTCTAGATGACAGAATCAATGAAAGGAAAAATAATCTTATGGCAAATGTCAGTAAAACAAACCAAAAAGCAACATGCAAATGTGACTTGAGGAATGGGTTAATTATTGAACAGGAGTTTGAGTGTTTTACTACTTTTCTGAAGTCCATCAGTGTATTTTCTTCTCTGAGATCTGTGGCCAAGGAGTTCCAAATCCTTGACCTATGACAGCAAATACTGGTCTCCCTTCCATCATTGCTTGGTACTAGGAATGTACAGGTGGTGTAGATTGCTTGTTCAAATATTGCAAACAGGCCGATAACCTACAGTTTTGCCTTACATTGAGCCTGGGGCAGTTCCCTTAATGTTCTTAAAAACCTTTTAATTAAAACGTTTTTTCTGCAGAAATTTGCCTTTTTCTGCTTCTTCACCACACAACTTTGCATTTTTCTGGGACCTATTTTTTGCTGGTGGTAGGTCTGTGACACTGCTATTCAGTGTTATGTTACATGTGTTCTGACCCTAAAAATGCTACTGGTAAAATTGGTTTCACATGGGTGATTGATTAACAGTCTTGTAAGATCAATGTAAATGGTGCAGGAAATGTACCTGTGGCATGTAAGTCAAATGTCATATATGGGCTACAATATATATTTACACCATCTACATATAAGACAAACATATATGTTTGTGGGCTGCAGTTTAAATGCACTGCAGTGATACATGGGAGAGAAAAGTGCCTTTGCCATGTAAGAAAAAACTATTTTTATTTATGTCACCCCTAAAGTGTGCCTTGTAAGCCCACAAGGGAGGGTGTTAATATATAAAAATAGGGCAAACTATGTATTGGAGTTAGTGTGCGCTTACAGTGAAATAAAACACAAAAGCTATTTCACTGTGTAGGCCTTTCTAGACTTTTAGCTAAACCGACCTAGATGGGATTAAAATCTTAATTTTCTATTCCTGCCTGGGGAAATTCTAGAAAAATGCTTCAAAGTTATTTCCTACTTAATCAAGATCTAATTTAATAGTCAGGTTTTTGATAACTTACAGGAAAATGTAACTTTGTAAAATATTTTTTTACGAGAGAGCCAAAACTTGCCTAAAACCAGGGCTATCACTCATCACACCTCCACAGCTTGAATATCCATCCTTGGCCCGGAGAGTTAGCAATTCAAGCTCAGACGACAATAGCCTGACTCTGAGCCCTGGAACGGTAGGCAGATGGGCGTTAACTACTGACCACTTAGCAAGGATTAGCTACCTATGAGTGGACTGGGCAACTTTAATACTACCTCTTTTGACTTGGGGGTTGGAGATAGGACCCTCTCCTTTTCATTCCGTGGGTCTTCCCAGACAGTCAGGCTCCAGTCACAGCAGGGAAGAGAACCAGTTTTGACCCGGTCAGTTGAACAGAGAGGCTTATGTCTAACTGGCGGCTGAAGGTTATATTGAAACAGGTGCTCCTGGGTAATTTTACATTAAAGTAAAGAGAAAGAACTGCAAAACAAGGTGCCGGCCTGTAAGAAAATAGTTAGGTGTGGTTGGGAGAATATCTCCAATCATTGGCTAGTGGATAGGATGAATCTGACACATAAGCCACCACCTCCACCGACCATTTCTGGACCTGGGAAGACTCCATCTGAAGAAGTAGGCCCTGCTTGAAGAAAGAAGAATGCTGATTGCTGCTGGAAGAAGATGACTCAAGTACTTCAGAGTTCCTGTTGGCGACCAAGTGGATGGGCTCCTGTTTATCTGCTCAAGGAACACAAAAAGCAGAAGGACTCCTGACTCCAAGAAGGCCCAACTGACCACAGAGGACTGTGCTAACTAGGAGACCTGACCAAAGAAAGATGTGGCCTGTCCTGGGCCCTTGGAGGCTACTGGACTAAACAGAGGGAAGTTTCACAGTAGTTGGAGAGTATATCCAAAGGTAAAATGTTTCACCAGGAGGAATACCTGATTGAAGGATCCAACCTTTGCTTCATTGCAACAACCCTGAAATTGCACCAAGGTCCTGCTCAACTATCAACTGCAGTTTTTCAATGTGTTTCATTTTTTCTAGGCTTTTTGCCTTAACAATTAAGAAATCAATATCTCTGGATCCCCTTAACCTATTCAAATAATCTTGCTCCCTTTATGGTTATTACATTTTTACTCTATTTTATTATGTTAGTTTGGGAATTTTATTGTGTTGTTTTCTTGCTTTAAAACTGTTGATACTGCGGGAACTTAACAAGCACTTCTCTGTGGATTCCCTGCTACTTATGCCATAGCTACCAAAGGGTAAGCAGAGATTCTCTCAGAACTGTGCATGAACTTAACCATATTGTGTGTTTTAAGTTGGAAGGGATCACCTCCTTCACAAAGAAATGACCCATTTTCTGACATACCATGTTTGCCTTTATGCTCTTCGAGTTACAAATGACAGAAGCATCATATGTAGGTAGTTTATTGTCAAAAAATAGATTTGGTATATATGATATTTAAACACAAATAGAAGGAAAGAGAAATTTAACATATCAATCTATGTATTCAGTTCAGTTGAAGGAGAGTGTACCGCATTGCCTTCATCTAACTCGGACCTGGCCACATGGGTGTTTCCTCAGTAGGCTGTAGCATGTGAGATTTCTTTAAGGGTCAGGTGAGCTACACATCTTACCTGTGAAAGGGCCCACGAACCATGAAACTTGTGATCCCTCTCAGCCTTAAGCACACCGCCGAGCTGCTTGGCACATGGGCATATATGCTCACCGTAGATCTCATGCGAGGGCCACAGTGGGACTTCAGAGACATGGGATAGCTGCCACTACCACTGCTGCTGGCAGCACCGCATCCATAATGAGGATCCGGACTGAGACTGGCAAAGAGGGCTGCTATTCACCCACAAAGAGCTGCCACAGTTGGAAGGTAGAATATGTGCACTCTTCCCTGTAGTGCAGAAGCAGCAGTGCCTTAAGCAGCCACATGATGCCTCTACCACTCTAGTCACTACTCGGTCCCCACAACAAATCTCATAACCCCATGTGCGAGTGACACTGGAGCTTTCTTCTGTAGATGAAAAACCAGACTCAGGGCTGGTAGACCTTAGAAAGTTTGTGGAAAACTGAAATACACTGGCACAGGTAGGTTTATAGTCTCATCAAAACATACATGTCATTTGTATGCAGCAGCCAAAGCACAACAGCATTAATCACTGGCCAGTGTATACAATTCTACATAGACCTATTCCTGTGCAGTAAGGTACATTCATCCTTAGTCCTAAAGGAAATTTGAAATTGCATAAGCAACAGTATGACATTAATAGATTTTTCTTTTCACAGTTACAGATTCGACTCAAATTGCAAAACCGACCATCTCCAACTTTACGGCTCCCCTGAACTGTTTGATTATTTTAAGAGGGCCACCAAACACTGAGCTACTACCTCAGCCTTCTGGCAGTCAGATCACCTGTATTTACCTCTATGTTAGATGCAGCCTTTCTCATATTTTAATTGAGTTTGAGTTCACTTTATTTGTACGACTCTCCTTCCGGAGTACAGGCAATGTCACAGACATTCTTTATCAGATTCTGACTGGCCACCCAAGGTGGAAGCATTTTAGGACAAAGTTTATTTCTAGAATTCTAGAAGAAAAACGTAAAAGAAGCAACGCCAGTTGTGATGTGAAGTGTGTATCTGAATACCTCAATCCTTAACTTGATTTCTTCTTTTCAATCTCTCCCTACACCCCTGGCTACTTGTAGACTCTCCTTTACATTTCTATTAAATCAGTGGGAGTTATTTATAACTAATCAGTATACAGCAAGAGAAACTCCTGTCAATGGCCCCACTATGTCAAAAGATACTACTTCTCATGGATCTGCAGGCAACTCTCTTCACACCATAGGTGAGGGTTCCAGTTTTCCTCACCATATCGCTCAAACAGCATTCAACACAATCTCTTACATCTCTCTCAACTTGCAAGTCCATACCTCATTACCAGTAATTTCCTCAAACTCTAACTTTTGCCTTACAAATCCATTGATGACCAACATTTGCTTTTCTAAGAGACATGCTCTCAGCTTGACCAGTGGCACTAACATAGAACCACGAAAAGAAAGCCTTTCTGCATAGACTTTTCATCATTTACTTTTCTCAAATGCTTTTATCTGATCATCATCATCCTTTATTTCCAACCATTCCAAATCAAATCACACATCTTCAAAACATTTTCATCTTTATTAATCTCATCCAGCCATGTTTTCTACACGAGCAATCTCTCAAAAATGAAACACACTTTGACAGTGTCATCCAACCACCACTCCTGCACAACTTCATCCTTCTTTTTGTCCACATTAACTAATCTAAAAAAACAGTCATCTGCCTTATTAAGAACTCCTTCAATATACTTCATTGTAATTTGGTAGTTCAGAAGTGCCAAAGCCCTCTTGCAAATTCTGAAAGAAATGGCTTCTGCTCCCTTATTATTAAACACATCTTGCCCTAACATATGATCAGAGAAAACCCTAAGGTTTTAAATAGCCCGATTTACATCTAAGGATACTTTTTTGATCATAGAATTATTTATTATTCTCTGCACCTCTCAAAGCTCTTGATGCAAATGCAAGGATGCATTCAGTACTATCCTTCTTCTGTTTTAAAACAGCACCTAGGCCCTTCTCAGTGATTTTAACTAACAATCCGCCCGGCTCAAAACTTGGTAAAATTGGAGTATTCAGTCAATATCCCTTTACATATATAAACACTAATTTGCAAATGTAATTCTGCCAAAATGATACTCCTTCATTTAATAACTGTTGGTTATTGATATTTTTCCATTGGTTCAAAACATGAGTAAAATGTAGTCATACCCTAACGTCTGAACGTTCTCTTTCTTCTTTGAGCGTGGCATGTCTTGAATGGCCCTTGTCAACTCTTTTCGGAGTTTAACTCCTCCATCTGATATGACATGACCCAAGTAATTTAATTCTGATTTGACAAACAAACATTTACTAGCATTCAGAGTCAAACTATTTTCATCTACTATGTTCACTATGCCTTTGAGTCTATCAAGATATTGTTTTAAGCTGATGCCAAATACCAAGATATTGTCTTCGAAAAATTGCACACCATTAGTACTATCAAATAGGTTGGACATGAAATACAGATGCTGCTCAGAATATGCCACAGGGCATGTGGGTAAATCTGAATATACTGACAGATGAAAGCTGTTAAAGGTTTAGACTCTTCACATAATTTGACTTGATAGTAAGCCAGGGTCAAGTGTTGTGAAATATCAGGCATCATCAAATACACTGTTTCACTGATGTTAAAGGATACTTGTCTTCTATAATTTCTTTACTCAACTCTCTAAGATCACTACAAAGCCTTATGTTCCCACTGGCTTTGTGTGCCACCACAACAGAGGCCTACCATTCTGAGGATTATACAGGTTCGATGATTGTTTCCCAACATCATCTGCCTATTTCTGCCCTGATGTCATCTCTAACAATAAAGTGAATGTCTCTTACTTTGTAATTGGAGAGAGGAAAGAGGTTCTAACTTTAATCCCAACATTTTCTAATGTGGCCAAATATTGAAGATGTCTCCCACTAAAGGGACAGGCACTTTGCCCTTAGCTTTGATACCTTTAAATTCAGGGAAGCAATCATAAAAAATCCTTAATCGAATTGGTTTACTCCCATATCAATAAGGCTTAACAGTAGGCTCTTTCACCATACTACACTTTACAAAATGTTGTTGTAGTCTTTGTTTGATGTCAATGTAAGTCTGGCACCAGTATCTACCATTATTTCCTCTTCCATTCCATTTAAAATGACTGTATCTAGTAATTGTTCACAAATACAACACTTGAAAATGTTTACCATTCTGCTGCCCATAGCAGAATTTATTCACACTTTATCATTTGTCATCACACTTCTACAACAGTTTGATAAGTGTCTCTTCTTGCCAAAGTTCTTTCCAAAAAAATGTATCATGGACTGTTCTTTTTCAGTGGCCTTGTGAATCAGATTCCCATACCTATAACATGCCTCTCTGAGGTTGTGAGATTACTTGACATTAGTGAAATTTAGAGATTTGGTATACATGCTGTTAGTAGTAGATGTAGAGGATTACTCCTTATGCAATTGAGCTATGAATGCAAAAGAGTGTTAATATTTTTTAGCTGTACTTATTACTTAAGATAATGAAGGATCGTTTTTTTAGCCACATTTCTTCCCTGACCCCACAATTTCTACATCTTAACATAAACTGATCGCAAATTTTCTTTTCAGAGCTGTCACCAAAATTACATGTGGCTGCAAGTTTCTGAACAGCCATGGCATATTCTTCAATGGTCTCATTATTAAGTTTATGTCCACACATTCCAAAATGGCATCGTCCTAACAGCTTTGAATGTTTTGGTAGATAATGTTTGTCTAGTTTCTTTTTTTTTTTAAACTGCTTATTAACATTGTAGAATGACAACATATAGCAAAGCATGAGGCAACAGTCACATTGGTTACAAACGATTAGTGTACATGCATAAGTCAGAGGGTGAGGTTCTTGCTAATAGTCATAGACCAAGTTCAGTGTAGCCCATGGTTAGGAGGGTACTCCCGCAAGAGGAGGGGGTTGCTCAGTCATCAGAGTCTAAGCACTCAGTGCAAGTCCTAAAGCACCAGATATGCAGTAACTCTATGTATTGACCTGAGAGGGCAAAAATGAAGGAGGAACACTGGTGTGGGGGGTCAAATAAAAACAAAGCTTTATCATAAGGTGTAAGGAGGACAGATCTCAATCCACCACATAACAAGGTGACTAGAGAATGAGGGCACATTGAGCTATATGCAAAGATGTATTGTAATATAGTAGTTTAAATAGGGATAATCATGCCAATTAGATGAGTCAATAAACCTCAGGTCCTTACCAGTAAAGGGGGATCAGGAAGAGAGCTTGTCATCTGCAGTTGTGTCTTTGAACTTGGACATCAAAATATCCCAATTGGCAGCTATCGGCCGCTGGTACAGGTCTCTAGCTACCGCCCTGTGGAGGACCTTCCACCCATACTTTGAAATGCCATCACCAATTGGTGGTGAGGGGGAATGATGGTTCTTCCAGTGAGTGGTAATAATTTTTTTGCAAGAGACAGTGGCAAGTTAAGGAAGCAGGAGGCTACCTTGTAAGAGTGCACCTCCAGCAATCCAGTGACCACTTAGATTCATCTCAGCACCTGTGGCCAATAGTTGTGGAGAGAGCAACAATCCCAGAGAATATGTTTAAAATCAGCTGTCAACAATGCACATCTAACACAGGAGTCCGATGCCCCAGGGAATATCTTACTAATATCCACCAATGAAAGGTAAGCCATGTGGAGGATATAAAATTGCCTACATTTTAACCGAACATTATGGGAGACTTTGTGTGGGAATACTTGCACCCTAGCAAATTCTTATAATACAGGGCCTTGCCAAATTTCACTCTCCCAGGTTTCCTGTGTGGATTTCAGTGGAACCTGTGTGTGATTAAGCAAGGCCCTATTGCGCCAAGTGACAAGCCTGCAGCTCATTCCCATCGTGTGTAAGAAGTTCATCAGTTCATGTGTGGGTGGTCTGCTTCTGGCCCACCTGGAGGCCACAGGGTTCCATCAGATCTGGGAACTACAAAAGGTGCCCATCCTGAAATAGATCGACCAGTGTTGTTTCATGAGCCCGGTCCCAGAGGGATAAATCGCGACTCATCAAATGTTCCGCTGGCTTGGGTAAACACATAAGTGTAACAAGCAACAAATTTAGTAGTCAAAAGGTCTTTCGCAGGTAGCATGAAACTACTGAGATAAGTCAGGATGGTACAAAGATGGGCTCCCTGGTCCGAGAGCACCAGAATGTCTCCAAATTGTGAGAGGTGGTTCAACAGTACATGTCTTGTCCAGGAAACGCTTCACCAGCCAATCAATGGCACTGGATAGCTAGGTAGCAATATTAAAAATTAGGGGCACCAACACATCCTGCTCCACTGGAAAGTGCAGCTTGGACAAAGTGATGTGGAGGCAAGTCGAATGCCATATAAATTCTCAGAGGAGTCTATCAAAAGCTTGGAACAATTTCCAGGGAAGGAACACCAGGGTATTGGTAAGTGGTATAAGAGTCGAGATAACATCAACATCTTGGTCAAAGCTATGCACCCCATGAGGGACAGCAGGGGCATTTGCCAGATTTCAACTGGGATATGGAGGGATGCAGACTCTGGAGCCAGATTCCCATCTAAGAGGTCTGATTCAGAGTGTAAGATACAGATGCCCAAGATAGTGGAAGAAATTACCTTCCCAACTAATTCTTCTTCCAGGGTAAAGTGTCGGAGAGGGATCACAGGATTGAGTGGGAACAAACAGGACTTGTTCCAGCTGACAGTTGGGTCCGTTGCCACTCCAAACTTCACATGAAGAAGGGCGATATGAGAATGGCCAAACACAACGTCTTTGAGGTAAAATAACATGTCACCCACGTACAATGAGATTACGTGGAGTACGTCTGGGAGAGAGATACCCCAGGTACCTCCACTCATGCACACCCAGTTTGCTAGAGGCTCCAAGGAGAGCGCAAGCAGGAGAGGGGAGATATATGTGACCCTGGGCCATTTGGTCTGTGTATTGGAGCAGGACCATTCCTATCATATGGGCTCCAAAATGGTACAGAACTAGGAAAAGGTAGTCCCAGTGCAGTGTGTTGAATGTTTTTCCAAATCTAGCTCAAGGGCAGTCACCCTAGACCATGTGGAGTGCACTGCCCCCATAATTTCATACACTCATCGAATGTTCAGGGAGGTGTTCCTTGTGAGAACAAGTCTATTCTGATCGCCATGTACCCGATGTGCAATTACTCACTGAATTCTAGTAGCCAGAATTTTATTGAGGATTTTAGAGTCAAGATTAATAATGGCCTATTAATAGAGGCATGCTCAGTAGACTCTCGGCCCAGTTTTAATATCGAGGTCAGAATGGCCTCCCAGAAGGTAGCAGGAAGGCAATCAGCCTTCAGGACTCCATTATATATCTCAAAAAGCTTAGGTGTCTGGGTGTTGGCAAAGATTTCATAGACTGAGCTGGCCAATCACCTGAGTGTGACGATATCCTGACAGTCAGGTCAACAATCTCCCCTCTAATATTTAGGACAGTGATGGCAGCATCAGTATCATCATGGTCACTCAGCAGCAGCCGAATAAAGGGTATGACATACAGAAAGGAGGCTATCTCGGACAAGGTAAAATCAAATGGCAAGTCAAAGAGGTATTGTAATAAGGATGTAACGTGGGGAAAATAGCTTGTGTGGAATAATGTAGTGCCCAATCTGTGCTTCGTGCACCGTCTCCTGTGTCAGTAGCTTTTCAGATTTAAGTAGCCATGCCAGTAAGTGGCCTGACTTCTTCCCCCTTCGTGAGTGAGCTCGGACTGAGTAGGCTGAGTAATCAAGGTAATGAAAGCGTTCTGTGAGGACCATTTCGCGTTCATGGAGCGAATTACAGAGTCCTGGAGTGCCTCACCATCAACCATGTTTCTTTCCATATTAGTGTAATCTTTGTCAATGCTGTCTAAATTTTGAAGGATAGATTTATGACTCCTTACATAGAACTGAAAATTGATCCCATAGATCACTATGTTAAAGGCCTCCCAGTCCATAGAGGAGGAGAAGGCCATCCCAGCATTAGTTTCAAAATGCTTGCTGATGCCATCCACCAGGATATCCCACAATACCAGGTCTTCCAAGGTAGCAGGCTGCCAGCTCCAGGTGGGAATAGGAGAGGCTACCCTACCCCCAGAAGATAGCGAGTAGTAAAGGGCTGTGGTTGGATAGTACTACCCCTGGTAATCTAGTGAGGAGACAGCCGTGCATACGAGGGCTGAGCAGACTATCAACACACAGAGGTCATAAACAGGAGAGTAGAAGAAGTAGAGCTAAAGTCCAAAATTCAAGGTGACATCATACATCCCAGAGGGACCACTACTGGAACTATCCAACGTCACATCAAGGAAGTAATTGAAATCCCCCATCAGCCATGTGATGTGTCCCCATTTAGCCAGGTGGGAAGTGAGAGATGCTCAAGGAATATGGGTTGTTCAGAGTTGGGAGCATAAATACTAACTAGCAGCAAGTGGGAGCCACTTAGCCTGACCTCCAACAGGACAAAGTGGCCCTCGGAGTCAATGTCTTCAGATAGGCTCATGAGGGGGTGTTTATATTTCAGGATATAATGTGAAAGGTCCGTCCCCTGGTTTTGATGACAGTCAAAAGGGCCCCGAGATATCTCACACAGGAGTATGTTCCCTCCTCACAACATTGTATGGTGAATATAAGGAGCAGGCAAGACCCACAATTAAAGGTATGCTCCACCAAAGTAAAAACAAAAAATGAGAAATAGATAACATGGTTTCAACTGTTGTGAAAGCCAGGGGCAAAAGGTGAAAAACCCATCGTCCAAACAGAAGGCCTAATTTAGAACTTGACTGAGGGGATACTCCGTCACAAAAGTGATGGATCTCACATCTGCTGTATTACGATCCCCATGGGATATAAAAAAGGATCAGAATATGGCGGACGGGAGTAGTCCCTTCCGCCAAGTTCTAAATCAGGCACAGAGTCATGTAACAGGCCTTTGATAGGCAACAAGGGTGTGGGGTCAGGAGAATAAGAAAAGATGAGTGACCGGCCAGAACTCCAGCAGTGAGGGACCATAATAGTTAGTGCAAGATGCACCAATGAGCAGCCCCTAGATGCAGGGTCGATTAAGATGGAAATGTTGGAACACAAGCAGGACGGAGCATCATTCATCACAGAAAGTCATCCAAGAAGGATAACCTGTGGTGGGGAATCTGCATCTGGCAACAATGAGAAGGAGCCAATGCTCTTATCTGAGGCCCCTGTGGAGGATCTAAGAAGTTCCAAGGGTTGATACTGGAAGACGAGTGCTGCATCCAGAGCCAATGCCTACAATGTTGGACTTGTTCACATGATGGTTTCACAGAGAAAGCAAGGCCAGCCCTAGTCCGTCTCTGAGGGTGTCAGCAGTGATGTGAAGTCTGTTGCCCTTGACCAGGCCTGCCTGGGGCAAGGACCCTGCACAGGCCCACCCTGGGTCTCAGTCTGGTCACAGACTTCAGTCAAGACCATGAAAAGTAGGTTCATTGATTCATAATGACCTTAAATTTGGTCTGAGTGAGTAATGAAGTATTCTTATAATGAAGTATTTTGCCACCACTGGGTGAAGGGGAGTGCCCACTGGGTGGGTGAAGCGTCCGGACCATGTAGGCTCTCTCAATGGAGAAGTGAGGGCATGAGATAGCAGCATCAACCTCAGCCAAGCTTCTAGGAAGCTTACCATGCCCCCTCACTCAGCCCCCTCTGGGAGGCCGATGATGCTGCCTGTTCGTTAGTTCACACACTTGTTGTTGAAGGTCCGCTGATTGGGGCTGTAATTCAGTTAGAGGTTTCTCTGAGTTGAGTTCACGTCAATTGCCACAACATCCACCTTTCTATCCAGGAAAGCTCGAGATGATTCAATCGCCTGTAGGATGGAATCTAATTTGTTAGCCTCTGTCCCAGAGTCACTGGGCCTTGCTGCATCCTGTGGTGGCTGCAATGAAGGGAGGCCAGCTGTGCACGATTTTGTAGGTCTATCTCAAACATTACTGGTTAGCCATGGGTGGGTGGAGCATCTGGTCGTGGCTGGAGGCAAGCCCTAGCAGGAGGCGGTAACAGAGGAAGGGACAGGGACCAGGTCAGGTCAAATATACAACCAGGACAAGCAGACTCAGTCAGCAGATAGAATACACCACAAGCTCTAGGTCCAATAGAAAGAAGCGCTTGGCACTAGAGGAAGGCTAAATCATGGTACAGGAGGATCCACAGAGTTGAAAGCCCTGTTACGTTTTGTATTGTAAAGTGTTCTAGCATTATTGTTAAAGTACACATGCACCAAGCTTTGCATGCGCTCTGTATTGCATTAGGCATTCTGTTCTAGAATTGTTTATCCTTGTAAGTGAGAAGTTGGAAACCACTAAATAGCTGAGTGGCCGCAGCTGCTTGCTCTTCCACATTAAAGCATAAAACTTACCTGAAGACTCCTGTTGTTAATGAGGAAACATTACAATTTGGCGACAAGTGTTTGTACCTTTGAAGCGGCAGTAAATCTTGAAGAAAAGCTTGGAAGGTGTCTGCAGGAATGAGATACAGGGGTCTACATTGTTCGACCTGTCATACCAGCTGTCTGCGGTGCGGTGGATTGATTTTCGGCCTTTGGGAGAGCATGCCGGTGGTGTGGGATCATTGCAGTAACCTGGGAACATTTTATTTTATTTAAACTTGTCAGCATTACGCACTAGATTCTGCACTTGAGACTTTGCACGAGCCATAGCTCGAGGCATCTAGTTCTGAGCATCAGTAATCTGTGCTTCAAGCTCTTCAGCACACTCATGTGACATTGTGAGCTTTGTCTCCACCGCTGACCACCGTAGCCATTTTAAGAAGGTGTTAACGCGTCAGTCCTTAATAAGTAAACTTACAAGGGGATGCGTAAAGGTCGATGAACCTTTTGATTCATTTAAGGTGTTCTTACCATAATTTCAGTCAGAAAACAATACTAAACACACAACAATCTATAATCATTAGTCAATCATTAATCAATGGAGTCAGTAAATTTCACACACCATGACTTTTCAGCCATGAATAAACCACACCTTTTAGTTAAAGTTTAGTAAGTTTATGTCCCTATTAACAATACTAAAGTCATGTAGCTTAATCACCAAGTCAAATCAATCACAATTAATAATAATTGTTAATCAATAAGTCACAAGAAACATGATCTAATCAAAGCTTGAATCAAAAGATATTCCAAAGCATCATCACAAATCATTAATAAGACTAATTTCAGCAAGGTTATGATATCCATAAAGTTCAGCAAAATAGTCCGTCAATCATTTGTCTCTGCAATTCGTCAGTCGTCATGTGAATAATACCCTCAACTAACCCAGATAAGCATGAGCGTGTGGGGCTTCATGCAAAACAAATTTAGAACACAAATTTGGAAAACATCTACCTAAAGGAAGTATTAAGACAGCGCAGTTGGTACCTAGAAAGAAAAGGCATAAAAATGCAATTCAGTCATTGTCATATCTACCTATCCATGGTATGGGTCAGCAAGCAGAATCGGTGTTCATCCTCAGGTCATCAATTGATCAGCAAAACATCAGGCTCTTAGTCAGAGAGTATGAGCCCAATGACAGAATCTCAAATCTCTTCTTCTATACAGCGGTCTGCCTAAAAATCTCAAATCTCCTGTCTCGTTCCCTCTGTCACGTTGTTATATCAAAGTTCCCCAACTATCCCCTAATTCCTAGTTGGTCGATTAATAGTACGTTAGTACTCTGTCCAATAATGTCCATATACCAAATCTAAGAATTCTAATATTTCACAGTTCACATGGCGTTGATTGGTCCGCCTTACGATGTTCTCATCATCCGGCTTGTCAGGTATCAATTTTGTTGCATCTTCCTCTCCAGTCAGTGGCCCTCAATACAACCCTGGCGGTCGGTGTTAAAGCGGCGGTAATACCGCAAACAGGCCGGCGGAAAAAAAATGGGATTACGACTGTGGCGGAAACCGCCAACATAGGCAGCCACTTTAACACTCCGACCGCCACGGCGGTAGAAACAAACACTGCAGCGGTAACCGCCAACAGACAGGCGGAAGACAAAGTACCGCCCACCGTATTTCAAGACGCCTAGCCGCCACCTTTTCCGGGGCAGAACCAACGCGATCAAAAGCACGGCGGAAACAGTACACAGAAGGGAAAACACTCACCTCTCGACACCCAACGTGGAACCAGGATGCCATGGAGCCCGAACTACAAGTCCTGCCCATGCTGGTGTATCTTCTCATCTACCAGGAATACGAACGGCGGCGGTGACAACCACGGTGCGTACTGCACCTACAACACAGGGGAGGGGGGAGGAAAGAGAGTGACACACACGCAACACGCAACACCCCCACCCTCACCCTCACACCCAACAACATACACACAAATACATGCATCAACATTACACACACACCCCTCCACCCCCTGGAAGAACGCAAGGACAAAAGGAAATGATTGTAACGATTGTAATCATTAAAAATCCATTAGTCAAAAGTCAAAAATCAGTATATACAAATATGTACACCAACTACACAAGTCCGGATAGTGTACCAATCATTGTCCGTGGCCCACTGGGCTCAAAATGCATGGGCGAAGCCCACACATGATACCTAACTCGAAACGGAGAGAACACTGCTGGGGCAACAGATCGAAAATACACACGTACCTCAGGGGGAGGCGGAGGGGGGGTGCCTCAGCCTGATGAACGCACAACGCCACTGCTGTACGAGGGGGCTCCATGCCCATTGCTGTATCCTGGGGAGTGCAAAGCCACAGTCTCACAAGTGTCTCCAGTGGGTGGTTTGCCCACTGCTTTATCCTGGGGAGTGAAAAGCCACAGTCTCACAATTAATTCCAGTGGGTGGTTTGCCCACTGCTTTATCCTGGAGAGTGCAAAGCCACAGTCTCACAAGTCTCTCCAGTGGGTGGTTTGCCCACTGCTGAATCCTGGGGAGTGCAAAGCCACAGTCTCACAAGTCTTTCCAGTGGGTGGTTTGCCCACTGCTTTATCCTGGGGAGTGCAAAGCCACAGTCTCTCAAGTGGATAACAGTCTCCACTGGTTCTGGAGGGGGCCTGGTGCCCAGAGTGCTTCATCCTGCCAAGGACTGAGTTAGTGGATGTCAATCTCCACTGGTTCTGGAGGGGGCCTGGTGCCCAGAGTGCTTCATCCTGCCAAGGACTGAGGTAGTGGATGTCAATCTCCACTGGTTCTGGAGGGGGCATGGTGCCCAGAGTGCTTCATCCTGCCAAGGAATGAGGTAGTTGATGTATCTCTCCACTGGTTCTGGAGGGGGCATGGTGCCCAGAGTTCTTCACCCTGCCAAGGACTGAGGTAGTGGATGTCAATCTCCACTGGTTCTGGAGGCGGCCTGCTGCCCAGAGTGCTTCATCCTGCCAAGGACTGAGGTAGTGGATGTCAATCTCCACTGGTTCTGGAGGGGGCATGGTGCCCAGAGTGCTCCACATGCAGTGTGGCCGGTACAATTCCCTCATCTGGGTGTACGTGCCATGAGATTGGCGAGGTTCAGGTAGCATGATACGCCATGGAGGCAGCGACATACCCCACACTGCTGCCGCTTCGCATTCCACCTGCAGGTGCAAACAGTGATGGAAGTCATGCCTCATGGAAGCTGCCCAGGGTCCAGGAACTCACCTCCAGCCTCAGACGACTGACCACTGGGGATGGTAGCCATGTCAGCAGTGGTGCCAGTGTCTGAGGACGCCGCGGGGCCGGTGGCGGTGCTTGCGGCAGTGTCTGTGGCGGCGGTGCTTGCGGCGGTGTCTGTGGCGGCGGTGCTGGTGGCTGTGTTTGTGGCGGCGGTGCTGGCAGCGGTGCATGGGTCAGCACCTGCTGAGGGACAAAGCAGGACGTCTCCTGCAGCCTCGGACGGCTGCCCACTGGGGAAGAGGCTGGGGACTGTCACTGAGTCTGTAGACGTGCCGGGGGCGTGCAGGTGGCGGTGCAGGTGGCGGTTGTGGTGGTGGGGCAGCTAGCGGTGTTCGCCCCCGTACAGGTTGGCCTGGTCGTGGACAGAAGGGGTGACACTGGTCCCTCAGTCGGTGCCACCATGCCCTCTCCTGACCTGTTCTTCTGCTTTTGGCCCTTCCCCACCTTTGATGGTGCCGCAGTTGTCTTGCCACTATCCCCTTTGGTTTTTGCTGAGCCCTTGGTGGCTGGTAGTTTCGGCTTCTCCCTCCAGGATGTGGGCACCTTTTTCACCTTGGCAGGTGGCGGAATGTCCTTGCCCTCGCTACGTGGCACACTGGCAGCCCTGATGGGTGGCGCACTCGATGACCCCGCAGTTGCTGGCACCACTGTGCCTGGGGATGTGGTGGCTGAGGTGCTGGGCTGGGACCTGGAAAGCCTGGGCCTAGGTGAAGGACGGGTGGGGAGGTGTAGGGAAGAGGTCAATGTTAGCCAGGAAGAGTTTTTTAGACACACTGGGACGGGAAGATGGAGGGGGTTTGGGAGTGGAGGTAGAGGTAGTGGTTGTAGGAGGTGTACGTCTGCTGAAGTTGGGTGAAGGTGTATGGGCCGGAGGCTGTTGTGAGGTGGATGGCTGTTGGGTGGGTGTGTGCCTGCGTTTGTGTACTTTGGGAGGAGGACTCACTGACACACTGGGAGAGGACACTGGGGATGTGTGAATGGTAGTGGGGGTGGTGAGTCCACGTGAGCGGTGTGTGGAGATGGGCGTGCTGGTGATGGAGGTAGTGGCTGAGGATGTAGTGCATGCAGGTGTGAGTGGAGACGAAACAGGGAGGGAGGAGGAGGACGTGGAGGAGGGGGACACAGTGGAGGCAGTGGATGTTGGTGTGTCTGCATGGGGATGGTGCTTGTGTGAGTGCCTGTGGGATGTGTGGTGCTTATGTTTGCCATGTCCACTCTTGTGTGTTGATGTGTGTGCATGCTGGTCTGATGGTGTGCTTGGGATGGGCTGAGGTAGAGGGGATTGGGTCTGGGTGGAGGAGGTTAGAGGGGGGAAGCTGGACACAGGGACAATGGCTGCCATCAGTGCTGAGGCCAGAGCCTGAAATGCTCTCGGTTGGGCTGCCTGCCCAGAATGAATGCCTTCCAGGTATGCATTTGTTTGTTGCAAATGCCTCTCTACACCCTGGATTGCATTCACAATGGTAGATTGCCCAACAGTGAGGGATCTCAGGAGGTCAATAGCCTCCTCACTGAGGGCAGCAGGGCTGACTCGGGCAGGGCCTGAGGTGCCTGGGGCGAAGGAGATGCCCATCCTCCTGGGTAAGCGGGCACAGGAAACACGCTGAGGGGCTGCTGGGAGTGCGGTGTTGGTAGGGGGGTGGCGGCTGTACCTGTTGATGCACTGGGCAAAGAGGTGCCCGCCACTGCAAGGGGGCTACCATCAGAGGAGGAGTCGCTGTCACTGCTGTCTGCTCCTGTCCCCACTGTGGAGCTCCCCTCGCCCTCTGTCCCACTGGTGGCTTCAGACTCCGTTGCTTCACCCTCCAGGGCCAAGTGGGTTGCAGCTCCCTCCTGCTCCGGTGCCAATGCTCCTCCGCCTAATGATGCTACTGCACACAAGAACAGGGAGACCACAAAAAGGGGGGGTGGAGACAGAAGAAAGACATATTCAGTGCATGCAACACCACTACCACTGGCGGACACAACACACATGGAGCAGCCCTCTGCACTACGCCATGCACTGACAGTTCCTAGAAATTTCAGCTGCCATGGGGTACGAGGCCTAAGACCAATTGCTGCACACTTGGAAGTCACAGGAGCCTGACTAGGTGTAGATGGCTCTTACCACTGGTGGGGTTGGGGTGCCACATAGCCTGCCTCACAAGGGACCTTGCCTACCAAGTTCGCCCTGGCCTAGGGGAACCCACTGCCCACCTCCCCCACCCAGACACCTCGTTATGCGCGCAGAGTCAGCTGAATGAGAGTGTACTCCCCCCCTTGTGGCTGCTGTGATGCCCTCAAGCACCCATCCAACTCCAGATAGGCCACCACCAGGATTGGGAACATCAGGGGGGTCAAGGTGCGACGGGCACCCCTCCCACGTTGGGAGGCCATCTCCAGCTGGGCCTCCACCGTCTTCTTCCTCCAGTGGCGCAGGTCCTCCCATCTTTTACGACAGTGGGTGCTTCGTCTGTGGTAGAACCCCAGGGTCCGGACGTCCTTGGCGATGGCATGCCAAATACCCTTCTTCTGGTGGGCGTTGACCTAGAGGAATGGTACGGGGAAAGGAAATTACTTACCCGTCCGGACCGTCATACTCATTGCCCACCAGTTCCCACCCATGCTCTGACGCACATACACTCACCATCCACACATGCAGGCCTCAGCCCACCCATGTATCTTCCGTCCACACCACTCTAAACATGCATTGCCCATGCAGCATGCTCACAGTGTACTCACCTGTTTGTCTGGAGGACCGTACAGTTGCGTGTACTGGGGGAAGATCCCATCCACTAGTTTCTCCAACTCCTCCAAAGTGAAGGCAGGGGCCCTTTCCCCAGACACATGAGCCATCGTCGCTTCCAGACACAGGTCACAGCAGCTCTTGCAGTGTAGGTCCTCTCCTGTTAAAGGTCAGGTATCAAGTGAGGGAACAGACACAAAATGGCGGTCACGTCCGCGGGGGTGTGTACCGTCACCGCCGGCGTACATCGTCATTGGCTCCTGGGACCCATAGGGCCCAATGTTAACCAATGCAGAATTGCGCCCCGGCTTCGACCACCGCGACGGTGAACAGCGCCAGCGCAGTTACCTCATATCCCCTTGTCCCACCTTACAGGTCAGGCATCCGCCATTTCAGGAGGCCACATGGGATGAATGTTACCGGCGTCACACCTATCTGGGCCGAAAATATAGACAGATACCGGCGCATTGCGGATTAATAAGGTTTCTGCAAATAACAAATTGTGATACCTCAGTGTTGGATGACTCTCTGCTCGCTCTTCTCCATAGGGCACGTCTGCTGGGGCAGGTGATGAGATGGCGGTATCCTCCGGTGTACAGACCCCTGGTGGACCTGTCGACAATGGAAGAGAGACACATCCTAGTCACATACAGGCTTGATCGTGCAACAATCCAGGAACTGTGTGCCCAGTTGGAGCCAGACTTGATGTCAGCTATCCGCCATCCCACAGGGATACTCCCTCTAGTGCAGGTCCTGTCTGTACTCCATTTCCTGGACAGTGGGTCTTTTCAAACAACAGTGGCCATGGCATCAGGGATGTCCCAGCCAATGTTCTCTAACGTGTTGTCCAGAGTGTTGTCTGCCCTGCTGAAACACATGCGCAGCTACATCGTTTTCCCTCAGGTGGAGGATTTGCCCACAGTGAAAGGTGACTTATATGCCCGGGGGACTTATCCCCAACATCATTGGTGCCACTGATGGGACACATGTGGCATTTGTCCCCCCCACAGGAATGAACAGGTATATAGAAACCGGAAGAGCTACCATTCATTGAATGTGCAGATGGTGTGTTTGGCAGACCAGTACATCTCCCATGTTAATGCAAAATTCCCTGGCTCAGTGCATGACGCTTACATCCTGCGGAATAGCAGCATCCCTTATGTGATGGGGCAACTCCAGAGGCACCGTGTGAGGCTAATAGGTGAGGGTAAAGTCCCAATACAGTTGACATAGGTGTCTGGGTATGGAGCTGCCCCTAAGGGTTAGTGTGTGTTTAACAGATATCCGTCGACATTTGCAGGTGACTCTGGTTACCCCAACCTGTCATGGCTACTGACCCCAGTGAGGAATCCCAGGACAAGGGCAGAGGAATGCTACAATGAGGCACATGGGCGAACTACGAGGGTGATCGAACGCACCTTCGGCCTCCTGAAGGCCAGATTCCGGTGCCTCCATCTAACAGGTGGCTCCCTATACTCCTCACCAAAGAAGGTATGCCAGATAATCGTGGCCTGCTGTATGCTGCACAACCTGGCTTTGCGATGGCAGGTGCCTTTTCTGCAGGAGGATGGGCCAGATGGTGGTCTTGTGGCAGCTGTGGAGCCTGTGGACAGTGAAGAAGAGGAGGCAGAAGAAGAGGATATCGACAACCGCAACAACAGCATCATGCAATACTTCCAGTGAGACACAGGTAAGAAGATGTATCTGCTTCCCACATCTCATGCTGTTGTTTGAGCTAGCATAAGTCTGTCATTTTCACTCAGTGTATGGACCCTGACTTGTCACTTTGACTTTCCATTTCACAGATCTGGGTCCCACTTTGTGCCCTCTGCTCTGTTTACTCCTGGCCTACAGCTGTGTTACATTGGTATGTGAACAAGTACATTGACACTGCTATATTCCATAGTTGTTGCAATTAAACATTTGTGAAAGCACAGACTGACTCCAGATTGTTTTGTGATTGAAGTGTGTTTATTCCTGTGCAAATAAGTGGAGGTGGGTTGTAAAATGGGCTGGGGTGATGGTGGAGGAATGTCCATGGCAGAGTCCAGTCTATTTGTTTCACAGGTGCATTGTCCAAAGGGGCATAGGAAGTGGAGCAATGGCAGTTTAAGGATGGACAGGGTGACATAGTGGGACAGAAGGGTGACATTCAGGGGGGTCTCATTTCCTGGCGGGGGTCTTGGCAATGTTCTCTGTCTTGTTCCTGGATCTCAGGGACCGTTTGCGGGGTGGTTCTCCACCTGCAGTGGGTGGGGTTCTGGTGTCCTGTTGTTCCTGTGGCGGTGCCTCCTGTCCACTAGCGCCGGCAGAGGTGGAGGGCCGATCATCGTCCAGGCCAGTGTCAGGGGCCCCTTGTTGTGCCACTGTGTCCCTCCTGGTGTTGAGAAGGTCTGCCAGCACCCCTGCAATGGTGACAAGGGTGGTGTTAATGGACTTCAAGTCCTCCCTGATCCCAAGGTAGTGTTCCTCCTGCAGCCGCTGGGTCTCTTGAAACTTGGCCAGTACCGTTGCCATGGTCTCATGGGAATGCTGGTACGCTCCCATGATGTTGGAGAGTGCCTCGTGGAGTGTTGGTTCCCTGGGCCTGTCCCCACCGTCACACAGCAGTCCTCCCAGTTTCTCTATTATCCTGTGCCTCTGTCCCCTGAACCGTGTGCCCACTGCCACTGCCCCCAAGTCCCTGATCGTCCTGTTTTAGTGGGTTTGCCTGGGTTTCCTGCAGTGGTGGACACACTGCTGATTGACATGTCCTGGGGACAGAGGGATGGGCCCGCTGGGTGGGTGTTGTGCTGGTGTTTCCTGAGGGGGGAGGGTCTGTGGTGGCTTGTGACAGTGGCAGGGGAACCGACTGTCCCGAGGTCCCAGATGGGCCGGGCTGGTCATCTTGATCCAGGCGTGCAGAGCTGCTGTCAAATCAAATCAAATCAAATCATTAACATTTATAAAGCGCGCTACTCACCCTTGCGGGTCTCAAGGCGCTAGGGGAAAAGGGGGGGTTATCGCTGCTCGAACAGCCAGGTCTTTAGGAGTCTCCGGAAAGTGGAGTGGTCCTGGGTGGTCCTGAGGCTGGTGGGGAGGGAGCTCCAGGTCTTGGCCGCCAGGAAGGAGAAAGATCTCCCACCCGCCGTGGAGCGGCGGATGCGAGGGACAGCAGCGAGTGCGAGGCCAGAGGAGCGGAGGAGGCGGGTGGGGACGTAGAAGCTTAGGCGTCTGTTGAGGTATTCCGGTCCCTTGTCGTGGAGGGCTTTGTGTGCGTGGGTGAGAAGTCGGAAGGTGATCCTTTTGCTGACTGGGAGCCAATGCAGGTGTCTCAGGTGTGCGGAGATGTGGCTGCTGCGGGGTACGTCGAGGATGAGGCGGGCCGAGGCGTTTTGAATGCGTTGCAGGCGATTTTGGAGTTTAGCTGAGGTCCCGGCGTAGAGGGTGTTGCCGTAGTCCAGGCAGCTCGTGACGAGGGCGTGGGTCATGGTTTTTCTGGTGTCGGCGGGGATCCAGCAGAAGATCTTGCGAAGCATGCGGAGGGTGAGGAAGCAGGCAGAGGACACGGCGTTGACTTGCTTGGTCATGGTGAGAAGAGGGTCCAAGATGAAGCCGAGGTTGCGGGCGTGGTCTGTGGGGGTCGGTGGTTTGCCGAGGGCCGTGGGCCACCAGGAGTCGTCCCAGGCGGACGGGGTGTTGCCGAGGATGAGGACTTCCGTTTTTTCAGAGTTCAGCTTTAGGCGGCAGAGCCTCATCCAATCTGCGACGTCCTTCATACCCTCTTGTAGGTTGGTCTTGGCGCTGGCGGGGTCCTTGGTGAGGGAGAGTATAAGTTTGGTGTCGTCGGCGTAGGAGGTGATGATGATGTCGCGCTTGCGTACGATGTTGGCGAGGGGGCTCATGTAGACATTGAAGAGTGTCGGGCTGAGTGATGAGCCTTGGGGTACGCCGCAGATGATCTCGGTGGGTTCTGAGCGAAACGGAGGGAGGTAAACTCTTTGGGAACGGTTTGCGAGGAAGGAGGCGATCCAGTCCAGGGCCTGGCCTTGGATCCCGGTGGAGCGGAGGTGGGTGATTAGGGTGCGGTGACAGACGGTGTCAAAGGCAGCCAAGAGGTCGAGAAGAATGAGGGCGACTGTTTCACCGTTGTCCATCAGGGTTCTGATGTCGTCTGTGACTGAGATGAGGGCGGTTTCAGTGCTGTGGTTGGTTCGGAATCCGGTTTGTGAGGGGTCGAGCAGGTTGTTGTCTTCCAGGAAGGTGGTCAGCTGTTTGTTGACGGTCTTCTCTATTACTTTGGCTGGGAAAGGCAGAAGAGAGATGGGGCGGAAGTTTTTCAGGTCGCTCGGGTCAGCCGTAGGTTTCTTTAGTAGGGCGTTGACTTCGGCGTGTTTCCAGCATTCGGGGAAGGTAGCAGAAGAAAAAGAAGAGTTGATGACGGTCTGGAGGTGTTGGGCGATGATGTCGTCGGCTTTGTTAAAGATGAAGTGCGGGCAGGGGTCCGAAGGGGCGCCGGAGTGGATAGAGTTCATGATGGATTTGGTTTCTTCCGTGTTGATGTGGGTCCAGTTGTTGAGGGTGATGGCCGGGGATGCGGGTTCGGTGGTGTTTGGTTGGGTCTGGTGTCCGAAGCTGTCGTGGAGGTCGCTGATCTTGCGATGGAAGAAAGTGGCGAGGGATTCGCACAAATCCTGTGAGGGCGTGACGGCGTTGGCGCTGGGTTTGGAGAACTCCTTGACGATGCTGAAGAGTTCTCTGCTGTTGTGGCTGTTTTTGTCCAGTCTGTCAGTGAAAAAGTTCCTTTTGGCAGCGCGGATCAGGTGGTGGTGCTCGCGGGTAGCGTTCTTGAGGGCGGTCATGTTGTCAGCGGTGTGGTCCTTGCGCCAGGCTTTCTCAAGGGCGCGACAAGTTTTCTTTGATTCTTTGAGGGTGTCAGAGAACCAGAGAGGTTTTTTGGTGTTGGTCTGTCGATGCGTGCGTTTGAGGGGAGCAAGGTTGTCTGCGCAGTTGGAGATCCAGTTTGTGAGGTTGAGGGCTGCGTCATTGGGGTCGGTGGTGAGGGTGGGTTGGTTGGCGGCGAGTGCGGAGAAGAGTTGTTCTTCAGGGATCTTGTTCCACTGTCGACGAGGGATGGGTTGAGTGCGGAGGTGGTGGGTCTCGCGTCATCACTGTGGGCCTCTTCTGTGGCAGGACTGGATATGTCTGGCACCTCCTGTCCGGTGACATTGGGTAGGGGTCCTGTTGGGGTGTAAATGCATAGTTATTGTATCTGTGTGTGCCATCCTGTGCAATGGGTGAGTGACCCTCTACTCCAGTGCTTGCATTAATGGCTTGGTCCTTGTGTGATTGGTGATTTTGGTGCATGAGTGAGTCTCTGTACTGGACATGCTTGGGTGATGGGTGTCCATGCATTGGTGTTACATGCAGGGTTTGGTTTTCGGATGTGTGGGTTGTGTTGGTGGGGTATCTGTGGGTTGTTGGGGTGATGGGTGTGAGGGTAAGGGTGGGAGTATGTGATGGCATGCAGGTGGGGTGGGGGGGATAAGGTAGTAAAGATTTGCCTTACCAGAGTCCAGTCCTCCTGCTACTCCTGCGAAGCCCTCAGGATGCAGTATTGCCAAGACTTGCTCCTCCCATGTTGGTAGATGTGTGGGGAGGAGGTGGGGGTCCATCGCCAGTCCTCTGTACAGCAATCTGGTGTCTTGAGACCACGGAACGCACCTTCCCCCGTAGGTCGTTCCACCTCTTCCTGATGTCATCCCGTGTTCTTGGATGCTGTCCCACTGCGTTTACCCTGTCGACAATTCTTGGCCATAGCTCCATTTTCCTTGCAATGGATATCTGCTGCACCTGTGATCCGAATAGCTGTGGCTCTACCCAGATGATTTGCTCCACCATGACCCTGAGCTCCTCCTCAGAGAACCTGGGGTGTCTTTGAGGTGCCATGATGTGGTGTGGGTGATATGTGAGGTGGTGTCTGTTGTGATGTGTGAGGGGATGTGTTGGTGTGTGTTGTTTGAGGTGCGTGGATGTTGTGTAAGTGATGGTGTTGTGTGTCTGTGGATGCTGGTGTTGTTTTTGGTAGTGTCTCTCTCTGGCCTGCTTTCAAATTTCTGATAGTAAGTGTGGGTAATGTGGGTGTGTGTTTTATATTGGATTGGGTGTGTGGGAGTGGTGTGTGTATGTGTATCAGGTGTGTGTAATTTGAATTGTCCAATGTGGTTGTGTTTTGTAAGTGTGTGTGTATTTTGAGAGCAGCGGTGTGTACCGCCAATGGTTCACCGCGTTGATTCATGGGTCGTGATAGTGTGGGGGTATTCTTGTTTGTGTGACGGTGTCGGTTTTGTTATCGCCAGTTTATCACTGACCTTTGGTGTGGCGGACTTGTGTGGGTGTCTGTATTGTGGCGGATTCCGAGCTGTGGGTCGTAATACCTATAGGGGAATTCCGCGACCTCAGCGGTATGTTGGCGGTCTTCTGCACAGCGGTAAGTGGGATTTACCGCCAGGGTTGTAATGAGGGCCAGTGTCTTCATTGTTCGCATTCTGGGAAAGAACCCTTTGCACATTTTACACGCATTTAGTTACTTTACGAGGGACCACATCTCCTGTCCGTTAGTTCCCATAGGAAGTTTCTGCTAAGCATTTTATGAAAACAATGGGCATTTCACAGTTAGTTCACTCGGTCAGCATTTTTCATTAACCGCTAAGAAATACAGCTTCTGCATGAGGCCTGGCAAAACTAGGCCAAGACACTCGCTAAGTTAAGGCATACATTTAATAAGCAAGAACATAATTTATAACCCTCAATATGACATATTACTACATTAATCTAATTTAAAAAAAATGTATTTCATATGTATTATTATTTATTTAGTACATTTCGTGAACACTGGTGGCCATTCTTCGAGGTCACAATTTCAAACGTGCACATTATTTTTTTCTACGTTATTCATTTTCTACAGAATTCATTATTCAAAATACGTAAACACTCATTAATAATTTCTAATCAAGACATCTGCTTCAGCAAAGGCATTTGTTATTTGCACGGCATCTACTCCTGACAAGTTGCGCTCATCTATACCTACGGTGATGCACACACCAGACAATATTTCTATACACTGCAGGTTGCGCTCATCATTATCTACGGTGATGCACACACAAGACATTTTAATTGTACTATATTAAAGTGGGTTTACATTATTCTTAGCACATCAATGTGTATAAACCTTTTGGGCACACCCTCTTCAGCGGTGATGTGCACACCAATAAAATTATAATATAGATATAATTTGACACTGTTATGTGCATGGAATATATACTATGGTGATGTGCACACCTTTCACTTACACACTTTGGACCCTTCAAGATGATTTGTATTTCTTTTATTGCTTCTGAGCGCACTTATTCACTGTGATGCACATACCTGTTATTAATAAAAAAGACATTTAAAACAGTGATGTGCACATCTTTCATTTAATAGCTTTGACAAAGTGGTGGCTGCCACAAATCTCAAGTGGGGGTGGGATTATGGAAACAATAAAAAAAACATACATGTCCTGCCGCTACCTCTGCTGGCCACGTCGCATTTCACATTTCATGGTGATTTGCATTTCATTTATTGTTTCTGTGCATGCTAATTCACGGTCATGCAATCCTGGTGCTGCTCTCATGCTATACGTAACATGAGAGTAGTGTCAGGATTGGTCTGAGCGGCTTGGTCTGCCACTCAGACAGTGCATGGGAGTCTGTGCTGTTTCTCCAAGAAACCTAAGTGTCCATGTGAGTTAGGCCGGTCTGAGAGGGCCGGCCAAACGGACATGTGCACTTTTAAGTGCACTCCACTCTTCCTTCCCCCTCCATAGCCTGGCCCTGCCTGTCCCTGCACACTCTGGCTCAGTCAGAAGCTGAAAAATAAAATGATAATAAAATTTAGTTTTATTTTTCAGCTGCTGGCTTTGAGCCAGTGGGATGACGCTCCTCCGCCATTGCAGAGGAGCCGCCGCTGCTTTGGCATTTCATGGTGATTTGTATTTCATTTATTGTTTCTGTGCATACCGATTCACGGTGATGCACACACCTCTTAATATAACATATATTTAAAACTGTGCATTACACTGAAAGTGCTATTTTCAAACTATATTTTCAAGCTAAAAGGTCTCTAATTATCTTATATACCTTGTGTTGTGGCAGTCATGAGTGCTAAAGAATTTTTCTTTACCACCTCCACAAGCTTTTTGGCCTGCTTGTGGAGAACCATGCATGAAGTGGACAGATTGGAAATCATATTTTCTGAACTACTTAAGCACCGTTCATGTGGATGGAAAAATGGCCCCAGAATGAAAACCATACATCTTTCCTCATTCAATAGGACCTACGGGTTTAAAGGTTTTTGAGCAATTACTGAGGAATTCTTGTGGTGGTGATGCTAATATTTTTTCAAAAGCTTGTGTATGGGCATTAGAGTGGTTCAGGTCATTGTTATGGGGTAAAGCATGCATAGTTAGAACTGATCATATACCATTAGTTAAACTCCTGACAAATGAAGGTATGTTGAGGGCCTTTGTTAGAATTGCAAGAATATCCATGCAACTGCAGGATTTTTATCTATGAAATAGAGTATGTTCCTGATAAAAGTAATTGTGTAGCTGATTTTTTTATCAAGAATGCCATGAGACATTCAGGAATGTGCGGAATCTGACTGGGAATGTCAATTTGCAAAAAATAATCACATTTATTAGATCAGGCTGGCCTAGAAAATCTGATTTGTTTACTGACTTAAGACATTTTTGGAAGGTAAAAAATTAAGTATCAGTTGAGAAAGGCATTTTAACAAAAAAATTACTTAGCTTATGTCATGAAGGACATGGAGGAATTTTCAAAACCAAACAAATTGCAAAGAAATTGTATCGGTGGCCTGATTTAGATATGTGTGGAAAAATTGGTAAGAGAATGCTTTGCTTGTGCTAATTCTGATAAGTAATTATAGACTTTGAGACCCAGTTTGTGTGAACCCATTGTTCCACATAAACCGTGGAAGATTATGGCAATAGACATTATGGGACCCATTTGAGTAGGTCAGAAATATGTGATAGCTTTGAATGATATCTTTTCCAGATGGCCGGTCATCAAAATTGTTGAAAAGGTAGACACTGATGCTGTTCTAACATTTATGTATGAAGTTTTCCTAAACAAGTGTTTGCGCACACAATTAATTAGTTGTAGTAGCATTCAATTTATCTCCTAAAAGGCACAGGATTATTTTTATAGTGTGGGCATCAGACATAGAACCACATCATTGTACAACCATAGTGGTAATGCTATGATTGAACGATTCAATAAATGATTAAAATTCTGTGAAACTGGTGATCAAAAATAAGTTGGGAAATCCACATTTTCAAAACTGGTTGAATGTACAGAACAGTCTTACAAGATCCTTTGGTAGAGTCACCTTTTGAAATTATAAGAGGAAGGGAAGCTAGAACCAAAGCTAATCCTATGTTTTTGGTGCAATTTGCCAATACAAATCTTTCTATGGAAGGTGTTAGGAACAAAAGTTGTTGATACTCATTTAATGTACAGAAAACAATATGATTTGAGAAGGAACACAAAATATGTTACAATAGAAGCAGGCATGATGGTCAAGGTAAAAAAGCCTTAGAAGGTCAAGAAAAGAGAAAGCTAGTTCACTGAACTATTGAAGGTTATACATGTTTTACGCAATGCACTCATGTTAAGTGATGGCAGAGTTTGGAATTTAAAAAGAATAGCTGTGTTAAATAGTGAGAACAAATGGAATGAGATAATTAAGGGGAAGGCTGTGAATACTGAAATGAGCTGTACTTGGCAATAGGAGTTGAGAAGGAAACAGAAAAAGTGAGTAAACAGATTGATACCAATGAACTTGTACATAAAGACATAGAAGCATGTGTGAAAAGTCAAGAGGGTGGTGGAGGAAAGAGTATAAGTCAAGATCAGGAGGAAGATGATCTGGTCAATCAATCAATCAATTATAGTATTTGTAGAGCACGCTACTCGCCCATGAGGGTCTCAAGGCGCTTTTGAGGGCGGGGGGCTGCTACTGCTTGAACAGCCAGGTCTTGAGGAGTCTCCTGAAGGTCAGTAGGTCTTTGGTTTGCCGTAGGTGGATTGGGAGGGTGTTCCAGATCTTGGCCACGAGGTAGGAGAAGGATCTGCCGCCGGATGTTGTTCTGTAGATGCGTGGGATGGAGGTGAGGGCGTGATCGGCGGAGCGGAGCTGACGGTTCGGGGAGTAGAAGGTGAGACGATTGTTGAGGTATGCTAGTCTGGCGTTGTGGAGTGCTTTGTGGGCGTGGGTTAGGAGTTTGAATGTGATCCTTTTGTTGATGGGAAGCCAGTGTAGGTTTTTTAGGTGGGCTGTGGTGTGGCTGTGGTGGGGTATGTTGAGGATGAGGCATGCAGAGGTGTTCTGTATCCGTTGCAGTCTTTTCTGGAGAGCTGCCATGGTTCCCGCGTACAGGGCATTGCCGTAGTCCAGTCTGCCACTGACGAGGGCATGGGTAACTGTCCTTCTGGTTTCGGAGGGGATCCACCTGTAGATTTTGCAGAGCATGCAAAGGGTGTTGAAGCAGGAGGACGAGACAGCGTTGACTTGCTAGGTCATGGAGAGCAATGAGTCAAGGATGAAACCCAGGTTGCGAGCGTGGTTGGTGGGCGTTGGTGCGGCTCCCAGTAAGGTCGGCCACCAGGAGGCGTCCCAAGCGGAGGGGGTGGGGCCGAAGATGAGGACCTCCGTCTTATCTGAGTTAAGTTTTAGTCGACTGTTCTTCATCCAGTTGGCTATGGCCTTCATTCCCTCGTGGAAGTTGGTTTTAGCCGTGGCGGTGTCCTTGGTGAGGGAAAGGATCAGCTGGGTGTCGTCGGCGTAAGAGATGATGTTGAGGTTGTGAGATCGGGCGATTTTTGCGAGTGGTGCCATGTACACATTGAAAAGTGTCGGGCTGAGGGAGGAGCCCTGTGGTTCGCCGCAGATTGTCTTGGTGGCTTCAGATAGGAATGGTGGGAGGTGGACTCTGTGTTCTGTCGGTGAGGAAGGAGGTGATCCAGTCCAGGGCCTTGTTGCGGATCCCTGCGTCATGGAGGTGTATGAACAGGGTATGGTGGCAGACGGTGTCAAAGCAGCCGAGAGGTCCAGGAGGATGAGGGCTGCTGTTTCGCCTTTGTCCAGGAGGGTCTGGATCTGGTGAATGATTCACAAAACAAAGTTGATGAGAGGAGTTTGGAAACAGGAAGGAAAGAGAAAAGAAACACATTAGAGTCAAACCTAAATGGATGGATGACTATGGGATAGAATCATCTTTTCATTTTATTATGGCACCTATCATTGTATACCTATACTTTTGTAGTGATGATTAGTGGTTTTGTTTTATGAAGAGGGAAGATATGTTATGTTTTGTATTGTAAAGTGCTCTAGTATTAATGTTAAAGTACATGCACTCTGTATTGTAGTCTGCATTCTGTTCTAGAATTGTTTATCCTTGTAAATGGGCAGTTGGAAACCACTAAATGGTTGAGTGGACTCAGCCACCTGCTCTTCCACATTAAAAGATAAAATGTACCTGAAGACTTGTTGTTAATAAGGAAAGCTTACAAGCCCCCTCCAGAGTGTCAGATGGTCACAGCAACAAGTCCGGGCCTCTATGCTACTGTGCTACCCTCCATGGGGTCGCAGGTGGTTTCCTAATCATCGTAGCATCAGACGCAAGGCTTGTGGGGGAAGAAGTGATCAGAAGGGGTGATGGGGCCCAACGGGCTTCACCCGATTTAGGAAAATCCCAGGGAGAAGGAAGAGCTCAGGTCCCTGAGGTCATCAAAGCTTGCATAGCTGGCACTGGGAACACACATGTGTAAGGAGCGGGTCAGGGCAGACCTGGACAGTCGGCTTCCCCACACGGCCTGGGGGCTGAAGTAGAGTCTGCTGAAAAACGTGACCACCTCCCCCCTATGAAAGATACCTTTATCAATTAATAATGTAAGCCATTCTGTCTATCTGTTACCAGTGCATCATATTTTGTAGACCTCTGGTTTGGAGACTAAAGCAACGAGAAATACATGATATGCAAAGATAAGACATCTCCATTCGACAATAATACAAAAATTCTATACACTACAAAATAAATCATCGTACATTTCTTATCTCTTCTTATGTCCTTGCTTCTTTTTATTATAATTGCAAATTACTCAAATTTACAAGTGGATGCTAACTTTCTTAAGTCTGTAACATATTTCTCTACTGACGTGTGTTTTTTATACTCTCCTACCAAAGTGGTACCTTTCCAATATCGTACTTACTTTGGGTAAGTAATGTTTATCTAATCTCTTCATACACACCTCAAATTCGTTACGTACCATGCATGAGTTTACCTTTACCAGCATACTACAACTTGTTGCTTACTTCCTGTGTTTTTATACGTTGACAAGGAGCATTTTTAAAACTTTACCCACTGAGGGGGAGGTTTGAATTATAAGTGAACAATCTGCATCAGAGACAGGGTAGGACTATGGTAGTCAGGCATGTGCAGGTGAGGCTGCATTTTTTAGATGTATTCTCGCCCACAGGGGAAGCAAATGCAGTTAACCATATTAAAGGGAGTCTTACAACTACTCTGAATAAAGCACTACAAGAGATTGTTGTCACAGTCTTGATCAGAGAAAACCTAAACCACAGAACAAGACCACAGTCTAAATCAGAGAAAAACTAAGCCACAGAACTAAACCCCAGAACAGGCTGCTCATTAAAGACAATTGCTTTGTAGGTAATGCAGCAAGCTTCAACAAAATCTGAAAGTGAAGGAGAAATCCACACAACATAAAAGTAGTGTTTTAGATTATGCACCTGCCCACCATTCAGATATTTGCATCTGTGGATGATATATTTTCATTTATGTTTATTATCATGTGACAATATGTGTTGCATGCATTCTGAGCTCTGACAGTTTGGTGCTGATTCACAATACGTTTTTCCACTTCTGTGAGCATGCATGGCCAGCAATGTTGCAATGGGCTCATGTTAATAATAACTGATTCCAAGATTGCCACTGGTGCGCATGAATGGGCCATGAAGCATCGGAACATATGCCTGGAAATTCATGGCAGCCATTTTTAATTCCGGTTCTAACAAGGCAGGCGGCTAAATTTAAACAGTAAATAAATAAAAATATAAAGGTAGAAAAGTGTGTGCAAGCACATGCACAAAAAATAGAGTGAGCAGTCGAGTAGCACGATGCAGCTTTTGCACTTTGCAGCTGCCAGGCCCTCATCCCAGCCCTACCCATTACAAGACAGTGAGCCTCCCAAGACACATTTTCCAAGCATTTGGAATTGGAAGAAAGACAAACTCTAAATCTTCACTCCATACTTCCATTCCCAATAAAGCCCCACCCCTAGCCCTTCAATTATTTTTCACCAAAGATCAGAATAAGAGTAAGCATATTGTTTTTAGTGTTATTCAAGGCTAAGTAGGGGAGGAATTGAACTGCAACGAGGAAAACTTGAACCTGAAGTAATGAAGATTACGGGTATATAATCCAAGCATTGCCTTCCTGTCCATCTTCCCCTTCCCAATTCTAATCATTATGAAGATGTATCCAAGCTGGTAGAAGACCACATACAACATGGAATGCTTAAACAGAGTAAACTCTTTTGCAGTGTTTTGAAACAAACTGTTTCCAACAGTGTAGAACAAAAACATTTTCTCCAGACTGAGAAACATTCAACTGATAATGTTTTAAAAGAGGATTAAAGTAGCCGATGCTGCAGCCGTACAAATTTCCTGCTAAGAAATCCCTTTTACTTCTACCCAGGATACAGATACCCTCCTTGCAGGGTTCCCCTAGATTACTTTTGGAATTTCTTTGCTTGTTTTAACCATCTACTAATTACAACTAACATACTTTTATTCTCTTTTGTTCGTACATTCAAAAGAAACGAACAGTGATTCAGATATCCTG